>NW_020838013.1:9439373-9465983 GCF_003676395.1 Aethalodelphis obliquidens | reverse complement strand
CACACACACACACACACACACACACACACACACACACACACACACACCAACCATGCAGACCTTCATAACCTTTGGATTTATACTACTTTGGATTAACCACTCCTTGAGGGAAGGTCTTGGGAGAGAATAGTTTCACTTTCTGCACTTTTACCTTCTACTGCCTAAGTGGAGCAATAATACCTTTTATTACTAAATTAATTTGGGTGGGTGGTTCTCACTATGCAGTTTGTTTGGCACGAGTTTCTAAGCAGAACTTTAAAGAGAACATGTGACTCTGTAGCACTAACTTCTTCCTTCAGGAAGGCAGGCAGGGTGGGCCTTGTTCTCCGCTAACAGAACACTGCCGGCTGTACTTCTGCACGCCTACTTCTCATGGTTCAGGTTATAAGGCTCTGAGACCCAGAAATCACAGCAGGGGAGATAGGCGTCTCATAGGATTTTGTTTCATAGACGTGGTCTGTGTTAATGAGGCAGTTTCTTGCCGGTAGTGGAATATAGTAAATGGAAATTTGTTTCTGTGGTGAAGTCAGTGGATTCTTTTATGGGTAATGATGAGTCAATCCAGGAGAGTTTGGATACCTAACTTTTCCGAAGAGTTACTTTAAACCCTGAACTGAAACTTATAAAAACAAATATTTTTAGAATATACTTCATCATGGTGGAGGATGAAAGGGAGACTGCCTTAGGTAGGGTATTCATAGAGGGCCTCTCTGAGGACGCAGTATGTGAGCTGGGTCCTGAGGGGAGAAGGGCTTGCGGTAGTCTAGGGCTAGTTCTGCTTCAGGACCCAAAAGCCAAGTGCAGCTGGAGCATCATGAGTGAGAGGGAGAGGAGCAGAAAGGAGCCAGATTGCTGGGCCTTGGAGGCCCTTCCCTGGCAGGAAGTCTGAGTTCCTCTTGGGTGTCCTGGAGGAGGCGTCTGAAGAGGATCAGGTGAGTGGCAGGTACACCTGTATATGAAGATCACCCTGGCTCCTGTGAGGAAATAGATCGGAGGAGGCCAGAGCAGAAGGTGAAAGTTATTACAGTCCATACAAGAGACGTTGGTGGCAGTGGAGATGGTGAGAATAGTGTATTTTTCTGGAGGAAAAATGGACAAGACTCCTTGATGGATGGATGTGAGGGAGAGGGAGGGCCTCAAGAGAGAGTTTTCTGTTGGAGGTGAAGACGTCACCCGCATTGGTGGCAATTCTGGCGCTCAGTAAATACTAGTTGTTTCCTAGCTCAGCTGCATAAGAGCTCTTGGGGCAGTTTTCAGCACAGGTGCTCAGATGTCTGCTGCTGCCATTGAGCACACTCTACACTGGGTGTGCATTCCTCACCAGATAGCTGTTGAGCACCCATTAAATGCCAGGGCCTATAGTGGTGAATAAAACACACAGAGCTGCCTGCTCCTAGGGAGCCTACATTCTGGCGGATGGAGATAGACAATAAAAAGAAAATCGTATCATATGTTCGAAGACAGTAAGTACAAGAGAGAAAAGTTAAGGAGAGAAGGTGCTGGGGAACACTGGGGCTGTGGGTTTCCAACTTCAAATAGGGTGACCAGGATCGGCCTTGCTTCAAAGGTAACAGCGGAGCAAAAGACTTGAAGGCACTGGGTCATGTAGAAATTGCGGCTGGGGGGTACATCTTAGATAGAGGGAACAGCAGATACAAAGGCCTTCACTGGGGGGAGAGACAACCAGTGTGTGGAGGAAATAGTAGGAGGCCGTGTGTCTGCAATAGGGAGCCAAGAAGGAGGTTAGGTAGAAGGTTAGGTCGGGGGTATTGGAGGTGGGGAGACAGGGGTCACAGGGCCTGTGTAGCGCATTGTAGAGGTCGTGGCTGTTTTCTTCTCACATGCCAAACACTGAAGATAATGAGACATGATCTCTCTCCTCAGAGTAGCTCAAGCCCTTGTAACGCAGAGTGGTAAGTGTGTGAGATGAATGGTGAAAATGAGGGATGATCAGCTCAGCAGGATGCGCTGCAGACGGTCAGGAGAGGGTGGTCAGGCAGGGTAACATGGGATAATGCTGAGCTGATAGGGTGTAGGGGGATGCTCCAAGAAACGGGGGGGCATCATGCTTCACACTGCGGAGTGACATGAGTGGCAGCGGGACACACTCCAGGCGTTGTGGGTGGTTCCTGGAATGAGTAGTGCCTGGTGGGTCGGGAGATGTGGCAGGAGAACAAGGTGGGAGGAGCAGGCCGTAGCCAGATCATGGGGAACTTCCTCTGTGGGACGTGGACCACGGACATATCTTAAACAGGAGAGTGACACTGTACAATTTATTTTTTTATTAGTAGAATAGTAATTTTGAATGCGAAGGATGGATTTTAGACTAGGTTTAAAGGCAGGAAAGCCAGTTAGGAAAAGATTGATTGCTCTGGTCTAGAGGAGATAGCAAGGGTCTGAGTCAAGGCAGTAGGAGTGGAAAGGTAGGGGTGGATTTTGGAGATACAGAAATCATAATTGACAGGAGGGATGAATGGGTAAAGTACTCTTTACTCATAGTTGCTTTGACTGTATAGCAGAAACGCCATTTAGTAAGAATGGTGGAGTGAGGACCTCTGTAAATCTACTCCTCCATAAAAGCAGTGAAAACACTGGTAAAAATGGTCAAAATAAACTTTGTTGGAACTCTGGAAATGAACCAGAAATTGACATAATCTCAGGAAGATTTATTCAGGAAAAACTGCTGAACCTCCAACTTGACCTACTGTCATTCTCCTCTCCCATGATCTGTGGTAGCATTGAAAGCCATCAGCCTTGCAGCCATGGTAACTGTGAAAACCAGCAGCCTTGCAGCCATTGGAAGGGACAGATGAGATTTGAAGCCCCTCAAAAGTCCTCTTCTCAGAGTGTTGTTACTCTTTGACTGGCCTTGCAGCTTTCTGGAAAAGCCCCATTTGCAGAGCTGTCATTATTTCATCTCACTCACTGGGAAGAGCATTACCCTTAGTGTCTTTGTGGCAAATGATCAGTGGCAGTTAATATCACAGTTGGGGGCAAACAAGAGTCTGGCCAAAATCTTAGAAGAAAGATACGAAGAATGACATGCTCTTAGGGGCTTTGGAAAGCTCTGATAGACTCCTGTGGGTCTCGAAGGCTGCACAGAGGCAGGACTGTGTATATGCCTAGGAGAGATTTGAGAGGGCCCTAGTCTCTCACCTCTGTCTAATCTTGAGTCCCTCCACAAATAAGAAGTGAAGGCAAAGGCAGAGTTATAGCTCCCTGAGTGCCGAAGGCGTGCCTCAGCACTCGCACAGTTCCTTGGCCGTGTCTGGGACACTTACTAGCTCAACACATTTAAAGAAATTCCTGACCAATCATTAACTGACCACTAAGCTAACTGAGCAAAGACTTATAGTAACTGTAAACTATAGGGAATTGTAGACTCTACAGAACTAGTTCAGTAAAGTCACTAAACAAATAACTATAGCAATAACAGCCCCTGGGAAAGGGGCAGTCTGAGTTCCAGGGTTGCCACAGTATATTACCTGAAATACTAGTTTTCAGTAAGAACTTATGAGATGCACAAAGAAACAGGAAAATATGGTCTATTCACAGGAAAAAAGTAGTCAATAGAAACTATCCTTGAAAGGGTCCAGATGTTGGACTTAATAATACTAGACAAGGACTTTAAATTGGCTACTATAAGTATGTTCTAAGAACTAAAAGAAACTATGTCTAAATAATTAATGTATGAGAATATCTCACCAAGTAGAAGCTATCAATAAAAAGGTAGAAATTATTTTTTAAAAAACACCATATAGAAATTCTGGAGTTGAAAATACAATAACTATGAAAAATAAAATAACTATTAAAAAATGAAAAATTCACTAGAGGGGCTCAGCAGTAGATTTGAACTGATAGAAGAAAGAAATCAGTGAATTTGGGAATAGGTTTGTTAATATAATTAAGTTAAGATCTCTGTTAAGGTAAGTACAGATCCAATCTGAGGAACAGAAAGTAAAAAGCATGAAGAAAAATGAACAGAGCCTCGGAGACCTGTGGAACACCATCAAGTGTACTGATATACCCATAACTGGAGTCCCATAAAGAAAGAAGTAGGAGAAAGATGCAGAAAGAATGTTTGAAGACATAAACTCCCCAAATTTGGTGACAAACATTAATGTACATATCCAGGATGACTTCCAAATAGGATACACTCAAGGAGATCAGTACTTAGACACATCACAGTCAAACTGTTGAAAGACAAAGGAAAAAAAATCTTTTGTTTTTGGGGCGCACCACACGGCTTGCAGGATCTTAGTTCCCTGACCAGGGATTGAACCCAGGCCACAGCAGTGAAGGCACCAAGTCCTAACCACTGGACTGCCAGGGAATTCCCTAAAATTAAGTTTGTATCAAGCTAGATTGTTTTAAGTTAAGTGTTGATTATAATCCCCAGGCAATTACTAGGAAAGTAACTAAAAAAAAAAGTAAAAGAAACAAGTGAATTGAAATGATGCACTGAAAAATACTTCTTAATGCAAAAGAAGACAGTGATGGAAGAATGCAGGAACATGACAGAAGACATATATAGAAAACAGCAAAGTGGCAGATGTAAGCCCTACCTTATCAGAAACTAACTTAAATGTAAATGGATTAAACCCTCAAGTTAAAAGGCAGGATTGGCAGAATGGATTAAAAAAAACATGATCCAACTAAATGCTTTCTTCGAAAGACACTATAGATCAAAAGATACAAACAATAGATACTAGTGAAAGGAAGAAAAATGATGTGCCTTGCAAATAGTAACCAGAAGAGAGGCGGAGTGACTATACTAGTATCAGACAAAATAGACTTTAAGACAAAAATTGTTATTAGAGTTATAGAACATTTTACTGTGGTAAAGCGTCAGGCCCTCAAGAAGATATATCAATTCTTTCTACTTTTGGCCTAGCCTCAAGACTTGCGGGATCTTAGTTTCCCGACCAGGGATTGAATCCGGGCCCATGGCAGTGAAAGCGCCGAGTCCTACCCACTGGACTACCAGGGAATTCCCAATTCTGAATATATTCATACCTAATAACAGAGCTCAAAATACATGAAGCAAAATACATGAAGAGGGACTTCCCTGGTGGCGCAGTGGTTAAGAATCCACCTGCCAATGCGGGGGACACAGGTTCGAACCTTGGTCCAGGAAGATCCCACATGCTGCGGAGCAACTAAGCCCGTGCGCCACAACTGCTGAGCCTGCGCTCTAGAGCCCGCGAGCCACAACTGCTGAGCCCGTGTGCCGCAACTACTGAAGCCTGCATGCCTAGAGCCCACGCTCTGCAAGAAGAGAAGCCACCGCAGTGAGAAGCCCGTGCACCGAAATGAAGAGTAGCCCCCGCTTGCTGCAACTAGAGAAAGCCCGCGCACAGCAACGAAGACCCAACGCAGCCAAAAATAAATAAAAATAAAAAAAATACATGAAGGATTGAAGGGAGAAATAGACACTTCAACAATAACAATTGGAGACTTCAATACCCTGCTTTCAGTAAGAGATACAAGTAGACAGAAAATCAGCAATGAATAGAAGACTTGAACAGCACTAAGTCAACTAGACCTAACAGACGTCTATAGACTGCTTCACCCAGCAAGTGCAGAACATACACGTTTTTCTCAAGTGCATATGGAACATTCTTCAGAATAGACTGTATGTTAAGCCATAAAAAAAAAGCCTCAGTAAATTTAAAAAGATTGAAATCATACGAAGTGTGTTCGCCAACCACAATGGAATGAAGTTAGAAATCAGTAACAGGAGGAAATTTGGGAAATTCACAAATATGTGGAAATCAAACACCCTCCTAAATAACCAGTGGGTCAAAGGAAAAAACACAAGGGAGATTAAAAAAATAAATGAAAATAAAATCACAACACACCAGGGACTTCCCTGGTGGTCCAGTGGTTAGGACTCTGCACTTTCACTGCTAAGGGCCCGGGTTCGATCCCTGGTCAGGGAACTAAGATCCCCGCAAGCTGTGTGGTGCAGTCAAAAAAAAACCAAACCAAACAACCCACAGTGACATCCCACTTCACACACTGACTGGGATGGCTAGAGTAAAAGCGACGGACAACAGCAAGTGGAGCAACTGGAACCCTCGCGCTTTTATAGTGGTGACGTAAAATGGTGCTGCCTTTTGGGAAAACGTCTCATCAGTTCTCACAGTGTTAGACATAGAATTGTCGTACGACCCAGCATTTCTGCTCCTAGGTGTCCACTCCAGAGAAATGAAAGTGTGCGTTGACACAGAGACTCGCACACGAATGTTCATAGCAACATTATTCATAAGAGCCCCCAGTTCATCAGGTGATGAACAGATAACAAACTATGGTATATCCATATAATGTGATGTTATTCAACAGAGAAAAGGGATGAGGTACTGATTCATGCTACCTTGAAAACAATCATTGGGAATTCCCTGGTGGTCCAGTGGTTAAGACTCCGAGCTCCCAATGCAGGGGGCCCGGGCTCGATCCCTGAACAGGGAACTAGATCCCGCATGCCGCAACTGAAGATCCTGAATGCCACAACTAAAGATCCCACACACGGCAATGAAGATCCCGAATGTGGCAACTAAGACCCCGAATGTGGCAACTAAGACCCCACGCAGCCAAATAAATAAATAAATATTAAAAAAAAAATCACGCTATCTTTTGTAGGTGGTGAAAGAAGCCAATCACAAAAGAACATATAAAGATTGTATTTATATGAAATGTTTAGAGGAGGTAAGTCTGTGGAGGTGGAAAGGAGGTTAGGGGCTGAGGAGGGAGGTGTTGGTGCATGACTGCTGTTGGGTGTGGTGTTTCTTTTGGGGGAGATGAAAATTTTCCAGAATTAGATAGTGGTGATAGATGCAGAACTCTGAATATACTCAAAGTCATTGAGTTACATGCTTTAAATGAGTGAATGGTTTGATACGTGAATTATATCACACTAAAGCTGTTAAAATAAGATATACCTGTTAACGTTTGTCAGGGTCCAACGTGGCTTTATCTTCTGTGGCATAGCAACTTTTGATTTCTTTGAAATCTTGTTCCAGTCTGCTGCTGCTGAGGCTTTCTGTTTGGAGGCCCATCCTTCCTGTGCACAAATGAAGAGAAAACATAGAGAAAAGTCCTGATGACGTTCACGACGGTCTCCCGTGGGCGGGCTGCTCTGTGTGTGCTTTTTTTTTTTTTTTTTTTGCGGTACGCGGGCCTCTCACCACTGTGGCCTCTCCCATTGCGGAGCACAGGCTCCGGACGCGCAGGCTCAGCGGCCATGGCTCACGGGATGTGGGAGCCACGGTTGTGGCGCACGGGCTTAGTTGCTCCGCAGCATGTGGGATCCTCCCGGACCAGGGCACGAACCCGCGTCCCCTGCATCGGCAGACGGACTCTCAGCCACTGCGCCACCAGGGAAGCCCTGTGTGTGCTTTTTGATGGTCGTCTGTGCAGCCCTCATCACAGCACTTTGTGGTGCCTCATGTGACGAAGGAGAACTGAGGCTCAGCGAGGTTAGGTTGCTGGCCTGGGCACATGGAGTGGCATTCCAGGGCAGGCTTGCTTCCAGAGTTCGCTCTGCTTCCTGCTGTGCTGACCGCCTTCAGTATCATTTTAACAGTGATACCGTCCTTCAAAAATAGGCTTTTGTTTGCTCAATTTTGAGCTTTTGGCTTACTCAGTGAAATCATTTTATATAGAGACTAAACTTTATTTTGACCAAATTTTATTGTAAATTTCAGACTTCCTGCCGTGCGATTTTGGCGGTTTGGCGTGTTAGTTATAATAAGCTGTGATAGGCCCCTGTGCTCTTTGTCTGGAATCAGGCTGTTCCCAGAACACTAGCACTGTCAGTTGATGAGCTCAGCTTGCAGGCAAGAAGAAATCGTCAACCAGCATGTTATTCCGGAAGAACGACCAGGGGCGGTAATTCTAGAAATCCAAGGGCTTTTTTCAAAGCTTGTCCCCCTAGAGTGTGTTCTTTGCTATTTACTGGACGCAAATTGTAGCTTGTTTTTGGCAGTGGTTGTGGGACAGTCTAGGTTACTCATTAGCTACCAGAGCGCCGACATCCACTGTGGGAATTGCCTGTTAGAAGCTTGGTATTTTCTGTGGCTGACAAACCTGCTGCGTTTTAGGTGGAGACAGCGCAGGGTGGCAGAGACCAGAACCTCTTCACTGTGGAACAGAGATCAAGCTACAGGCATGGCGAGGCTTGTCACCGCGTCCGAGCTACGCTGGCTGATGCTTCACCCTGTTAGAATGGGCTTCAGAAGTCAGGGCAGGGCAGTGACCTCTCCCGTTCTCCCAGAGCTGATTCTGCATCTAGAAAGATCGGATTTATCGCTACATCTGCTGCCAGCAGTGTGGGGTGGCTGGGCTTCTGTCGGGAGGGAAGTGCAGCTTGAGTGAGCATGAACTGGGGGTGGGGAAGGCCCCCAGGGCCCCAGCGCGTGCGTTTCTCCCAGGTGTCCTCACCACCTGGAGGAGGATGGCAGTTCGGTAAATTTCGGGCATAAGTTTGATTTGAACGCGTTGATCTGTGTGTGGTGTCAGTCCTCCACGGCCATACTCGACTTTCTTTAAAGCCTCACCTTGGACAGGAGTGTGGGAACCGGAGCAATTCCCAAGGGTGTTCCCAGGGCTGCTGCTCAGGCACAGCCTCGCCCCGTCGGGTGGAAGCACCACCACCAGCCAGCGAGGGCCAGCGTTTGTGGGCTTGTGTCCTTGGCCCCCGAGGTCTTGTTTCCCCTGTGTGATGAGGCACTCAGGCATGGTCCAGTCAGTGGACCAGGTGTCCAGCCCACACCTGAGCCTGCACGAGTCTGAGGTCTGAGGAAATCTGATTTTCTTCCTTGTATCAGCTGCTTTTTTCCCCAGGTGTTCAAAAGATTTTTTTCTTCTTCTTCTTTTTTTCTTTTTTTTTTGGCCGTGCTGTGTGGCTTGTGGGATCTTAGATCCCCGTCCAGGGATTGAACCTGGACCTTGGCAGTGAGAGTGCAGAGTCCTAACCACTGGACTGCCAGGGAATTCCCAGGATTTTTTTTTTTTTTCTTTAAAATCCAGTGGTTTTATTAGAATATGTTTTGGTGTGTGTTATTTGGGGTCGGTATTCCCAGGTATGTGGTGTGGTTTTTTATGTGGTTTTAAATCTTTTATTTACTTTGTTTAATTTCAGGAAAGCATTTTCAAATGATGCGCTTTAGGCCGTTCCACTGCCCAGTTGGCTGTCTTCCTCAGGGACTCCTACTGCCCATATGCTGCATCTTTGTCCATTTTCAGTATTTGCTACTTTCTCCTGTATCCTTTATCTCTTTATTCATTTCTTTTTGCTTTAACTAATTTTGTTTCTTTTCATTTTTTTCATCTTCTGTTTCTCTCCAGACCTCTGTTGTGTATATTTGTTCTTCTGTTCCGTTTCTTAATTTATTTATTTTAAAAATTTATTTATTTTTGGCTGCATTGGGTCTTCGTTGCTGCACGCGGGTTTTTTCTCTAGCTGTGGCGAGCGGGGGCTACTCTTGTGTGCGGGCTTCTCATTGCGGTGGCTTCTCTTGTTGTGGAGCACAGGCTCTAGGCACGTGGGCTTCAGTAGTTGTGGCACACGGGCTCAGTAGTTGTGGCTCGCGAGCTCTAGAGCGCAGGTTCAGTAGTTGTGGTGCATGGGCTTAGTTGCTCTGCGGCATGTGGGATCTTCCCGGACCAGGGCTCGAACCCGTGTCCCCTGCATTGGCAGGTGGATTCTTAATGACTGAGCCACCAGGGGAGCCCTCCTTCTGTTTCTTATTCCTCATTTTTGTTTTTTTTTGGATGTGCCACGCAACTTGTGGGATCTTAGTTCTCCGACCAGGGATTGAACCTGGGCCCTTAGTAGTGAGAGCGCAGAGTCCTAACCATTGGACCACAAGGGAAGTCCCTCTTATTCTCCATTTTTGAAATGATTTTTTAAATTTCTAATTTACCTGGTTTCTCTTAACTAACGTCTGAGTTTTTCTGTGGGTTTTTAAGTGTCTTCCCTGTTTTTCTTACTGTTCTCCAGCTTGTTTGGAGATAGAGGCTCCAGTGTTGCTGTGGTCTGTGCGCTGCCTGTCTGCCGGTTGTTGTTTTACTCTTTCTCCCCTTCCTTGTCGTCTCTGTGTGGAGTGTAACTTGCTTGTCTTACGTGGAGTTCGTCCTCTGGGCTGCGGCAGGGTTGGGGGGCAAGGTCCAAGGTGGCTTTCCTGTCGCACAGACTCCCTTCTCCACCGTCTTCACCAGGCGGTGCTTCCAGGCTTTCCTGGGCCCTGTCCACCGGTCTCTGTGGCCCTCCCTGTCCCTCGTCACTGTGCCAGCCCCCGGTCACGCTCCGCCCCGTGTAGTCCCCCGGGTCTGTTTGGGGCTCTCCCTTCTACCTCCCCTTGCCCAGGTGTATTGCTGTGAGGTCTTGTGGCTTTTAGTAGTTTCCCTTTTGAGGGAACTGTGCTCAGAGATGCGGAGTAATTTCCCCTTGGTTGCAGAGTGAATCAGAGTCTGCTTTTGTCCTTGGACCCCTGTGCCTCTCCTCTGGGGGAGCCTGACCTCCCCTGATTGAAACAAGTGTGTGTGTGTTTGCTATAAATTGGCTGATTTTAAAACAGCTTTGGCTGGAAAGCCCTAGCTTCTCACCCCAGCCTCGGTCTTGTTGCCCAGAGGGAGTGCAGCTCATCCATTCGCTTCTGTTTCTTCTGCTGGCTACACCTAAACTCCAAACTACATGCTTTTGGTTTTATTTTGTGATCTACCTGTCTGGGGTAGTAGCTATAGATCCCCGTAGTTTGTTTAGCATGTTGCCCCCTATCCAGTACCTCCTAATCTTTTTATGATTTCTGCTCTGGTTCTGACCCGTCTTGACTCTGAACAACACAAGTTCCTGCCATGCAGGGGTCTCTGTTTCCCTTGGGCTTGGACGGGTAGAGCAAAGTGCGAGTACCGGAGAGCAGCACAGACACACAGGTTCCTGCACCCTTGTGAGAAGCACACGCGCACACAAATGCGTACACGCGGGCATGCACACTTGCACACACACGTGGGCCCTCCTGTGTGCCGTGCTCTGTCCACACTCAAGCCAGGCTGTGGGCAGAAGGTGCCCATGACCTTGTTTTCGTGGCCCTTTCAGTCAGGTCAGAAAAGCCTACTTCAGCAAAGGTGTTACTTTTTCAGGAAAACTTAAGAAAAAATTTGCCCTTAACCCACCGCTCCGGGGCATCCGGCCCGCTGCTCTACGTGGTGCCCCCTTGGGTTCTCGGGGCACCTCTTCCAGATGGGGAAGCTGGCACAGCTGGGAGCTGCCTCCCCGCAGTGCACTCAGGGCTGAGAAGGAGGGTCAGGATCCCCTCCCTAACCCCCTGATCCCCCCTGGTTCCCCAGATCCGCCTGCTGGGCTTGTTTTGTTAAAGTTCTGCAACCCCCCCTCCCCCCCACTTGGAACGGCCGCTCCTGAGGGCAGGATGTGTTGTTTTAACCTAAGTCCTGGCACCTTGAACAGCATGTGGGGGGTAGCCTGCCTCTGTGCCCTGTCTGGGCCAGGGGCTTTCTAGGGTAGGAGTGGCTCAAAGGAGGGTTCCATTACACTCAGGCAGATGTTAAACCCTGTTTATTAGCGAGTTAGTCGTGAAAGATAACTGGTGTTGTGGGAGTGCCCTGGGGAGTGGGAGGCTGCCTCACTGCGAGGTGAGATAAGCTCCGAGAGTGGCAGTGACGGAGGCTGGGCGGGTGGGCAGCGAGTCTGCAGGACGGCCTGGTGAGCCCAGCGTGTGGGCACCTGTGAGGCCCCAGCCTGGCAGTGCTCCAGTGCGGGTGGTTGCTGTGGCAGCCTTTCCTTCGCCTGGGAATAGAGTCACCGAGCCAGGGACTAGCCTGGGGAGGGCCTTTAATAGTGAACTTAATTCCTGCTTTCCAGAAGCGATGGAAATTTACTCAAGTGTGAACTTACAACTCACCTGCCCTGTGTGACGAACAGCTTCTTATATTTTTACAGTACTTGTTAAGATGTGTGGCCCTGGAAACATCGTCTCTGCTCTCTAGGCCTGTTTCCACACCTAGTCAAGGTGGACTGAAGCTGAACGCACATGCCGACGCTTGTTGAAGGAAGGCCGATTTTGCACTAGATGCAGGATGTAGGCGAAGTGGGACCGTCATGTATTTCTTTAATGTACCTTCCATCCTTTTTTAATATATTGGATGATTCCCAAACTTCATTGGATATTGTAAAAGTGGACCTATCAGATTTTGTAGGTTGGTGCATTTCATAAAGAAAGAAAATTCGAAGCCTACAGTAGTTAAACCTTTATAATTTTTAAAATTATCTGTGGCAGTAAAAGTCAATTTTAGGAGTAAACTACTAGCTGATGATGATAGCTAGCACTGCTTTGAGAGTTTCCAGGTCCAGGACGGTGGCGAAAAGGCAGAGCTAAACATGTGATGTGGGGTGGCAACTCCCCTCTCTCCCGGGGGCTTCGTGGACTTGCGGGTCCTGATCGGGAGCAGCCGCACCAGACTGTGTCAGAGCCCGGCTTCTGCCTCACCCACCTCCTGCCTGGCTTCAGGTGGAGGCCGGCTGCTTCTTTCCTTGCGCTCCTAAGAGCCCTGATTCTGCATTTAATTCTGATGTGTCAGTTTCGTTAGGGAGTGGGTGTTTGTTTAGAGATCAGTTAAAGCAAGATGCATTTGTGTTCTCTTTTTTTAGGCAAAAGTAAAGAAGCAGAAATAAAGAGAATAAACAAAGAGCTGGCAAACATTAGATCAAAGTTTAAAGGTAAGTGTTTAATCTTTGTCATGAGATGTTCTTTTGTGAATTTTATAAAGTAGGGACTTAATCTCATCTTTATTTTTTTTCACTTCAAACCAAAGTTAAGGTCTCAGTGCAGTTACTGTCCTGGCTTTGTTGGTGTTTAAAGTCAAGCCAGTGGTTATTCTGGAGTCGTTTGATGGTTTGTGTAGAATTGATCAGATAGCGGGTCCCCTCCTGTGACCAGCCTTTTCCTGGAGCTGGAAGGATGCTTGTCTAGAGCAGCTGTCTCCCCACCCCCGGCCCTGGACTCTGCTCCACAGGGTGCAGGAGCACGTGAGTCAGTGGACCTGATGCAGAGTGTGCGTCTCGGGTGGGGAACTGCTCTGCGTAGAAGTCCTGCACGGTCACCTGAGCTCTTCCAACGTGGACGTGTCTTCCTCTGCGTTAGTGAATAACGCACCATGTTGTCTAATCCACTCAGGGAGACAGCCTCTCTGCGAGCCAGGTTTTGGGGCGGACACCTCCCCTGAGCATCCTCATTTGGAGGAATTGTCAAGGGTAGATTTTCAGTCGCGGGACATGTTTATGAAAGACCGGTTAATCCCTTAAGCCTTAATTTTTCAGTTGAGTTTCACAGATTTGAGACCTCGTTCAAGTCTCTGAGCAGACATTAGCCACGGGAGTGGCTGAAATTGCCCAGAAAAAATGAGTAGAGGAGGGAGCCAGGACCGAGACCCAGGGAACTGGGGGCAGCAGAAGACAGGATTTCCTGGGGTCGGAGCTTTTTCAGGGTTTGAGAATGGACGTCCTGTGTGATCAGATGATGCGAACACTCGTGGAATTTGAGTTGTTACCAACATATATCCCCTGCTGAGCCCTCGGAAGGTACTATGATTTACTGTTAACCAGGCCCAAGGATCCGCTAAGGTCTGTGAAACTCTGAAATTGTATGTGAAATGGTTTGGTTATATGTATTTGTGTGTGTGTGTGTGTGTGTGTGTGTGTGTGTGTGTGTGTGTGTGTGTATGTGAGGGGTTGTCTATAACTTTCATTGCTTAAAAATTTTTTTAAAATTTAGACTTAACTTTTTGTAGAGCAGTTTTAGGTTCCCAGCAAAACTGAGAGGAAGGTACAGAGATTTCTTGTACCCGTCCTGTCCCCACACAGGCACAGCCTCCCCATTATCTGCTTCCCTACCAGAGCGGTTCATTGGTCACAGTGAACCTGCATGGGCACGTCATCGTCAGCCCAAATCGATACCTCACGTTAGGGTTCATTCTTGTTGTGCATTCTGTGCGTGTGGACGGACGTATGTATGCTGACAGTGCCCAGCGTTGTAGTCTCACACAGAGCGCTTTCACTGCCCTAAGGATCCTCTTTGCTCTCCTATTCATCTCTCCCTCCCTTCGACCCCTGGCAACCACTAATCTCTTTACTGTCGTGGTAGTTTTGCCTTTTCCAGAATGTCATAGAGTTCGAAGCATATGGTTATATGGCCTTTCCCCGTTGCCTTCTTTCACTTAGTTATACACATTTAAGGTTCCTTCATGTCTTTTAGTGGCCTGACAGCTCATTTCTTTTTAGCTGGATAATATGCCACCGTCCAATGTACCAGTTTCTTTATCCATCCACCTATTGAAGGACGTCTTGGTTGTTTTCAAGTTTTGGCAATTATGAATAAAATTGCTAAAAACATCAGTGTGCAGGTTTTAGTGTGGACATAAGTTTTCAGCTCCTTTGGGTAAATACCAAGGAGCGTGATTGCCCATCACATGGTGAGGGTATGTGTAGTTTTGTAAGAAACCGCCCAGTTGTCCCCCACAGTGGCTGCACCATCCGCATCCCCACCGGAGCCGGGTGAGGGTCCCTGTGCCCCACGTCCTCACTGCATTTGGTGTTGTCAGTGTCTGGATCTGAGCTGCTGCGATAGTGTGTAGAGGTATCTCGTTACTATTTTATCATATGTGTTTCCCTGATGACACGTGATGTGGAGCATTCTTTCATGTGTTCATTTGCCGTCTGTATATCTTCTCTGATGAGGGGTCTGGAACGTCCACTACTTCCTAAAAGGGAGCGTATAATGTGGTGATGAGAGCTAGGCTGCCCTGACTACCCCCAGCTCGCACTTGCTCTGACAGCCAGTTACTAGCTGGGTTACCCTGTTGAGTGACTTACCCCTCTGCACCTTTAAATGGGGTGCTGATGGCCTCAGGCTGGGTTCTCTGTGAAGCAGACCCTGTGATGGGGTTGGAGGACAGAAGATCGACTAGAGAGTGACACCGCGGATTATAAACAGAGGAAGCAGGTTGGCTGGGGGCAGAGGAGGCCGCAGATAGAGGTGTTGGTCCGTCAGCGTTGTCACTAGCCCTCGAGGGAGCTTCGGAGTGCAGACTGTCTGGTAGAGGGTCTGGCATGGGCTGGGGACGTCGCTTGGCCATGGCTCGTAAGCCGAGGAAGGCAGATCCTGACCCCGACAGAGCTGACCCACTCCTGGCACCTCCAGGCCTTCGTCGAAGGGGCGGATGATGTCTGCTGCTGCAACTGTGTGCGTGTGTGTGGAAACACAGGCGCATTCCTGGGGAGGAACGCAGTGCCTAAGAGATGTTCACCATGTGGTTAGAAGAGGGTGAATCTTCAAACTGTCTTTAAATATTTGGGGACAAACAAGACTTCTGTAGTTTCTTCTGCCCCCGAGCCTGTCTCAGCTGAGCCCTTCTGGGTAGGGAAGGAGGCTCGCTCTTCTCTGTTAACCAGTTAGCATTTATGGAGCGTGTGTGCCCTGAGTGGCAGCAGACAAGGGAAAACCTACTCCTTGTTCTCAGGAGTATGTGCTCTGGGGGCTGCACTTGCACTTCTCCATCTGTGCTGTCCACCGGAAACGCAGGCACGTGCTGAATTCTCAGTTTGCTGGTAGCCACGTTAAAAAAGAGTAAGAAGAAGCAGATGAAGCTAAATTTAATATATTTTATTTGATTTAGTGTACCTAAAATATTATCATTGCAGCATGTAGTCAGTAGCAAATGTTATTGAGATGTTTTACATGTTTTTCATGCCCAGTCTTTGGAACGTCCCACGTGGAACACATTCAGTTCAGACCAGTGCAGGCCAAGTACTCAGTAGCCCCATGTGGCCGAAGCCGCCACATCGGCTAGCGCACATCTCAACCAACTCTTCCACTGGAAGCGGCTTAAAAAGAGACACAGTATTAAAAAAATCTTGAAAGCATCATAGAGCAAGAAGAGAAGAGAACTCCTGGCCCATGAAAGCAAGCAGAGCACTCATCTCTCTGTGCCGGGAGGGAGTTTGCTAACCCCAGAGGAGCAGCCCTGAAACAGAGCCTGGTTTGGGTGACCTTCAGTGTCTAGAGGGGCGGTTGTCAGTCAGGGTGATTTTGCCCCCAGGGGACAAAGGCCATCGGGACTGGGGATGGGCGTGCTACTGCCATCTAGTGGGTGGAGGCCAGGGAGGCCGCCGGACACCCCACTGCACAGAGGAGAGCCCCCCAGAACCCCCTGGCCTGAGGAGGCCCAGTGCTGAGGTTGAGCAGCTGGGGTCTAGGAGGAGGGTCATCCCAGAGCCTCCAGTGTGAGGCCTTCTTCCATTTTAAACTGAGGCCCTAAAGGTGGCTGCCCTTAGGGCAGGAGTGACCCGGGAGTGAGCCCGTCCTGCCCCAGGCCTGCAGCGGGACTTCACACGCAGTCCTCTGGAGGAAGAGGTTACCATCACAGGCTGAGTGATTCCTCCAGGTAACTTCTCAAGGATGTTGTCCAGCACCTAGTCACAGATCATCAGGCACACAAAGAATCAAGACTGCACAGCGAGAACCAGCAGAGAAAACAGAAACAGAATCACAGAGGCCTCCGAGACCAGATTCAGATGACAATGAAGAACTAGGTTTACTGTTTTTAAAGAAATAAAAGACGAACTTGAAAATTTCAGTGGGAAGCTTGGGAAGTATAAAAAGTGACATAGCAGATTTTGAAATAAGACCAAATGGAAATTCTAGAACCGAAAGATGCAGAACTAAAATGAAGAACTCGGGTGGATATAGCCACAGGCACGTTCTGAAAGATGGGTAAGGAAACAGCCCGTCCTGAATGCAAAGCAGCAGGGTGGGTGAGAGACACAGGCGTGCGGTTCAAAGGCCTGCAGGGTTAAGTGACCTCCTGGGAGGAACGGGGAGCTGGTGTGACAGAACTTTCCAGAATTCATGAAATGCACTAAACCTCAGACTCAATAAACACAGTTACGATAAATAAATAAGATGAAATCTACACCTAGACACACTATTGTGAAAATGCAGAAACCCAAGACAGGAAATCTTTGAAGTTGCCAGAGGGGGAAGAGATGGGCCGTCTTCACAGGGTCCTTGTGGAAGCCGACTTGTCACAGGGACGAGGGGCAGCGGAGTGGAGGATGGTCCCAAAGTGCTGGACAGTAGCAGCTGGCTAACAATGTCCTTTAAGAATGAAGCTAAGGGGCTTCCCTGGTGGCGCAGTGGTTGAAAGTCCACCTGCTGATGCAGGGGACACGGGTTCATGCCTCGGTCCGGGAAGATCCCACATGCCGCGGAGCAGCTGGGCCCGTGAGCCATGGCTGCTGAGCCTGCGTGTCCGGAGCCTGTGCTCCGCAACGGGAGAGGCCACAACAGTGAGAGGCCCGCGTACTGCAAAAGAAAAAGAAGAAAAAAAAGAATGAAGCTAAAAAAGACCTTTGCCAGACAAAAAAGGAGAGTTTCCCATTAGAAGTCCTGTGCTGAAGGAGAGTCTAAAGGATGTGCTTCGGACCAGAGACAAATGGTCCTGGACGCAGATGGAGGAAAGGTGAGGTGGGCGTGCAGGTGAGTGTACAGGCTGCCGGTGGCCATGGCGTCTGGTGGAGTCCTTGGCGGCAGACACACAGAGGTGGTGATGCTTGGGCGGGGCCCGGGGCCTCAGGGCAGTGCCCGTGTGAAAGCCTTGCCCTTGACAGAGCCGGGCCGTGCCCTCGCGCGCGCTGTCGACCACTGAGGGAGGGCGTGGCGCCGCCTTCTCGCCTAAGCTCGTCTCCCCGGGCAGGCCCAGAGCCCCTTGGAGGTGGGGCGCCCACCCTGCCCTGCCCTGCACACCCGCCAGCCTGCTTGTGGAAGCCACCGAATGGGAGGCCGTTAGGGCTGCAGTGGGCCTGCCCTCAACCTTGGAACCTCTAGAAAACAGCTGTTGTGTTGTCCTGCCCAGAGGTGGGAAAATGTCTTCTGGCTGGTGGCCTTCGGAGGTTTACCAGGTAACACACGCTCATTTGCTCATTCACTGCTGGGCGCTCACTCAATCCCAGGTGCCAGCGGTAGAAAGATGAATAAAAAGCGTTTCTGTAAAGAATGTATGTTTTTACAGGTAAAGAAAGACTTGAAAAAGCCACCCCATTTGATCGAGGGAACGCGAACGTATACGTATGGGGGGGCGCTGTTCCCTTCCCCGCCTGGCGGCCGTCACCTGGCTTTACCACTTGCCGTCATTTTGCCCGTGTTCTTTTTTTTTTTTAAAATAAATTTATTTATTTAGTTTTGGCTGCGTTGGGTCTTCGTTGCTGCGCACAGGCTTTCTTTAGTTGTGGCGAGTGGGGGCCACTCTTTTCTGCAGTGCGTGGGCTTCTCATTGAGGTGGTTCCTCTTGTTGCGGAGCACGGGCTCTAGGCGTGCGGGCTTCAGTAGTTGCGGCTCATGGGCTCAGTAGTTGTGGCTCGCGGGCTCTAGAGCGCAGGCTCGGTAGTTGTGGCGCACAGGCCCAGCTGCTTCGCGGCATGTGGGATCCTCCCAGACCAGGGCTCGAACCCGTGTCTCCTTCATTGGCAGGTGGATCCTTAACCACTGCGCCACCAGGGAAGCCCCTTGCCCGTCTTCTTTCATCTTTTGCTCTTCTTTTTTTCCTGGGATGTTTTGACAGAGTAATTTTTAAAAAATTGGTTTTCTGAGATACAATTTGCTCACAATAAAGTTCACTTGTTTTAAGCGTGCGCTTTGAATTTTGGCAAAAATGCACGTGTTCGTGCACCCACCCCCACAGACACAACAGAGAACATTCCCACCCCCCAAAATGTTCCCTCGTGTCCCTTTGCACCTAACACCCTTCCCAGCCCCCAGCAGCCCCTGGTCTTCCTTCTGTCACCGCACTTCTGCTCTTCCTAGAAATTTCACATGAAGGGAATCAGGCAGTGTGAGGCCTCTGGTGTCTGCTTGCTGTGACTTACGTTTGCGTTTGGGGTTTGCCCGCGTCGTGGTGGGTTGCCTCACGGTGCGCTGGCTCACCAGGGTGGGCATCTGGGTTTGTTCCTGTGCTGTCGGCTAGGCGTGGAGCTGCTGTGAGTCCTGGTGTGCGGGACTTGTGTGGACGCCTGGTGTCGTTCCCATTGGGAAGGTACCTGGGGATGGAGTGGCCGGGCCACGTGGAAGGTGGATGTTTAACCTTTTAAGAACCTGCCACACGTTTTCCAGAGTGGCTGCATCATTTTGTGCCCCCGCCAGCCGTGTGTGAGTTCCCAGTCCCTCCACGTTCTTACCAGCACGTGGTATGGTTAATCTTTTAAATCTTGGTGTTTCTAGTGGGTGTGCAGTGACACCTGACTGTGGTTTTAATCTGCGTTTCCCTTTTTTAACAATTGAATTCAGTTAAGTGCTATGAGAATGAAGAAGACACCCCAGGTCTGTGGGGATGCTGGGGAGGGAAGAGTTAATACCCTGGTGCCAGCAGTTCTGAAGCATCTCACAGCCCGCGGCGTGCTTTAACTGAGCTCCAGAAGACGACAGGGGCGCCCTCCTTGTCCATCCTTGGCATCTTAGTCTTTTTACTTCTTTGAACATAAGAAGATACTCGTTGAGGGTTGGGGTCAGGGTTGAACGCCAGTCTCAGTGAGAGAAAGGGTGAAAAAGGATCACAGTTAAAAGTCCTCCAGAAGGATTCGGTCACCAGGGCTCAGACGCGTTTCCCTAGAGACACTGGCTCTTATCCCGTGTCACGGCAGCACCGGGGCCGAGACCCTTGACTGTTCTTGCCTGCGCTGTGGCCCTCACCTTCTTGTGTGCTTGGCTTTCAAGTGTGTGCGTCTGTAAGTCTCCCAGCGTTGGGCAGGGCTGTGGGAGGGACGCTGGGTCCATGTCCTGAAGCAGCAGAGAAAGAGCCCCTTTGGCCTCCAGGCCGCATCCAGCACGCAGTCTGGCCGGCTGTTCCCTGGGCTCTGAGTGGCAGGGACCACTCTCCAGGGGGTGAGAGGAGGGGGCGGCCCTCTTGGCTTGCTTGTCAAAGGAGGCTTTCAGAGGTGATGGAATTCAGGCTGGTTCTTGAGGGGTGGCCGGGTGGGTAGGAGACGGGGGCTGCTGCTTGCCGTGGGCTGCGTGTCCTGTGTCTGCAGATGCTCTCCCACGGAGACGGGGACGGGTCCCAGCCAGGAAGTGACAGAGCTGGGCTCCTCGGGTGCAGCGGGCAGATGAGCGAGTGGGGGTGGGGGTGGGAGCCAGACCTGGTCTGACATTATGTTGTTTGGTCATTGAATCATATGCCAGTCTGCTGCTCAGAAGGAGGGAGGGTTTCTCAGAGCTCCCCAGTGCCAGGTGTCCAGCTGGCTGGCCGACTCGTGATCACTGTCACCCTGGGGAATCAGTGGGGTGCCTCTTTCTTCTAGACAGCGCTTTGATGCTGGCCAGCGCTTGTCCCTGGAGCACGAGTGACCTGACCCCGTACCATGAGGAGCGTTGCTGTCATTGTCTTCCTGGCTCCCATGTCTGGCCCTTGACAGTGTGGCAGTGGCGTCACTGTGATGCCCAGCTCGGAAGACGGCAGCCTTTCTGGCTGTCATCTTTGTAATCTGCTAAGGAGCGTTTTACACTTCTCAGGGGAAATAAGAACCTCTGGTATTTAAAATGGCAGGGTTTAGTGGTCCTTTTTAAAATGGCATCTTATACTCTGCCAGCGACACGTCTTGAAGGTGCCTTGCTGTGATCTCCTGTGAGAGGCGTAGTCACGCTGTGATTAGGGTGAAGACACAGAAGCCCTTCTGGTCCTTTTATGTGTGACTTTTAGGGTGGGTGATTTGTTCTAAAACTGGGTGTAATGAAAGATTATTTAGAATGTGTTCACCTGCCTAAATTAGTAAACATGTTTAAAAGATTAAGTTGCTGGTTAAGACAGGGCGGCCCTGGCAAGGTTGTGGCCGGTGGGAACGAGGCCCTGGGGCCGTCCTGGGAAGGCAGGGGTTCCGGCTTCTGTTTTGTCAGGGAAGCCAGACATTAGGATTCCAACGTGCAGCGCCTGGTTTAGCAACACCGCGCACTCACGACACTGGCCTCCTGGAGGCCGGCCCCTCACGTCCCGCTGTCTTGTTTCTGCCCTGCCCCCGCCTCCTTTCCGCAGGCGACAAGGCCCTGGATGGCTACAGCAAGAAGAAGTATGTGTGCAAGCTGCTCTTCATCTTCCTGCTGGGCCACGACATCGACTTCGGGCACATGGAGGCCGTGAACCTGCTCAGCTCCAACAGATACACCGAGAAGCAGATCGTGAGTGCGCGGGGGCGGGGGGTTCTTCCCATCAGGTGGTCGTTTAGTGTCCTGCTCTTTCTCTGCACCTTCCATCTAGTCTGGGGATTTCCCGTGGCTTCCGGTGGGAGCTGCACCAAACCCCCGTTCGACGCGAGGGGTGCCGTTTCCCATGGGTCCGCCTTAGAGGGCAGGGAAGAGCGTTTCCTTCCCCTCAGTGCCTTGCTGACGCGTGTCACAGATGAGTTCACCCAGTGGCCCTTGCGGCCACTGCCTGTTTCTGAACCAGGCCCCACACACCCACATGGTTTAAGAGCCAAGCGCAGGTGGCGGGCCTCGCCTTGCTCCCAGCTGGCCCAGTGCCTGGGCCCTGCCCACCCCAGGCTTTGTAATTGTAGCCCTGCATTCTCTTGGAGTAACCTGATTTGTGTGTTTTCTTGAGTGTTACAAAATAACATTTTCCTCTTGTCCAAAAATTTAACTTACAGAAAGTGAAAAAATACCCTAGATGCCCCAGGAGTTCTGTTAAGTATTGGTATTTACTCAACAGGAATTTATCGAGTGTCTGCCACGGACCCAGCAGTGTGCTGGGGGTCCCTGGGGACTTACGACCATAAGCAGATGTGGACCCTGCTCTGTTCCAGGGGGGAGATGGCATCAGACAGCCCTGTACACAGAGAATAGAGCTGTGGGCAGTGCCCAGTGAAAGAGGCGTGTAGAACCCTCCAGACCCTGAGAAGCGGGTGGCTAATAGGGAGGGCTTCCGGGGGGCATCCTGAGCTGAGACTGAGGCCAAGGGGTGCACCGGGGGCCAGGGCAGACAGAGCCGCAGCACCCAGTCAAGGCGCGTACGCGGAAGGGAAGGCGGTGAGCTCCTCCTGAGACCGACGGGGGCTGAGAGGTCAGCGTGTCCCTGCGTGGGAGGGCGTGGACAGCGGGGGTGACAAGGGGCTGGAGTTTGGCCTGGTGGTAAGCGGAAGCTGGGGCCTGGAGACAGAGTGGAGAGAGGGGACAGCGGCAGTCAGCCGGGTTGCTGGAAATCGCCGTAGTGGCCCCGTTCCAGCTGAGGTGGGGCCTTTCCATCCTGTTCAGGCCGTGCTGAGCACAGGTGCCCATGGATGGGTGAGTGGGATGGGGGCACCAAGGTGTCTGATGCCGCTGGGGACAGTGCCTCTTAGGTTCGTCCCACAGAATCGTTCACAGCGGAATCCGGGGACAGACTGGCATTTTCAGCAGAAGGCAGCTGGTCCTCCGTGGCCTGACGGCCGCAGCGCCCCGAGCAGATGAGATGGTGCTGGGGCTTGCTGGCGGCCGAGGTGTCCGAGGTCTGCCTGGTGTCCGAGGCACTCGGCTTGTCACGAGCGCTGTGCTCTCTCGCCCCTCTGGAACCCAGGGCTACCTGTTCATCTCGGTGCTGGTGAACTCCAACTCGGAGCTGATCCGCCTGGTCAACAACGCCGTCAAGAACGACTTGGGCAGCCGCAACCCCACCTTCACGGGCCTGGCCCTGCACTGCATCGCCAACGTGGGCAGCCGGGAGATGGCCGAGGCGTTCGCGGGGGAGATCCCTAAAATCCTCGTAGCCGGGTATGTGTCCGGTGCCCTGCTGCTGAGAGTGTGGCCACCTCTCACGTTAAACAGATCAGCTGTGTGACTGTTGAAGGATTTATGGAGTGAGCTAACCTCCCCATCTCACGTCTCACGTGGTGGGGAGACGGGGAGGCCAGGTGAACCTTCCGTCCAGGCAGAGGGAGCGCGGCCGTCCTGCGGGCACGGGGCCCCTTCTCGCCCTTTCGCAGAAGCGTTCACACACCCCAATCCTGAGACTTCCCAGCACCCCACACCCCCACCCTCTCCAATCTGGAGGGGAGCTGAGTGGGGCTGAGCAGGCAGGTCTGGAAGAGTTTCCAACAGCGCTGTGCCGGGCTGGGCCACGGGGCATGGCGGAGGCGGGCCCCCCTCCTGTTCCAGGACACGCTGCACCTTGCGAAGGTGACACAGAGCCCACACCCGGGCAGCACGGCTGGCTGAATAGGGTCCCAGCCCAGGGGGCTCGTCAGGACTCAGGGGACTGGGTTCTGTGGGACAACCAGCGAGCAGGTGGAGCAGGACTCGGCAACTCCAGCTCCTCTGGCCGCGGGGGGTGGGGCCGTGGGGGACGGGGCCGCGGGGGAGTGGGAACGACCCTCAGACAGCGCAGTGGAGAGGCTGGGAGGCTGTCGGGAGCGCACCCACACCTCACCAGAGCACGTGGGTGTAGACGCCTGGTTCTCAATGAGTGGTGTTGCCCCAGCATGTTTGGTTGTCACCACAAAGGGTGTTTTCCTGGCATCTCATGGGTGGAGCCCAGGCATGCAGCTATACCCCCTACGGTGCACAGAGAATGATCAGCCCGAGGTGGCAGCTGTGCAGGACGGAGCACCTTGGCCGTGAGCAAGAAGCAGTGCAGTGGCAGGGTGGCCACAGGCCCGGGGAGTGTCGGGTGTGTGGCTGCAGGCCTGGAGGAGTGCCACCGGGGTGTCACACCAGAGGCAGACGGAGGAGCCAGGCTGGAAGAGAGGTCACGGAACTGCCTGATGGAAAAAGCGGTCCCGAATGTGAGAGCTCAGAGGCGGTGGACGCACAGTAGCACGAGCACAGGGGAGGGGTGGCAGAGCTGATTGGAAGCACGTGGAGAACCAAGGTGACACCGTTACACACCTGTGAACCGGAAGACGCAGAGAACATGGCGGGTGCCCTGAGAATTAAGTCACCGAGGTGGGAGAAAGACGTGGTATGATCAGAGTGGGCCAGAGGGGCAGGTGGGGCTGGAGGTTGGAGCCAGTCAGGAGGCAGCTGTGCCTCAGGGTCCTGACCCCCTCGTGCAGCCCCGCCCCTGCCCGGTGCACAGCTAACCTGGCTGCGGGTTGCCGGTCTCTGCTTTCAGAAGCAAGTTCCCCGGGATCAGAGCTTTGGCTCACTGTGACTGTTGCCTTCTTTCTAGCATTTTGACAATGCCTGGTATATAGTAAGCGCTCAATAAATACCTGTTGGATGAGTGGAATGTGAAACAGAGGTAATCTCTGAAAGTGTTCAGATAATTCCAGAACACTTCCCTGAAGTAAAGGGTGGATTGCACTGCAGGTTGAAAGGACACAGAAGGGTGTGTGCTGAGACACAGCCTGGAGGGGCGGTGCCCAAGGTGGAGAAGAGAGCCTGCAGCAGGAAGATTGCTGAGGGGTGTGCGGGGAGCCGGCCTCGTTCTCTCAGTGTCAGCATCACAGGCAGCCGCTCTCGCCCCAGAAGCTCAGGTTGTGTGGACCTGCGAGCCCTCCTTGAAACAAATGACCAACGCTTGAAATCCAGCGACCAAATAGACTCAAAGTGGAGTTGTGGGGACGGAGGTGCCTGGGCATGGAGCTGCAAGGCTGAGGGCGGCGGGGCAGAGCTGGGAGGTCGGGGAGGGAGGGACGATGGGGCGCCCTCCAGGCCGGGACTGAGCTCTGGGCCTTGACTGGAGACAGAGTTGAAGCTCGGGGCAGCGGTCTCCTTGCTTCGCACCGTCCTCCGGTGTTCCCACCAGCAGCGGCTGTACGGGTAGGGTGGGCTGCCAGCTGGTAGACCCCGCAGTAGAAACCGGCCGGCTTCTTTCAGCCGCAGTGTGTGGGCGCAGACGGCAGACACCCAGGAGGCCGCGAGGCCTGGAGGTTGCCGCTGCCCGCCGCTCCTGGAGCACGCGGCGCGGGGCCAGAGAGAGGGACAGGTGTCTGCCCCTGCTCCCCGGAGGGTTTACATCCAAGAGAGAAATTTTTACTGAAGTAATTTTTCTTTGGCATGGAATGGGGGGTAGTTTAGGGGTTTGTCATATCCGTTGGGAGTTATTTAGGAACAAAAAAGCTAAAAGGAGGTAAATGGTAATGACAGCCCCCAAACCCTGCTCTTCCCTCCACGGAACGGGAACCCCACTGCTTCTGTCAGCACTTAGGGGGCGTGGACAGTTCTTCTCAGACGTGTTCTGATGGCCTCCTCTGGAACGCTCCTCGGTGGGCCTGCTGCTTGCCCGGCTGCATGGCAGCGTTTGGCTAGGGTCTGGGAGGAGGAGGGGTAAACAGCGTTGGGACCGTCTCTGTCCTCGGTCAGCACGAAAACCAGGACAGGAACCCTCCAGATGCCCCTTGCCCAGCGTAGCTGCGGTTGTTCCCTAGGCGCCCGCCGGGTGTGTAGGGGAGGAGATCTCTAGGTGGACACGGGGCGCCATGGCCGTGCAAGGCTCTCTGATACTCTCCCCTTTGGACTCTGTTATTAAGTGAGCTTAAAAAATACTGCTATTGGGGGCTTCCCTGGTGGCGTAGTGGTTAAGAATCCGCCTGCCAATGCAGGGGACACGGGTTTGAGCCCTGGTCCGGGAAGATCCCACATGCCATGGAGCAACTAAGCCTGTGCACCGCAACTACTGAGCCTGTGCTCTAGAGCCCACGAGCCACAACTACTGAGCCCACTTGTCACAACTACTGAAGCCCGCACACCTAGAGCCCATGCTCCGCAACAAGAGAAGCCACCACAATAAGAAGCCAGCACACTGCAATGAAGGGTAGCCCCCGCTCTCCGAAACCAGAGAAAGTCTGCGCGCAGCAACAAAGACCCAACACAGCCAAAAATAAAAATAACTAAAAAAGAAATGAAAAAAAATACTGTAATTCAGTTATTAGTTATTGGAACGTTAGCTGTCAGCCTGCGTAGCTGAGGTTGTGCACAGCACTTGGGAATTGCTGCTTCGGCGAGGAGCAGGTTAGCGGTGGCAGGACCCCTTCCCGTACACCGTGTTCGGGGCGACGTCCGTGGAGGTGGCCCCTCGAGCGGACGGCTGTCTGTCGCCGTGCAGGCGTGGTCCCCACCAGACCCATCGCGAGAGGTGGGCCTGAGCTTGTTGCGTGGAGAGCTTGACGCGGCCTTGTCCCGAGTGTCCCTCCAGCCCCCGCACGGGTGCACCTCTGCTTCTGTGGTGACTGGGGTGTTGTCCGTGGGCTCTGGGCCGGGCTCGCCGCTGTGCCCAGGAGTGACTGCTGTCTGTCTTGCAGAGACACCATGGACAGCGTGAAGCAGAGCGCCGCCCTGTGCCTGCTGCGCTTGTACAGGACGTCTCCCGACCTCGTCCCCATGGGCGACTGGACGTCCCGCGTGGTGCACCTGCTCAACGACCAGCACTTGGTAGGTGCCTCTGGGCCGGCGCGGCCCCTCCCGCGGGGCAGGTGCCTCTGGGCCAGCGCGGCCCCTCCCGCGGGGCAGCCCCTCCCGCGGGGCAGGTGCCTCTGGGCCGGCGCGGCCCCTCCCGCGGGGCAGGTGCCTCTGGGCCAGCGCGGCCCCTCCCGCGGGGCAGGTGCCTCTGGGCCAGCGCGCGGCCCCTCCCGCGGGGCAG
>NW_020838013.1:9423711-9439273 GCF_003676395.1 Aethalodelphis obliquidens | reverse complement strand
AGGTGCCTCTGGGCCGGCGCGGCCCCTCCCGCGGGGCAGGTGCCTCTGGGCCAGCGCGGCCCCTCCCGCGGGGCAGGTGCCTCTGGGCCAGCGCGGCCCCTCCCGCGGGGCAGGTGCCTCTGGGCCAGCGCGGCCCCTCCCGCGGGGCAGGTGCCTCTGGGCCAGCGCGCGGCCCCTCCCGCGGGGCAGGTGCCTCTGGGCCAGCGCGGCCCCTCCCGCGGGGCAGGTGCCTCTGGGCCAGCGCGCGGCCCCTCCCGCGGGGCAGCCTCTTCGGGCCAGTGCGGCGCGAGCAGCACTTGGTAGGTGCCTCTGGGCCAGCGCGCAGCCCCTCCCGCGGGGCAGCCTCTTCGGGCCAGTGCGGTGCGAGCAGCTGTGTGTGACTTCCGAGATGCTTGGGGCGACGTCCACGACCCGTCCATCGAGCCTGGGAGCGCCTGTGGTTAGGGGTCGGGAGCCCCTGCCCTGGGGACGGGGTGGACTGGACAGGGTCTCTGGCTCACCCTGTCACCAGGCGTTGGAGGGTCTCCAGCTTGCCGGCTGCAGGGACGAACAAGGCACAGCCCAGCATCTTCTGGAAACACTGCGTCCACTGAGGGCTTCACAAGGCGTGCCTGTCCTCACCCTGTTTAAGGCTGTCAGAGGGCTGTCCTGTAGCCCCCCAGGCTCTGGCTTGCAGGCTGCCTAATGCACATAGCTGGTGCGCGAGCCGGGCCCGAGCCCTCCCCGTGTCGCAGGCCAGGGCAGGGAGATGTGGAGCGATTCGCTGGCTGTGGTTGGCCGTGAGTCATGGGCCCTTGTCCACGCTGACACCGGGAGGCGGGGCCGAGTAGGAAATGATGCTGGACAGAGTGGCCTTGTCCTGCCGGAATCCCGTTGTACAAACGAGAGAATCGAGGTTCCACACAGAATTTCCTGCTGAGCTGATAGGTGTTAGCACATTAGCTGGTTACTCCATTGTTTCCCAGAAGAGAAATTTCCCTTACAGATTAAATGAAAAGTAACCCATCGGCATATGTAGACTCAGAGACGAGAGCTGGTGGTTGGGCGGCTTGCCGGTTGGGCTGCCCGGCGAGCTGGCCCGCTGTCGTTTCCCACGCTTACCAGGAACGTTCGAGTCTGCATAGGGCAGCCCTTCCTCGGAGGGGAGGGGGCGTCTGCAGGCCGTGCTGCGGGGGCGGGGGCCTCGGGCCGCAGCGTTCACATGCGGGCCTCGCGTGCCGGGCCATGCTCCACCTCTTCGGGTTCAGGCCCTGCCGTGGAGTCAGGCGGCCAGGCTGGAGGCCGTGGGGCGTTTTCCAGTTTTGCAGACGAGGAAACTGAGGCTCAGAGAGGTTGGACGGCTTCACACAGGTCCGGGCTTGAACCCGGAGCCGACGGCAAGGCAGGGCCGGGGCAGGGCCATCCAGAGCCCAGGTGTGGCGGGGACGCGGCCCAGTGCTCTGAGCAGGCGTTACTGGCTATGGTTCGTGGCATTTTACCAGGAGTTGTCATCGCTCCTGCCTTGTCGGGGGGGCCTTCTGCAGCCACATGCCGACAGGTGCCGAGGCCCAAGGCCAGCGACGCCCACACCGAGCGCTTCCCAGGGTGGTGGAGCCGTGTCTCGCCGGCCAGGAGGCTCTCCTCCTTGGACGCTTCTGTGCCCGGCTGTTGGGTTCGCTTTTGTATTTTCACGTACCCGGCTCTGTTGCCAGTGCACTGCTTGGCGCCTTTGTGGTTCTAGGCCACAGGAGCCCAGCTTGCGTTGGGCGAGGTGGAGGGGCGTCTCAGCCAGCCCAGGGTGAGGCCGCGTCCACTGGCCAGCTCTCCCTTCACCTCTGCTGCTCTCTGCACCTGCTCTCTGCCCTCCGCGGGGCTGTGGCTTCTTGTCGCACACCTCCTGACTTTGCCACCAAAGGTGTGAGATTTGGCTTCTTTGGTCTCAAGGTCAGGAAACCTCAGGAAGAGTGTCACTCGCCCACTCAGAGGGAGCAGGCCCTTCCGAGAGCAGCGGAAGAGGCGGGAGGGCTGTGATGTGCAGAGCCCTGCACCAGGCCTGGCCCTCCCTTAGTCGTGTGCGGCCCGAGCAGTGTCCCGAGGGGGGAGAGGAGGCGGCCCGGGTCGGGGGTTGGGGGCTGGGGCCTGCAGAGCCACGGCTGCGTGGACCCCCCAGCCCTCTCCTCACACCGCCTTCCTGCAGAGACCCTGCGGGCGCGCAGGGAAGGTGAGAAGCTGCACCTCGGGAGCCAACCAGCCCCAACTGACTTCTGTCAGAATGTTTCCTGATTCATCCCACAGGTGAATCTTCCTGGGGAAGCAGGCTGTGTCCCAAACACTCAGAAGCCACGGTGAAAGAGACTCTGCCCTGCGTGTTGCAAACGCCAGTTTGTTAAAGCTCTGTGTTTGGCCCTTATCGCCCACTGAGATGTGGACAGTGAGGCCAGTTAGACCCGTTTCTTTAGCGTGGCTTTCACGTTTCCATCAGAAAGACGAAAGAACAGCACAGCGGTGGCCTCTGATGAGGTCGCTGTGGTGCTGGACCTGACCCCGCCTCGGCTGCAGAAACTCTGCCACCTTCTCCCGCGGGCTCGGGAGTGGGGGTGGGGGAGGGGCTCGGGAGTGGGGGTGGGGGGGGCTGGAGGGATTACTGATGATTCGAGGGGGTTTGTTTGCATCTTTACACCCGTTTTTGTCAATGGGTGTCATTCGTTTTGTCTTTTCTTTCTTATATTTGCAAGAGACCTTCTCTACCTAACCAGTGTCTCCCTCCAGGAGACATGAGTTACTGGGAGTAAATACTAGTGTCCCAGGATGACGATAGAGACTCCCCTGGGCTGCGTGGAAGGTCCCCGTGTGCTGAGGCCAGGGTTCCGCGGGGCTCCGTGGGGAGGGTCAGGTCTCGTCCAGGCCCGGTGGTGCTTTCAGGACAGAGGGCAGAGACACGGCTTGGACGACCCTTCAAAATGGGGAAAAATGGGCTTTTCAGTTGCTGTTTTACACGATCTCAGTTTGGGGTTGTAAAGATTGATGTGAGTCTGAACACGGTGTGTCCACCCGGAATGATCTAGATCGGGGCAGCGAGCGCAGAGGCAGGCGATGCGGGGGGGAGACTGGGGCCCAGAGCCGCTGCCCCGCGCTGGCCTTCACTGAGGCAGGGTCTGGGCTAGAGGGGTGCTGGATTTCCCAGTTTTCAGAGAGACACTAGAACAAGAAAACAACCAAGTGTGCACCTTGCTTTCTAAGCACATTGGGAGCTGATCAGAGTGGGCCCGAGGTGGCCCTGGGCTGCCTCTGCGTTTGCTCTTCTGAATTTAAAGTTCTGTTTAGAAAAGGAGTTTAAAATGAGAGGGTGTCGTCAGGAGCTTTGGCGTCTAAATGTGTGTGTGTCTCCTCTCAGGGTGTGGTGACTGCCGCCGCCAGCCTCATCACCACCTTAGCACAGAAGAACCCGGAAGAGTTTAAAACCTCTGTGTCTCTGGCCGTCTCCAGGTTAAGCAGAGTAAGTCCGTCGAGGGGAACGGAACTTGGTGGGTTTTGGTCTTAGTTATTTTCTCTAATTAATGTATGTACTTTTTGGAATGCAAGATGTTTGGGTCACTTTGTAAGTTCAGGGGTGGAAATGTGTCTTGGTTCATAGCTGATTGGCTTTTCTTTCGACCTTTTTTTAAAAAAATTTTTTTAATTAAAAAAAGTTTTTTTAAATGTTTTTAATATATATTTTTTTACATCTTTATTGGAGTATAATTGCTTTACAATGGTGTGTTAGTTTCTGCTTTATAACAAAGTGAATCAGTTGTACACATACATATGTTCCCATATCTCTTCCCTCTTGCGTCTCCCTCCCTCCCACCCTCCCTATCCCACCCCTCCAGGTGGTCACAAAGCACCCAGCTGATCTCCCTGTGCTATGCGGCTGCTTCCCACTGGCTATCTGTTTTACGTTTGGTAGTGTATATATGTCCATGCCACTCTCCCACTTTTTCACAGCTTACCCTTCCCTCTCTTTCGACCTTTTTGTCAGAAATGCCCTGTTCGCGCGGCCAAGTGCACAGAGCAGAGCAGCTCAGCCCCTGGCCCCGCTACAGGGAGGGAGCGTCCTCAAACTGCGTCCAGCTCTGCACTTTAAATTTTGTGTGACAAGATCACACAGTATATGTTGTTTTATGATTGGCTTGCTTTGCTCGACATGTGAAGTTGGCGAATGGTTTCGAGTGCCGATGGTTGATCCCTGCTGCCGTGCAGTGTCTGTGCCCCACCCGCCTGTGCCTCGTCTTGTCCAGCACTTAGCCATCCCCCTGGAGGTGACTGTGACGGGCCTGCCCCCTGCCCAGCGCCGGGGGCCACCTCGCGTTGTGATCTGGTCTACGCTTTCCTGCTTATCTGCGAGCTGGGGCAGCTTTGCACGTCTGCTAGCTTTTTGAATACCTTCTTTTGTGAAGAGCCTCTTCAGTCTTTTCACCTATTTTCCCATGGCGTTGTCTTTTTTGTTGTTTTATAGAAGTTCTTATTTTATTTTGTTAATTTACCTTAATTTTGTATTTATTTATTTGTTTGTTTGTTTGTTTTTGGTATGCGGGCCTCTCACTGTTGTGGCCTCTCCTGTTGCGGAGCACAGGCTCCGGACACGCAGGCTCAGCGGCCATGGCTCACGGGCCCAGCCGCTCCGCGGCATGTGGGATCCTCTCAGACTGGGGCACGAACCCGTGTCCCCTGCATCGGCAGGCGGACTTCCAACCACTGCGCCACCAGGGAAGCCCCTTGTATTTATTTTTACATTTATATTTACTTATTTTTTTGGTCACGTCACGTGGCGTGTGGGATCTTAGTTCCCGACCAGGGATCGAACCCGGGCCCCCTGCAGTGGAAGTGCTGGAAGTGAGGAGTCTTATCCACTGGACCGCCAGGGAAGCCCCCTTTATATACTGTAGATATGAGCACTTTGTTGGTTAGATTGGGTTGAACCAAACAAAATTGCCAACTTTTAATCATCATTGATCTACAAAAATGCCACCTTCGTATAGTTCAGCCTACTCTGTGTTTAAAAATCTTGTCCTGCTATGTAACTTGCCGTTTCAGTCTCTTATGAAGTCTTCTGTGATCAGAAATTCCACATTTTAATATAGTCAGACTTACTCATCCTTTCCTGCATGGTTAATGTCTTTGTGTCCGTAAATGTCTGAGGTTGTTCCCTGTTCTGAGGGCTCGCGTGCAGGTTGACGATCGACGTGGGGCAGGTGTGTCTGTGTGGTGCCGCTTTCTCCCTGCAGACTCTGCGCTGCCCTCGGTCCCACACCAGCGGCCGGGTCTGTGCTGCACTCCGTTGGTTTCTCTGTACATCTTTGCACCAGTGGTGTGACTTTGGGCTAATTTGATGTTTAGTGGGGCCAGTGTTCCCCCACTCAACAGAATCCTACTGGGGCTGCCTTTAATCTGTAGGTCAGTTTTGGGAGAATTCAAATCTATGTAGTATTGAGATTTTCAATCTATGACCATGGTGTTTCTCTCCATTTACTTAGTCTTTAATTTTTCTCAAAAATGTTTCAACTTCTCGAGTAGAGGTTCTTTTATTTTTTATTCAACTTGTCTTTATATACTTTATTTAAAAAATGCTATTCTCAATGGTACCCTAAAAATGTTATTATACGATCGTATGATATAGTATAAAATGCTTGTTTGCACAGTTGGTTTTTGTATATTGCCCTTGATGTTGGCAATTTTGCCAAACTCACCTATTAATTTTGGTAATTTATACGTGGATTGCTTTGGGCCTTCTCTGTACCCCGTCATGTGGTCTGTGGACAATGGCAGTTTTCCCCTTTCCCAGGCCATGTTTGTTTATACTTTCTGCTTTACGGCTCCAATCCCGACCTCCACTGCAGTGTTGAATATGAGAGATAATCGGTGTCTTGTTTCTGCTCTCGAAGGGAAGGTCTGCGATGTTTCACTGTTAAGCACGACTTAGGCTGGTTTTGTCAGTGTTCCTTCTCTTTGCTACATTAAGGAAATTCCTTTCTGTGTCTTTGCTAACATTTTTATCATTGGTTAACTGATGAAGCCATTTGAATTTAGGGTTTTCTTTGTGAGACAACTTCTAATTATGCATTCAATTCAGATTCAGTTCTTGACATTTGCTAACTTGTGTGAATACTCAGACACGTTGGCCGGAAGTTACTCTGTGTGCCGGCTTCACGGTGAGGCCTCCCTTCTCCATTTTGATGCTGGGTGTTCGCCCTTTTCGTTCTTTGCTTGATTAATCTCACCAGGTGTGATGCTGTGTAAGAATTAATCTCGTCAGGTGTGATCCTGTGTAAGAATTAATCTCGTCAGGTGTGATCCTGTGTAAGAATTAATCTCGTCAGGTGTGATCCTGTGTAAGAATTAATCTCACCAGGTGTGATCCTGTGTAAGAATTAATCTTGTCAGGTGTGATCCTGTGTAAGAATTAATCTCACCAGGTGTGATCCTGTGTAAGAATTAATCTCACCAGGTGTGATCCTGTGTAAGAATTTCTTTGGACTTTGTTGATCCTGTTTTGATTTTTCTGCCTTATTACTTTCTGCTTATTATGTCTTTATTGTTTTCTCTGCTTTCTTTGGCTTAATTTGCTGGTCTCTTTCCGAACCTTTGAGATGAATTCAATGCTTTTGTTTCTCTGTTTGTTTCATTGTTTGCATTTAAAGCTGTAAGCTTGTCTCTAAGTGTGGTGTTAGCTGCATGAGATGTGTTCGAAAGGCTGGCTGTGTCCATGCGATGGCGCGGTCCTTCTACCACTCGGTGCGCCTGCACCTGCTTCTGCTGGTCCCGTCAGTGCTTTACACGGCTTGGAGTTCACCCACTGCAGGAGTGGCCGCGTCCCAGGTCACTCATGACCTAGTGTCGCTCGCCGCTGCGAGCTTTGTGACAGGAGCCGCTCCGAGCTCCCAGACGCAGGACGTGGGGAGGTGCTGGGCTGCGTGTTGGTGGGCGTGTGCTGCCTTAAGGGACAGTCCCGTGTTCAGGAGGCTGAGGGGGTGTCTGTCCTGCCCAGACTGCGTGGGACAGGCGGGTGGCAGCGTGATGGGAGGCCGCTTGCTTTTGGGCCTGGGCAGCTCACGGCGGGGCCTGTGCTCGGGGCGGTGTGGGTGCAGGGCTGATGACTGAAGGCTTCCCTTCTGCGTTGAATGCACTTTCCCAGTCTAGGCTCCGAGAACTCTGTACTGAGTGCAGCGTCGCTCTTGTGCTCTCGGGGTCGGGTGCCCAGGGTTTGTGTCCTGCAGGGGAGGGGCGTCATCGCGCAGTGGCTCCTCCTGGGGCCTGGGCGCCTGTGCTCCTGCCCTTCAGACACAGACAAGTGTGCCGCACGCTCTCAGCACACCTGCCCGTGGTGTCTCATCCCCCTGTGCTGTTTTGCAGATCGTGACGTCGGCCTCCACAGATCTCCAGGATTACACGTACTATTTCGTCCCGGCTCCCTGGCTATCAGTCAAACTTCTGAGGCTGCTGCAGTGCTACCCGCCCCCAGGTGACAGCCGTGCAGCAGAGGCCTCTCCGCAGGGGTTTCCTGCAGCGTTTTAGGGTTAGGGCTCTCGTTGGCTACCTTTAAAGTCCTCTCCGGTGCTGGCTCTTGTTCTCTGGATCTTTCTGTGATGCTGCCATGGCTCTTGGCTTTCCCCAGCAGCTGGTAGAGAAATCACAATTTTGGTACGGCTCGGGGTGATCGCTGCTTTTACGAATAATTCTGGAAACTGTTTGAAACCTTACATCCTAAGTTGTTAACAATCTGTAACCTTAAAGTACACATCACGGATGTTGTTATGTTCGTGTTTTATTCTAAAACGTTACATTTGACTAGTATGGTAGGTATCTAGAAATAGAATTTCCTGGTTGAAGAATGCACAAGAGAATTTGCGTTCAATACTTCCAAATTGCCTCTACAAAGATGGTTTTGTTGTTGTAACCTTTACATTATAATCTTCATTTGTGTTTGTACAAGGTATGTCTTTGTTAAATTCCAGTAACTTTCCATTCTGAGTCTGTTCTATACTAAAGCGTGAGTTGCACGCCCTGCGGCAGAGCCCTCGCGTGGGAGCGGGACCCCGCCGTTGCCTCCCACTCCCGCCCACCGGCTGCCCCCATCTCTCCTGCGGCAGTAGTTCTCTCCGTGGAACTGACCTCTGCCTCCTTTATTCCGAGATCTGGGGCGACTCCGACCCCCGATGGGGGTGGATCTCATCACCCTCCTCCTCCTTTCAGGCCCCTGCCCCCAACCCCGGGGCGGCTTTGGGAGCCCTGCCCTCCGTCCACTCGGGTGCGCAGGGCCCGCCCTCCCTGAACAGCTGGTGGTTGGGCAGGTGCCTTAGATGCGCTGCAACAGTTTCTGGAGTTCTGGTATTTTTATTGCTTTCTCAGTCTTTTTTTTGGTGCATTATTTCTTTTCTTCTGGTTTGACTAGAACTTAAAATTTTTTCTTTCTCATTTTATTGCTCTTCAGACTGTTTTCTCTATTTCTATTGGTAATAGCAGGTAGAGGAAAAAACCTTTTGCCCCCCCCTTCCCTCAAACTTTGACATCATGTGTTTTGTCCACGTCTCTGAGGTTTTATTTTCCTTGACTTATATAATCTATATTTCAGCAAAAATTTGTGTATGTTATTTGTGTTAAAATGTATGAGTAGTTACCCTGGCTGGCAAATCCTCTTATTTTAAGCAGCCACACGGTTTGAGTAGGGGTCCTCGCCCTTCGTTTTGGGGTTGTGAGATGAAGAGTACTAATACTCAGGCGGGGCGGCCGTGTGGGCCAAGGGGAGCCAGGCCAACGTCTGTCTGTCTCGCCCAGAAGACCCTGCAGTGCGAGGCCGCCTGACCGAGTGCCTGGAGACGATTCTGAACAAAGCCCAGGAACCGCCCAAGTCCAAGAAGGTGCAGCACTCCAACGCCAAGAACGCCGTGCTCTTCGAGGCCATCAGCCTTATCATCCACCACGACAGGTGGGCCCCGCGGCCTGGGCCCCACGCCACCCTCCCTGGCGGGCCGCCCCGTGCGCATTCCGGCCTCAGACCCTCCACGCCGTGAGCGTGACTGCCGTGGTCTTACTTCCCCCAGACGGCTGCCCTGCTTCTCCTGGGCATCCTCCCCGACCCGCTGCTCCCAGGGCCACCTGGGAGTGCAGCATGAGCATGTGTGTCCTCTAGGCTTTGTTGGTCCGAGGCCGTGGTGGGAAAGTGTGTGGAGGTGGCATGGGGAGGGGAGGGGGTGGGGGGCGCTCCTGCGGCCCCACCTTCCTGCAGCGCTTCCGCCGGGTGCAGCTGCCGGAGCTCTGCGGTCCACGGGGCTGGGCACCAGTGACGAGACTCTCCCTCTCGGAGCGGCCTCCCTGTCCTTGTTAAGTGTTCAGAGGGCAGAGTAAAGAGCGAGCAGAGACGTAACGCCGCGTTTCACGTAGTCGGTGCTTAAGTAGCCAGTAACCTCTGTTGTATCACCTCCGTCTGTGCGTCTGTCTCTCGGTGTTGCGACTTTCGTCCAGCTGTCGGCCAAGCGGGTTCTCTGGCTGAGGCTTCGTGAAAGCCGGGTCCCCTGCCGCCTCCGCCCCGCCAGCTTGGCGTGGAGGCTGGGGGTCTCAGCTGCCCTCGACCCTCTGGAGTCAGGGGTTCTGCAGATGCACTCAGAAATGCTCTGGGGGACGCAAGGCACGGGTCCTTGTGTGGTACGAACTAGAGTGAGCGTCAGGTCTTGCGTCCCGGGAGGCCGCGGTGGCCGTGAACGTGGCACGGCCTAGGCCGAGTGGAGGACCCCTGCCCACCCACCTCTCCCGTCCGCACAGCGAGCCAAACCTGCTGGTCCGCGCCTGTAACCAGCTGGGCCAGTTCCTGCAGCACCGGGAGACCAACCTGCGCTACCTGGCCCTGGAGAGCATGTGCACGCTGGCCAGCTCCGAGTTCTCCCACGAGGCTGTGAAGACACACATTGAGACGGTCATCAATGCCCTGAAGGCAAGTGTGCTCTTCTGGGGCTGCCTGGCCACGGGGGCGCCTTGTCCCTCATGCTGTCACTCATGAGCTACCCGGGGGGGGGGTCCCGCGGTCACTTGGGGTCGTGCGCTCGGGCCCTGGGCGATCTGGCGGGCTGCGTGCGTCCCCAGGCGGTTCTGCCCTCTGCCCGCAAGAGACCATGACCACACAGGGCATCTCCCACTGGGCCTGGCACGTGAGCAGAGTCACAATAAAAATTGGGATTGATAGAAACTGTTCGTTTTGGTAGAAGGATGAAATATTTTGTACACGTCTCCGAGAAAACTCGCTCCTTGCAGAAGAATATTTGCTTTTGTCAGGGAATTGAAATTCCAGAGCTGGAAGAGCCAAGCTGAGGTCGTCTCCTCTAATGAGGGTTGGTTCCTCAGGGTCAGACACAGCCACATCCACTGCGTTCCTACGTGTTAGAAAACTGAAGGCAGGTGGGGAAGCTACAGAACCCACTGTCTTGGTCCTGGGCTTCCTGCTGAGAACACATCTGACCCTGTTCCTTTGGGTTTGCGCGTGTTTAATAGACGTTTGTGGTGTGTGTTTTGAACAGGAGCCGTACAAAGGTTTGGAATCGCGCTTTCTGGTGTTTCGAATTCCTCCTGGGTGGTTTTCAGTCACTGCCTGGATCAGAAAGACTTGCTCTTGCCGTGCCTGTGGCTGGGCCCATGGCAGTGCCTCTCATGCTGTCCTGTGCTGGGGAGCAGCTGTGCTCTTGTTTCTGAGGGTCCGGGGTGGGGCTGGGAGCCAGCACGGGGACAGGCTCTCAGGTGACGCAGAAGGGGCCGGTCTGTGACCACACAGCAGGCGGCCTCTGACCCACCCCCTGGGGATGGAGTGTGATCGTGATCTTGGCCGGTCCAGAGCTGCGGGGTCTGAATGCCGGAGTGAGGGGGGCAGTGGGGTGGCAAGTGAGGGGCTCTCGGGGTCCTGGATTTGGGTGCTGAGTGGGCAGAGCTCCCAGTGAGCATTGGGACGGGGGCGGGGGGGGGTGCCTGAGCCGCCCGGCTCGGGACCGTGGGAGGGCATGTGTCACAGTGGACTGCCACCGTCCCCTGCCCAGGCTCCTTTCATGTGGCTGTTGGCTCTGTGCTCGTTCCCCAGACGGAACGGGACGTGAGCGTGCGGCAGCGGGCCGTGGACCTCCTCTACGCCATGTGCGACCGCAGCAATGCCCAGCAGATCGTGGCCGAGATGCTGAGCTACTTGGAGACGGCCGACTACTCTATCCGAGAGGAGATTGTGAGTTCTGGCGGCCTGTGTGTCGTCACCGGCCCCGATGCCTGTGTCTCAGCTGAAGCGCGTCCCTGCAGCCTTGTTGAGCATCTACTACGGACTGGACGAGAGGCCTTTGCTTTAGCTCTTTTATCAGCATGTTCGGGGGAGCCTTCCAGTCTTCCAGAATCACTTGGCAGAGGCTCTCCCCCTCCCCCCCGTGCGGAGGTCCCGGGAGGCAGGTGCTCAGCACAGAGGGAGCAGGGCGTGCGTGGGGGGTGGGCGCAGCGGGGACACAGGCCGGCGTGGCAGTGAGGGGGCCCCAGCGCCCAGCTTTGGGCCCAGCTCTGGGCTTGAAGGACTCGAAGCCGAGGGCGGTGACGAGGTGGGTGTTCTGGAACGGTGCTCTGGGGTCGTTACGGAGGGTCGACTTGGAGGCCAGAGGGTGTGCAGAGCAGGTGGATGGGGGATCTGGGGCGCGGTCAGGAGGTCACACTGGGGAAGGTGGGCGTGTGGGCGGCAGCACGGGGGGCCGGGCTCCAGGTTGGCGACCGATGCTGCTCAGGGCAGGCTCGGTGCAGGAGGAGGCTGTACCCGGGGGAGGTGAGGGGCCTGCTTTCCGCAACCCGGAGCAGGTGCCCTGGGGAGCTGGGAGAAGGGCTGTCGGAGCAGGAGGCCCAGCGAGCGCGGGCAGCGCTTTGCCAGCGGGGATGCCTGGGCTGCGGGCCGGGTGGCGGGGGGAGGACGGGGCTCGCTGTGCCTCTCTCGACACGTCCCTCCACGTCTGCTCCTGGAACCTTAGACTTACGGGCTCCTTTGACAAGTGGGGGTCGCTTTGACGTGGGTTCAGGCCCTTCTGAGGCCCTCCCTGAGTGGCCGTGCCCTGCAGGTGCTGAAGGTCGCCATCCTGGCGGAGAAGTACGCCGTGGACTACACGTGGTACGTGGACACCATCCTGAACCTGATCCGCATCGCTGGAGACTACGTGAGCGAGGAGGTGTGGTACCGCGTCATCCAGATCGTCGTCAACCGGGACGACGTGCAGGGCTACGCCGCCAAGACGGTGTTTGAGGTGTGGCCCCGCCCCGCCCCCGCCAGCCTTCCCGCAGGCCGGGCTCCGGCACTGCTCCTGCCTCCGCTGGAGTCTCGGTGCCCTCTGTCCGTGATTTCAGCACAGCGACCCCGGGTGGGAGGCTCTCGGTCAGCGCGTGGCCTCCTGAGCAGGCTGCCCGGGCTGGGGCCTTGGGCTGGCCTCTGTGTGTCCGAGAGCAGGTGTGGGGCCGCCACGGTGGGCTTGTGGTCTCTGTCGGCGAGGGCCGTGTGCCCCCGCCCCTGCGCAGGGCCCACGCGTCAGTTTTTGGGAGCAGCTCTCGTTCCAGGGGTGGGATCGGCCGTGGCCCTGCCCGTGGGGCTCCCCTGCTACTGATCCCTCTGCCGAAGTGGCCAGGAGAGAGGATGGCGCGGGGAGTGCATTCGGGAGGGGCTCAGGAGGCTCTGGGGGCTGCGGCCGCGTGCAGAGCAGGCTCCCTGGGAAGGCAGCCTGAGCCCGCTCTCCTGGCTCGTCACACGGCTCAGTGGCTTTCTCCGGAGGCCGAGCACTACTGGTGCTTCCTCTGCCTGGGCACCAGGCTCACTGCGCGTGCTCTTCCGTAGGCGCTGCAGGCCCCAGCGTGCCACGAGAACCTGGTCAAAGTCGGTGGCTACATCCTAGGGGAGTTTGGGAACTTGATAGCAGGAGACCCGAGATCCAGGTGAGTCACCCGGGAGCTGGGAGTCCCGCGTCCAGTGCCGGGCCTGTGCCCACTGATTCACACCCGATGGCCTAGTAGAGGCCAGCTGATGTCCCGAGCTCCCCAGGACAGCCCGTAGCGAGGGGACATCCGCTCTGGTTGGCTGTACAGAACACAGGGATTCTGGGGGGAAGGAGGCATGGCTGATGGCCGGCGCTGTTCAGAGGGGAGCCTGGACTTGGCCTGGAGCGGGAACGCACAGCTTCTGGCTGAGCGTGGGCTCATGCCCCCGAGTCACTCCGCGCTCACTCCCCGTCTTGTGGGGACACACGGGGGTCAGGCTCAGGCGGGGTGGTCCAGGCGGGGAGTGAGGCGTGGAGGTGACGCTGTGCCCCATGTGTGCCCCCCCAGCCCCCTGACCCAGTTTCACCTGCTGCACTCCAAGTTCCACCTGTGCAGCGTCCCCACCAGGGCGCTCCTCCTGTCCACTTACATCAAGTTCGTGAACCTCTTCCCGGAGGTGAAGGGCACCATCCAGGACGTGCTGCGCAGTGACAGCCAGCTGAAGAATGCTGACGTGGAGCTGCAGCAGCGCGCCGTCGAGTACCTGCGGCTCAGCACTGTCGCCAGCACCGACATCCTGGTGCGCCACGCTGTTCTATTGCCCCCCGCCTCGCCTTGGCCACCCTTTCTGGGGGCCGGAGGCCATGGGGCTTCGTGCTGCGCTGACCTAGGGCTCCTTTCCCCCCAGGCAACTGTCCTAGAGGAGATGCCTCCGTTTCCAGAACGTGAGTCTTCTATCCTGGCCAAGCTCAAGAAGAAGAAGGGCCCCAGCACGGTGACCGACCTGGAGGAGGCCAAGCGGGAGAGGAGCGCCGACGTCAACGGGGGCCCCGAGCCCGCCCCGGCCAGTGCCAGCGCTGCGGTGGGTCCCCTCCTGAGGGCCGTACCCTGCGTGAGCTCCTGGGGCACCTGGTCCCCGAGATCCGTGACCCTGGACTGTTGTCGTTGGGGGGCAGGCTGACCCAGACGCCTGTGTCTGTCAGCCAGACTGTGTCTGTCGGATGGTTGTCTGGGGTCCGCGGTCAGCTCCCACGTCTCCCCTCGGCTTTGGATTTAGAAGACGTGGTCACCCGTCTCTTGCACGACTGCCGTATAGTCCCGCACCCCTCGCTGGTTTCCAGTGGACCCACCTCCTGCTGTCCTCAGAGGTTTTTCACTAGTGAGCGTGTTAGAGCGAGCGTCCTGTTCACGCACGATGCCCTGAGAACATGTCCTTTGACGTTCGTCGGGGAAGATGCCATTTTGAGAGTTGTGTTTCCTTTCTCGGCTCAGTGGAGGGAGCCCGGGGAGCAGGTGCGTTAGCCCGGCTGGGCAGCAGCCCCTGCGGCCCTGCAGGCGGCTCCCGAGGACCTTGGTCTTTATGCTTGGCCCGTCGGGAGGCAGCCTGGAGAGCTGTGTGTCCCCTCCAGGACGCCGGTGCGGCACCATGGACGGTGCTGCTTACGCTGCGCGGCGGCCTCTGTGAGGGCGGGCCCCACTGGTGGCGCGTGCGGCGTGTGGACGGCCCGGGGCCCGGCTGGTTTGCTCATCCAGAGCGTGCTCGTGTCTGAGTCCTGCTGCTCCTTGGGGGGCGCTTGCCTGGCTCCACGTCTCCTTGTGTGCCCCGGGGCCTCGGGCCCGCCGTGAGGCCTGTGCTCAGACCTGGCCTGGCCCTTGACTTGGGGCCCCGTCACAGCCAGGACCTCTCACCTGAGCCCTGATACCTTCTCTCCAGGGGCGCCCTTCGTGGCCCTGTGGATGTGAGTTCCCGTTTGTCCTCACGGCTCAGGGAGCTGGGGCAGGGGGAAGGCCTTGACGGGGCTGGGGAGTTGAGGCAGAAGCAGCAGGACAGGAAAGAGGCTGGGGTCCCTCCTGGCTGGGATTCTCCTCCTGGTGTCTTCTGTCTCCTGTCTTCAAACTCAGAAGGGAGGCCCCGCCTCCAGGTGGCGTTGAGGTGTCTGGATCTCACGAGAACGCCTGGGCTGCCTTTTGCTTTGGGCAGTAGTGGCCAGAATGCCTTTTATTTAGGGTCGCAGGTCATGCCAGGAGGCGATTTTCTTTGTGGCCTTCCTGGGCGCTCGGCTCAGCTGTGGCTTTGGGGTGCTTGTCTGAGCGCCTTGAGGGTGGGTGTCTGGAGGCTGCCGGTCCTCCTGGGGCTTTGGGCTGGCGGAGGAGCCCAGAGCCACCCTGCGCCCTGTGGTGTGCGGCGCTTCGAGCAGGTGTAACCTGTGCAGAGCCGGGTGCCAGGCCGGCTCCTGGGGGAGGGTCTCCCTGAGTCCTGAGAAGAGGGGGAGGCGGCGAAGCGGCGGGGGGTCCCAGTGCTGCAGGGTAGAGCCTGCACGTGGGGTCTGGGGAGGGAGTAGGCGTCTTAGCGGGGCCTCCCTAAGGAGCAGCCTTGCTTTTGTCTGTCCGTGTTTGACTTAATGGGACGGAAGGGCTTGCCTACTTTAAAAAGCATTTGCACTGTTCTTTGGGAACCAGTGGAGACATTGTGCAGTAGGTGGCAGAGGTGCAGTGACCTCGTCAGGCTGCGGGTTCTGTGGCCCAGACAGAGGCCTTTCTCACGTCACTCACAGCAGGCTTGGGCCCCCCCCCCCCCCCCCCC
>NW_020838013.1:9412591-9423611 GCF_003676395.1 Aethalodelphis obliquidens | reverse complement strand
CCGGGAGCAGCTCCTAACCTTGGGTGGCCAGGCTCCCGAAGATGGCCTCGCTGGCGGGAGGCTGTTATGAGGGGCTGTGTGTGCGGGAGCGTCATCCCAGGTGCAGGGCCAGGAGCCCCCGTGGCCATTTCATCGACTCTCCCCAATGGCGCAGAAGCTTCTGAGGAAGCTTGACAGCTCCTCTGGGGGCCCCTCCCCTTCTCCTGGGGAGCACGGCCTGGCCTGTCGGCTCTGCCCAGGAGCCCCTTTCACCCGGAGCCGCCCGCTTCCGGGCCGCTTCCGGCCGCAGGGTGGGCCTGGCGCGCTGCCTGCCCTGGAGCCCCAGGAAGGAGGGCCTGGCGCACGGAGCGGAGCTCTTGGCCGGCTCAGGCCCACGTCCTCTCTGCGGGACGGGACACGTGTTCTGTAACGCCTCTTTTGTCTCAACGTGGAATCCATACAGAAGATCATCTGCCTAAGCGTGTAACGTTTTAGAAATTCAGTGCAGTGCTCTAAATATGAAAGGGAAGTAAGCAGTTATTTATGCTAATGTAACGATTCCCACGTGTACGTCCTCCGCATGGCCTGAGGGCGGCTGGCCAGTGCCTGGGGCGGGTGCATCCACACTCCTGAGAAAGAAGGGGCGTTGGCCTCCTTGGGCTCTCAGCGTGGCTGCCGGCGTGGCTGCGTTCCTGGAAAGATGAGTGAGTGCGCAGTAACACCGAGCAAGGTGTTCACTGCAGTGACGAAAAGCAGCTCTCGGATGTAGTCTCAGGTGACTGTAAGTGGATATTTGCCCTCGGGAGGGTCCAGGGGGACATTTAAAAGTCACTCCAGATGAGTTCTCACAGGCCTGGTTCTCGCTGCGACAGGAGCCTCTCGGTCCTCAGGACCTTGCACGTTTCTGGACTCGTGCGCCCAGGCAGGGGCAGCGCCAGCTCTCTGTGCAGCTGGTGGGGGACGTCTGGGGAGGGGGCGTGTGATGAGCTGCGCTGTTGTGTCTCCTGTGAGCTTGGAGAGGGATTTTGGAAGGGCTTTGTTGTGTTCTTTGTCTCTTGCCTAGGATCAAAAAGCAGCTGTTTAGGCACATCATTGTAAATCAGCTATACTTCGATTAAAAAAAAATAAAACAAAACAACGAAAAAAGCAGTTATTTTTAAAAAAACCCTGTTCTGCAGGCATTTTGTCTGCTCTTCCTCTGTAACGAAGCAGAACGTAGATGACTAAGGCTGCGCCCTAGTAAGCTGCTGGCTTTTACTTCTTCATCTTTCCAGACTTCTTCACATGGTTGACAGTGACACGCACAGTCTTGTCTCTGAAACCAGACACTTCTTTTCGGGGTGTGGGTGGGGTGCAGGCCCTTGTGCTTGCCTGGCGTGGTGCCCAGAAGGGTCTGCGCTGACCTTCTCCTTCCCTGTCTTCCAGTCCACGCCTTCTCCGTCGGCAGACCTACTGGGGCTGGGGGCTGCACCCCCCGTCCCCACGGGACCTCCACCCTCCTCCGGCGGGCTGCTCGTGGACGTTTTCTCAGACTCACCCTCCGCGGTCGCTCCCCTGGCTCCCGGCTCCGAGGACAACTTCGCCAGGTAGTCTGCCTCCTGCATCCCGAGGACAGGGGCTCCCCCCGCCCGGCCAGGCCTGCGCCCTGGGTGCCCAGGGAGGGAGGAGGCTCAGGCGCTGGGCAGGTGAGGGAGTGGTGGGCGCCCTGTGTGCTGTCTGCTCCCGTGGGCTGCGCCTGCCCTGCAGGACGCTTGTGCTCTGCTCTCCGTGCTGTGCCCCTGGGCTCTCTAATCACGCCCTGTGTCTGCCCTCCAGGCACCTAGCTTTTTCTTGAAGAGATGCTCTTCAGTTCACAGTCACTGCTTTGTCCTGTGGGGTCTGCTTCCAAGCCTGCTTCCTGCTCCTCCGCTGACCTGTTCCGTCCTTGTCACCTCTGTCTGACCGGTGTCCCGATGTTCACACCCCTGCTGTGGGCCAGCAGAGTCCTGCGTGCGGTCGACTTGGCCCCGTTCCCCCACTTTGAAGGCGAAATCCCAGGCTGCTCTTCCCCGCGCTTCGCTGCGCGGATCCTGCCCCTTTTCCCTGCTTGCTGTCTGTCCCTCTGTCTCTGTTGATCTAGATCCAGCCAGGAGGTGGGGGGCTCCCCCTCCGAGAGGAGAGCGGGTGTGAGTTCTGTCGTCTCCAAGGAGCGGCTGCTCGTCTTGGTCTTTGTGACCGCGGAAGAGTTCTTGTGGTTTTCTGGTTTCTCCTGTCTCTCTCCGTTCGCCCCGCACACTGACTCGTATTTCCTGTCGCTTGTTGGAAGTGACTGGGGAAGGGCGGGTTTGCAGTGCCGCCAGTTGTCCGTCTGTGGCGGAAAACAGACTCTTTTTCTTAAACTGAGGTATATAGTTAGTTGGTTTACAACATCATATTAGTGTCAGGTGTACAACGTAGGGACTCAACTTTTTTAGGTTATATTCCGTTTAAAGTTATCACAAAATAGTGGCTGTATTTCCCTGTGCTGTACAGTATATCCTTGTGGCTTATCTATCTTATGTGTAGCAGTTTGTACCTCTTACTCCCGTACCCTGTCTTCCCTCTCCCCCCTTCCTTCTCCCTGCTGGTAACCACTAGTTTGTTCTCTGTGTCTGTGAGTCTGTTTGTTTTGTTATATTCATTTATTTTTCAGATTCCACGTGTGAATGGCAGCATACAGTATTTGTCTTCTCTGTCTGACTTATTGCGCTTAGCATGACGCCCTCCAAGTCCATTCATGTTGCAAATGACAGAATTTCATTTTTGTATTGGCTGAGTGTGTGTGTGTGCGTGTGTGTGTGTGTGTGTGTGTTCCATCGTATATTATACCACATCTTTATCGACTCATCCGCTGACGGACACTTAGGTTGCTTTCGTATCTTCACTTTTGTAAATAATGCTGCTGTGAATATTGGGGTGCATGTATCTTTTCAAATTAGTGTTTTCATTCTCCTTGAATATACCCAGGACTGGAATTGCTGGGTCATGTGGTAGCTGTATTTTTAGTCTTTTGAGGAACCGCCATACTGTTTTCCAGTGTTTCACCAATTTACATCCCCACCAGCAGTGTGCAAGGGCTCCCTTTTCTTCATGCTCTCATCAGCATTTGTTATATGTGGTCTTTTTGATGATGGCCGTTCTGACAGGTGTGAGGTGTTGTCTCTTTGTGGTTTTGATCCCCGTTTCCCTGACGGTGAGTGATGTTCAGCATCTTTCATGTGCCTGTTGGCATCTGTATGTCTTCTTTGGAAAAATGTCTGTTCAGGTCTTCTGCCCGTTTTTTAATTGGGTCATTTGGTTTTTCGATATTGGGTTGTATGAGCTGTTTATGTTTTGGAAATTAAACCTCTTATTGGTCTTACCATTTGCAAATATTTTCTCCCATTCAGTAGGTTGTGTTTTTGTTTTGTTGGTGATTTCCTTTTGCTGTGCAAAAGCTTTTAAGTTCAATTAGATCTCGTTTATCTTTGCATTTGTTTTCTTTGCCTTAGGAGCAGATCCAAGAAAATATTTGCTGCAGTTTATGTCAAAGAGTGCTCTGCCTGTGTTCTCTTCTAGGAGTTTTATGGTTTCAGGTCTTACATTTAGGTCTTTAATCCAGTTTGAGTTTATTTTTATATGTAGTGTGAGATGTTCTAGTTTCATGCTTTTCCATGTAGCTGTCCAGTTTTCGCAGCACCAGGGGAAGGGAGAGCAGGGAAGAGGGGAGGGGAGGACAGGAGGGGCAGGGAGGGCCGCCTGGGTGTGGGCGTGGGTGTGCGTGGCCCGCGGACAGCCCCGGTGGAGGCCATTTGGAGGCCACTGCCGCGTGTCAAGTGGCCGAGCCTGTGGGCCGACCTGAACAAACGTGTGTGCTTTTGCCGTGGCGCCCGTGTCCTGCGTCAGTGGAAGCTGTTCACAGTTGAGCAGCACCTTCATGGAAGGCAGACGACCTGCTCCTGTGGTCATTCCTTGGTTGTGCCGTGTCACCCTCTCAACTTACCTCCCATCTCTAGCGGGCGCTTTTAATGGTGTTCGTCGGAATATTTGCTGCTTTTCCCTTCCCTCCTGTCCCAGAGAGGTTTTTCTGGTCTTCGTGTTCTTTAAACCCTTTTTCGAAACTGATCTTGGTATTTTTGGTGGGTGGGTGGCTTTGAGTGACTCACATGCTGTCCCTTGTCCCCCAGGTTTGTCTGTAAAAATAATGGTGTGTTGTTTGAAAACCAGCTTCTTCAGATTGGACTGAAGTCTGAGTTTCGGCAGAATTTAGGTATGTATTTTACTTTACTTAATGAAAACTTCTCTTAGAAGTTATGAGGAGAAAGTTATTTCCAAATCACAAATCTCAAAAGGGTCTAGTTTCTAGAATATATAGAGGACTCCAAATCAACAACAGAAAAACAACCCAGTTAGAAAATGGGCAGAAGTCTCAGACATTTCCCTAAGGAAGACATTCGGGTGTCCAAAAGAGCATGCAAAGGCGCCCACCATCACCAATGGTCTGAGAAATGCAGTCAGACCCATCGAGGTACCACCTCATACGCACCGGCACGGCCGCTATAAAAAACAAAACGAGGCTTGGCGAGGACGCAGAGAAGTTGGAAGCTTGTGCGCTGGGGGGTGCATTCGCTGCTGTGGCAAACAGTCTGGAGGTTTCTTAAAAAACTAAAAATAGAACTCCCATACATATGACCTAGCAATCCCACTTCTGGGTATTTACCCAAAAGAATTGAAAGGAAAGCAGGGACTGGAACAGGTACTCACATGCCCATGTTCACAGTCACCAAAAGGTGGAGGCAACCCAAGTGTCCATCCATTTGAGTGGATACACAAAATGTGGTTTAAACACACACTGGAACATTACTCAGCCTTAAAAAGGAAGGAACTTGTGACACAGGCTACACAGGGTGAACCTTGAGGACATCACACTCAGTGAAATAATCCAGTCACAGAAGGACTAATCCTGTCTGATTCCACTCCCTAGGGGTCCCTGGAGGAGTCACATCCACAGAGACAGAAAAGTAGATGGTGGGGCCCAGGGCTGGGGGAGGGGAGGGGAGTGAGTGTTCATGGGGACAGAGTGTCCGTTCGGGAAGACGGAACGTTCTGGGGATGAAGGTGGGGAAGGTAACACGACCATGTGAATGTGCTTCGTGCCCCGCCCTGTGCGCCTAGAGATGCGGAGACGGTAAATTGCAGGGTATATGGTGTATGTTTTACCACATTTTTAAAAAAAGCTTTCTGTGCCCCCCAGCCCCCCAAAATTGTGCCCACTGGCTACTGGGGCTGTTGCCGAGGGGCCCTGTGGGCTGCTGGCCCCGCCTCCGTCTTGGCACCATCGTGGAGCCTTGTCTGCGGAAACGAGTGGAGGGTGGGAAGGCAGCGCATCTGCCCCGTGGGGCCCCTCAGACTCCTTCTCACTGAGGACGGACGGAGGTGTTCGTTTCTCATTGGATGAAGGGGTTAGACTCCGGGCCACGGTGGCGTCACCCAGGAGCCGTGGTGTTTCTTAGGCTGTCGGGGAGGCATGCCTACCTGTGCGTCCTCTTCAGGAGATTTGAAGTTCACGTTCCATTCTGAATTCTGAGGGTGTAAAGACGTCCACAGAGGTCTGTGTGGCGGTTCCTGCTGTGCTGGCTCCGAGCCCCCCAAGTGCCGAGGCCGAGGGCTCGGGCGTCACTTGTGTGGGCCGGGGGCTCTGCTTTCCTCCGTGCAGCTCAGGAGGCTGTGGCGTGTCGTGGGAACAAGCTGCTTTGCTTCCTTCTAGGCCGGATGTTCATATTTTACGGTAATAAGACCTCCACGCAGTTCCTGAGCTTTACTCCTACGCTCATCTGTTCGGACGACCTCCAGGCCAATATCCTTGGTTCCGTTGCCCCTAGGCCCCTGGCAGAAGCGGGTGGAGGATAGACTAGGAGGGCGTTTCCAGGTGCTGTTAATGCAACCTCGGGGTACCTTCCCACACTCAGGTTGCTTGTTTATAACGCTGGTGAAGTACATGCAGGCCTGTTCCGGCCTCCACATCTGCTGGGGCTCTGGTCTCCTTGGGGAGTCTCCCAGGGAGCTGCTGCCCAGGCAGAGCGAGTGATGGGCCACCTGGGACGAGCTGCGACCGGAGACGGTCCCATATAAATGGCAGAACTGGGACGTGAGCTTCTCCAGCCCGTCAGCCTTGCCATCCAGGTGTCCTGTTCCCGCGATGATGGGCCACCTGGGTAAAGTGAGGGCGAAGGAGGCCCAGCTTGACCACCGAGGATGCCGCCTTCCCTGGAAAAGCCGTGAAGCAGGAACCTCCTTACTACAGGCCAGATCTATTTTTATTTTAAGATAAACACGCTTTAAACGTGGACCGTTGAAGCTAAATGTTTAAGTTATTAAAAACACACGTAGGGCAGGTTTCGTCCGAGGCCAGGATGTGAGCTCCGACTCCTGCCGGGCCCCTGCTGGAGCCCCTCTGAACTCGGGGCTCAGCCCGTGTTCCCAGCGTCGCCACAGCTTCCTTGACACACGCACATCTGAGCCTGCAGACCAAGCCTGTGGACCCCACCGTGGACGGGGGCGCGCAGGTGCAGCAGGCTGTCAACATAGAGTGCGTGTCCGACTTCACCGAGGCGCCCGTCCTCAACATCCAGTTCAGGTGGGAGCCCCGGCCGAGGCACCAGCCGCTCTTGCTGGACGCGGGGGTGTCAGGCTGGGCCGGCACGTGGCTGTGACGCGGGACCTCTGCATCCTTCCTTCAGAGGGTGTGGTGAGGACCGAGGGGTGACCTGCCGTGCACACTCCAGAGGCGTCTGCTACAGGGGGGTGTGGGAAGTGGGGGAGGGAAAGGGTGCCCGGGTCTGGGACGCCGGGTGGGCGGGGCCTTCTTCCCAAGGCCCGGGGCTTTCAGGCGAGAGACCGAGGGGCCTGTCCCGCTGCGGGCGCTGCGCAGCCTGCTGCTCCAGAGGCCAGCCGCCCGGCGCTGGGCCCACCAGGGCCTCCTCTGGGGTGTGAGCGCCTGTGTGTTGTACTCTGAGCGTACACGTCGGCCTGACTGTTTTTTCTGACGTGTCTGTTGCTTCTCGGCTCGTTCCTGCCGTCTTTCAGCGACTGTGGTAGAGTGTGCTTCCCAGCCTTCCCTGTTGGGCATTTGTAAGGTTAACTTTTGAAAAAGCACCTTTCCAAATACGAGGTATACAGGGACCTGCAGATGGTGTACTTTGTAAAATTTAGGGAAATAGACGTGCAGAATTTTTCTTTCATTCCGTAGGCACACTGTTTTCTTTTAGTCTTTTCATGGAAAAAAGAAAAAACCCACACGATTTAAACTTGGAGTTGTAGGACACGGACTGCTGGGGAACGGGAAGAGGCGGCGCCTGTCCCCGGCGCTGCGACCAGCCCAGCAGCCTCGGCCGGGGGTGGCGGGGGCACGTTCCCCGACGTCCTTGGCCATCGATGACGGTGCGCAGGAGATGGACCAGCCTCCCTGGAGCCCTGGGCCGCCCTTCCAGATCTCTCCGCCCCGCCTTTTGCACGCGGCCCCCCTGTGCCCTGGAGGTGGCACACTCGGGACGTGGACTCTTCCCAGCATGCCTCTGTGTTGCTCACAGGTATGGGGGAACCTTTCAGAATGTGTCTGTGAAGCTGCCTATCACACTCAACAAGTTTTTCCAGCCCACGGAGATGGCTTCTCAGGATTTCTTCCAGCGCTGGAAGCAGCTGAGCAAGTGAGTGGCGCCCTGTCCCCCCCGGGTGGGTGGGGGGCCTCGGCTCTGGCTCAGCTGACGGCACTCGCGCTGGCCTCGGTTTCCCACAGTCCCCAGCAGGAAGTGCAGAATATCTTCAAGGCGAAGCATCCAATGGACACAGAGATCACCAAAGCCAAGGTAAAGGTCTTGCTGTGGACGTTCCCAGGGTCGGGACACGACCGGAGTCCTCAGAGGAGGCTGGCGGCTTCTCGCCTCGGAGAACCCTCCACCTCTGCTGGCGCCGACGCAAGGGGCTCCTGTTTCTCCTGGTTCTTCCCACAGATTATTGGCTTTGGTTCTGCACTCCTAGAGGAGGTCGATCCTAACCCTGCAAACTTTGTGGGAGCTGGCATCATACACACCAGAACCACCCAGGTTGGATGCTTACTGCGTCTGGAGCCGAGTCTGCAAGCCCAGGTCAAGCCCCTTGAGGGAGCCGCTGAGCTGCTTCTAGCTGTGGTGTGATTCCCACACAGTGAGATGTGCAGATAGATCCCAGATGTGCACACCTGTGTAACCGCCACCACCCACCCGCTGGCGTGTGTGGCATTTCCATCGCCCCAGAAAGTTCTCTGGCACGCCCGCGTCAGCCCCGGCCTCCCTAGGAGGCAGCGCCGTGTGGCCCAGCGTGGGACCCGCCTGGCCCCGGGCTCCAGCAGTCACCGTGTTGCTGCTGTGTCCACGGTGGGTCCTCGTGGAGCACGTGGCCCTCCTTTGTGGGGAGTTGCCACTCTGGTTTGCCCAGCCCTCCTGTCGATGGACCTCAGGCTGCCCCTGTTTCAGGAGGCATTGAATATGGCTGCCGCAGACATCCGGACATGCCTTTGCGTGGGCATGTTTTCATTTCACGTGGGGAACACTCAGGGTGGGATTGCCGGCTCATGGGGTCTGGGCACGGTCAGCCTTGCTGTTCCGACAGCGATGCGGTCTCAGACGCCCACCAGCTGCGCATGAAGTTTCCAGTTGGTCCACATGCACACGAGCACTTGCTGATGTCAAACTGTTTTATTTTTGCCACTGAGGGCGTGTTCGTTGCTTGAACCTGTCAACAGTGGCACCTCCAGGGACGGGCTGAGCAGGGGGCCTTGAGGGGCCGCTGGGCGGGGCTGGCCCCGCGGTGCCTGCCCTGGCACCGCCACTGACCTTCTGTGTCCTCTGTTTCAGATGTACCGACTCACGCTGCGGACGAGTAGAGAAACCGTCTCTCAGAGATTGTGTGAATTGCTTTCGGAACAGTTTTAATCAACAAGGACGGAGGGTCAGGCTCCTGTGTCTGCGTTTTTCTTCATCTCCACTGTCGTCTTCGTTGCCATGCCGCAAGTCCACGCCCTGTGTAGCGTTGCAGCCCCGGGTGCCGCCCAGCCCTGCTTCTCTGGCCTCGTCCCTTGTGGGGGTGGATGGGAGCCCGTGTGCCGTCGAGGAAGAAGAGGCTCAGCCTGGACCCAGCCGCCCCGCCAAGTCAGGAGGAGAGGGGCGTGGATCCCGGGACTAACTCTTACAGAAATCAAGACGGTTCTGTGGCTAAGCCTACAAATTAAAGGGAATTTAGAAGTTTGAATGAAAATGGAAGGCGTTCGAAATTTTACCAGGATGCCGAGGCTGTCTCACTGACAGTCCATCTCTGGTGCTCTGAGAGGAGAGGCAGCGTTCTGTCTGCCATGGCAATAGATCTTGGCTACTTGGATGGGAGACGGGGAGGCAGCCCAAGGGTATGTCCACACGGGGCCCAAGCGCCGGCCTCGGCCAGGGTGAGAGCACAGTGCCAGGGGGCTTGCTGGGGCCAGGTTCTGAATCTAGAAGTCAGACAGGGTGTGTTCTCAATGACGATCGACAAAAGCACGTATCCTGGCTGGGTTTAATTCTGTCTCCCTCCCCAGCACTGTGTTCTTAAAGTGAGATCTGTAAAGCCGCCTGGCCGAGACCTGATGTGTGCAGTGCTGGGGGGATTCCTGGTGGCTCTGGGGGGGTGTACCTAACCTCATGCATCTTTGGGTTTCAAATGAGTGCACTGTCACCACAGTGGCCCAGGACTGCTTCCCGATTGTGATGGCAGGGTTTGTTGTGGGCCGACAGAGAAGATTTCTGGAAGGTGAGCTGGCCTCTTCCCTGTGCAGTGACCTAAAGGTGCCGGGGTCATGATTGCAGGCCAGGGTGCTGTGGACCTTGGCCTGTGCAGTGGGAGGAGGGAGGCCTGCGTGTGGTCAGGAAGCAGAGAGCAGAGTGGGGATGAGCTGGCACCTGTCCCCCCACCCCTCCGTGTGCGCGGCTCTCACGTGCTGTCCCCTGCGCCTCGAGATGCCGAGGCGAGGCCTGTGTCCTGTTAGCGGCAGATGCGCCAGGTGGGTGGCAGGCACAGGCTGCAGGTTTGTCCTCGACAGACACGTCCGCTTTCGACACTGAGGGGCCCAGGAAGAGCTGGGGCCCTTGTTGGTTACCCTGGTTTTCCAGCAGGGACCGGGCTCCCTGCCTTGCGGTGGGGAGAACCACGTGGGGCAGGGGGACACAGTGGCCCTGTGCCGTGGTGCGGGTCGCGGGGAGGCAGCTTCTGGGAGTCGCCATGTGGGTACTTGGGGCCTCCCACACTGCGGACGCCCCACTCAAGGTTCCCACACCCACCACCCTGTGCAGCCCCTGCAGTGCGCAGTGGTGGAGGCTGAGGCTTTGTGCATGTGGTGGCAGCATGGCCGCTGGTGGCACTGCTGTGCACTGCAGATGGATGGCGTGGCCGTCGTGCTTTTGTTCAAGGTGCGGGACGGTACGCGGTGCTTGGGCTCCAGTGTTTGGACTGCCAGCCCGGGGCTGGTTTCTTATGTCAGCCGACGCCCTCCCTCCACCCACCATTCTGGGTGAACAAATGCTGGGGTGGCGGCTGGAACGTGTGTGGTCTTTGGAGGAAAAGGCGCCCGGCATACGGCTCAAGGTCCCGTCCCGTGGGGCTGCGTGGGGCGCTGAGAACCGATGATGCGGGCCCGTCGTCTGGAACCTGTTCCCCAGTCACGGGGGTGGAAGATGAGGTGTGTCGAGGTGACGTGCCTTTTGCTCTGCACTTGGGTTCAGGACGTGGGCTGAGCCTGTGGGACTCATCCTGGTGGGGCCTGCGGCCTGGCCTTGGCTCCCCCCACTCCGTGGTGCGCGTCGGGGGCCTGCCTTCTAGGGGCCTGCGTCTAGGGGCCAAGTGGGCCCAGGGGTTCCTTCTTGGGGGGTGAGCCCAGCCACAGGCAGGGTACAGGGTCCCACGGGACGGAGGGCCTCACAGGAGAGTAGTGCTGAGCTGGGAAGGGTGAGAGGGCCTGCAGGGGAGGGGAGGGGAGGGAGGG
>NW_020838013.1:9408009-9412491 GCF_003676395.1 Aethalodelphis obliquidens | reverse complement strand
CCCCCTGAAAAAAGAGGTAAAGAACATAAACAACAAAAAAAAGGAAGAAAGTAGAAAGGGGGGTGGAAGGAGGCCGATGGGAAAGGGATTTTGGCTTGGGGGTTTTGGAACGCCGGGGGGGGGGGGAAAGGGGGGGGGGGAGGGGAGGGAGGGGAGGGGAGGCCGGGGGCCCACAGTGGCACCCCTTCTTGGCCCATGCTTGTGCGGGTCCGACCCCGTGAGCTGGACGCGGGTAGGGGACTCACAAATGCCCGAGGGGCGCGGGAGGCGGCAGGAGCAGAGCTCAGGAGCCTTTGTGCCTTGACAAGTGCCAGTTTATTTGTTGTCTGTTCATGGTGCACAGGGCCTGGTGCCCCCTCCCCAGGGTGAGCTTTGCTGGTGGGCAGGCGGTGGTGACGCTTGCCTCTCCCTTCCCTTCCCCGACTGCAGGGCCCCTCTCCTCGCTGTGACCCGAGCCTCTCCCCCACCCTTCTCTGCTTGGGCGGCCCCTGTTTCCCCAGGAATCCCCTCTGCAGCAGCCGTCCTCACTCCTGCCACCGGGGGTGGGGTTCTGGTCCCAGCAGGACTGGAAGGCTGCCTTCGAAGGCTGGGAGGCTGTGTGGATGGGCGGTGGGCAGTGCCCTGTGCAGTCCCGAGGCTGGCAGTGCAGGGCAGCCTGCTGGGTTTGGTCAGGGTCTGCAGGACCTTTCTCTTCAGATGCCTGGGTGAGCTGCATCTGAGGGCTCTTTGAGGCCACGCCCTGTGCCTAGGAAAGGGGCTGCTGGGCACAGTGAGTCGGGGGGAGCGGGTGCCGGCGGCGCGGCTTGGTCCTCACTCCCGGGGCCAGGTCTCTAGTCTCCGCAGCGCTGGGAGCGGCACGTGCAGCTGCTGAATACCTGTAGCGTCAGCGTCAGCCGCCGTCCCCTCACCCTGGGGTCTGGGCAGGGCAGCACGAGCTGCTTCTCATGGGAGCCGAGGGGGTGGCAGCAGCTACACTTGGTGTCCACTTGCATGGTGTCAGTGTTGAAGCTGCGGAGGAGCGGCGGCGGGGAGCGCAGGTCAGGACGGCGGCCTCGGGAGTGCTCCTGCCCCTCCCCGGTCGCTCGGAGAGGAGGACCAGGGCCCCAGGCTGCGCCTTCGCGGAGGGGCTGGCCTTGCATCGCTGGCCTCCCCGGCTCCCGGCAGATGTGGTGGAGGTGGGTGCGGGCCGGGGCCACCCGATGGGGCAGCACGCTGCCTGGGCCGGGACCTCGCGGTGGACCTTCCCCAGCTTCCACTGGGAGCGCCTCTGTCGAGCAGGGCGGGTTCCAAGTCCGGGACCTGGACAAGGGCCGCACGGGGCCGACAGCTCACCTGGCCGAGGAGGCGCATACGCCCTCGCAGCGGGTCACCGTCACATTGGCCGTGCACCCCTGGTAAGTGACCTCTTCCTCAAACTCCCTCACGCTGCAGGTCCCTGGGAGCCGAGAGTCAGGCATCAGATGGTGGCCCTGTGGCGGGGCTGGAGGACAGGTGTGGCCTCTGGGGGCTCCGCACCTGGCCTGCTTAAGGGCAGGAACTGACATACGTGGCTCTGGGCCTCGGGTTTTAACCCCCTTTTCCTGTGGCATGGTGGATAGTGCCGGCGCCGCCAAGGGAAGGCTGCCAGCTGCCTGACAGCTTAGATCTGGGTGCGGCTGTGTGGGCGCCGCCAGCACGTTAGTGCCCACGGTGGCATCTTCCCTGGGCCCCCACCCTGCACTCGAGCCCCTGCCCCAGGCCATCTCCCCTTGTCCGAGCCCCACTGAGCTCAGACCTCATGGCTTTGCATGGGAACAAAGCCTGATAGCAAGTCTCTCACTGTGTGTTTTCTTCCTGAAAGTTGGCTACACTGGGAGTCCCCAAGGGTCAAGGGTTTTCTCAGAGGACGAGGCAGATTCCCAGCACTGGCCCCAGCCTCCCTCTCCACCTCCCCTCCTGGCCTGACACCAACCTGCAGGCAGAGGTGTTTCTGGTCTGCTGGGCTCAGTACCTGCGGTAGCGATGGGGTATGATATCAGCATCCCCTGAGGAGACGTTTGGTATCACAAGAGCTCCCTGCAGGGGTGTGGACCTGGCTGTGAGCTCTGTCCTGCATCTGTCCCAGTGGACAGACTGTAGTGGGTGCCCTGACAGCTGGCAGAGCAGTGTTGCCGTTAGAAGCTGCCAGTGTGGGACTTGAGTGAAAAAGCAAAGGCTGGACAGTCTCTCCTGCCTTCCCACCTGCCCCCTTCCAAGGTCTCCCTGTGGCCTCGAGCCCTGCCTGCCCTGCTTTTCCACTGGAGGTGGGACAAGAGGCCTGGCGGGCACGGGGGTCTTCCCTGTGGCGCCCACTGTCCCCAGCCCTCCTCCCCTCCTGCTCTCCTGCTCCCTCGCCCCACGCCCTGGGTCGCCTCTTCCTGGGCAGCCTCCACCCAGTCCTTGTCCCACAAGAGGAAACACTTTTTTTTTCAATACCGTCCTGCAGTGGTGGACAGCCCTGCTGGGGGAAGGCTGGGGGTGTGAGAGGGGGCGGCTGCCGGGCAGGGGAGGGGGTGTCCTTGGAGGACGGGGGTGCTTAGGCAGGCCTGGAGAGGGAAGGTAGAGCAGAGCTGGAGGCGCCTGCAGCACTGAGACCTGGGTGGGCGCCAACCCTGGAGTGCAGGCGCCCCGGCCGCTAGTCCCAGCTCGGGCCCCGACGATCACCTGGGGTGAGGCGCGTGCCTGCTTTCTGCAACTGGGGGGAGGGTTGCGAGAGTTGAAACTCCAGGTCCTTCTGAGCTCTGCAGAGGGTTGCCGTGGAAGGCTGCTGAGGGGGGTCACCTCAAAGGGAGGCCAGGACTGCAGCAGGGACGTGGAGGGGCGGGGGGCTGAGGGAGGCAGGTGCAGGACAGTCAGGCCCTGACGTGGGGAAGGGGGCGACCTGGGAGAGGCCAGGTGCCCATTTAGGCCAGACTGGAATTCACTGGAGCTGTGCCCTGAGAAGAGGGGAGAAAGGATCTGGGACCTGGCCAAGAAAGGCCGAGGAGAGGCCCCGAGAACATGTAAGCAACATACAGCAGAGGACAGGCTGGAGAGGGGGTTGGGGGAGATGTGACTTGGCCACTGCCTGCTGGTGGGGGCCCTGTCCTTCTAGACACCCCCAGGACACAGCTGAAGCACCAAAGCTCAGAGGCCTGGAATGGCACTCCAGGGCTGGTCAGAGGCCAAGCTGCAGCTCCCCCAGCTGTGCCCACCCCCGAGTCCGCTCAGTGCCCTGCGCTGCCTGGCCGTCCCCAGGCAAGGGAAGTGAAGGCTTTAGGGGGAGGGAAGGAGACACACCTGCTGCAAGGGCTGGGCCAGCCTCTGTGGGTGTGTGCAGGTCATGATGGGGCGCAGCAGAGGTGGGAGCAGAGGCCGAGAGGCAGTGCCCATAGGGTCATCAGGAAATGTGAGGGGACAAGAAAAGGCGGAGATCCCATGGGAGTGGCCCAGAGTATTGTCCAGAGCGGAGAGACAAGGCTGAGAAGAAGCGTGCACCACAGGTCATGAGGTGGCTGCAGAGATGTCACTCACCTGGAGAGCTGGGTAGAGATGTGACGAGAGAGGAGATGGACTGGCCCCTGGTGGAAGAGGACCCGGCAGTGGGAAAGGAGGAGCTTCCATGCGCAGTGATGGAGCCGGTCAGGAATACGCTGGCCGGCAGCCCGGTGGTACTTGGCTGTCTGGTGGTGAGGTTGGTGGCTGGGGAACTTGGGATGGCTGTCACTCCCAGGGTGGAAGACAGGAGGCCCTGCGTGGGGCCTCGGGTCGTGAGAGAGGTGGACTTTGAGGTAGTGGACCGAGAGGACAGAGCTGAGGAGGTGGGCTTGCTGGGTGTGGTCTGGGATGTAGACAGGACCACGGTACTGGGAGTGGGGAGAGGGGACAGCGTGGGAGAGGATGGGGGTGAGAGGGAGGGCCTGACGGACACGATGGTGGCTGGGGAAAAGCGGCTGGCAGACAGGGGGGCTGTATGTGATATGGTCACGGGTGCAGAGGGGGAAGGGCTGTGCGGAGCTGAACTAGCGGTTGGGATGCTCTGTGAAGTGGAAACTGCTGAAGGTGATGGGGAATATGATATAAAAGGAGGAGTGGTGTGTGAGGACACGTGAGAAGGAAGAGAGGAAGTAGCGGGCAGGGAGGAGAGAGTGGAGGTGCTGGATGAAGACGAGGGGTAATGTGGAAGGTTCGACACAGAAACAGAAGTGGTGAAAGGAGTTTGGCTTGGGTTTAGAGATGGAGAAGATAATGTAGAACTAAAGCTAGAGCTTTGTGGTAGTACTGTGCTGACTGAGTTCTGGGCTCGGGTGGTACCTGTTGTGGTCTTTGTCAGTGGTGGGGCTGTGGGTGTGGTGGTCCCTCTCTTTGTCAGTGGCGGGGGTGTGGGGGTGGTGGTGCCTGTTGTTGTCGGTGGTAGTGGTGGGGTTGTGGATGTGGAGGTCCCTGTTGTGGTCTTTATCAGTGGCGGGGCTGTGGGTGTGATGG
>NW_020838013.1:9407433-9407999 GCF_003676395.1 Aethalodelphis obliquidens | reverse complement strand
CTGTTGTGGTCGTTGTCAGTGGTGGGGCTGTGGGTGTGGTGGTCCCTCTTGTGTTCTTTGTCAGTGGCGGAGTTCTGGGTGTGGCGGTCCCTGTTGTGGTCTCTGTCAGTGGCAGGGTGGTGGGTGCGGCAGTCCCTGTTGTGGTCTTGGTCAGTGGCCGGGCTGTGGGTGCGGCAGTCTCTGTTGTGGTCTTTGTCAGTGGCAGGGTTGTGGGTGTAGTGGTCCCTGTTGTGGTCTTTGTCAGTGGCGGGGTTCTGGGTGTGGAGGTCCCTGTTGTGGTCTTTGTCAGTGGCGAGGTTCTGGGTGTGGTGGTCCCTGTTGTGGTCTTTGTCAGTGTTGTGGCTGTGGGTGTGGTGGTCTCTGTTGTGGTCTTTGTGAGTGGTGGTGTTCTGGGTGTGGTGGTCCCTGTTGTCTTTGTCAGTGGTGTGGCTGTGGGTGTGGTGGTCTCTGTTGTCTTTGTCAGTGGTGGTGTTCTGGGTGTGGTGGTCCCTGTTGTGGTCTTTGTCAGTGGCGGGGTTGTGGGTGTGGAGGTCCTTGTTGTGGTCTTTGTCAGTGGCGGGGCTGGG
>NW_020838013.1:9387347-9407333 GCF_003676395.1 Aethalodelphis obliquidens | reverse complement strand
TGTGGGTGTGGTGGTCTGTGTTGTTGTCTTTGTCAGTGGCAGGGTTGTGGGTGTGGTGGTCCCTGTTGTGGTCTTTGTCAGTGGTGTGGCTGTGGGTGTGCTGGTCTCTGTTGTGGTCTTTGTCAGTGGTGGGGCTGTGGGTGTGGTGGTCTCTGTTGTGGTCTTGGTCAGTGGCGGGGCTGTGGGTGTAGGCTCTGTTTCTGTGACAGGGACGTGTGTCGATGTGGGTGGGGTGCCAGTTGGCTTTGGGCTGGAGGAGGTAGCATGGGGCTCCATTGATGTGACTCGGTGAGAGGTTGGAGCCACCAAGGAGGTGGCAGATGTTGACACGTTGGGGGGAAGCGTCTGTGGGTGTGATGGGGTGGGGTAGGTGGTGGCGGTCCAGAAAGGTGTTCCCGTGGGCGGACCTGTTGTGTGGGTGGTAGTGGGGACAGAGAGGGTGGGGGTGGAGTGAGTGGTGAAGGGGGTGTGTGGCATGGGGGGTGTGGCCGTGGCGGTGTGTGTTAGGGAGCTGGATTCAGAGTGTGTGGTGTGACTGGTGTCCGCCTTGGCCCTAGCAGTGGTGGCTCCTGACAGTGGACTGGTGTGCGTTGTGCTGTGGCCTGTGGTGCTCTCCGGGGGTCGTGGGAGGTCCGTCTGCTGTGTCTCCTGGCTGACAGGGGCTTCAGGGGTCCAACGGTGTGTTGAGAACGCTGTAGAAAACAGTGGTGGTCAGTTCACTCCTCCTCGTTACCCTGCCTTTGGGTGGGACCCGTTCATCACCCACACCTTCCACATCGTCCTCCTCACATGTGGCTTCTTTGTGTCCCTGGTGGTGTGTCCAGGAGTTTCCTGAATGACTATCTCGTTCCTTTCCCAAGCCCCACCCCGGCATTCTCTGTGGACCCTTGTTGCCTCTCAGCTGCTTGTAGTGGGCTTTGGGGTCCCTCCCCGGCAGCCCTGCATGTCTCTGTCCCCTCGACGCTACTCTCAGGGCGGCCGTTGTTCGGGTGGGCTCGGCTATCCCTGCATGGCTCCCCTGCCGCTGGCCTTGGGAAAGGCTTCTCTTCTCGCCTGCTGTCAGGGTAATCGGAGGTTTGGGGCGCTGCCCCAGAGTCGGGGCCTGCACTTGGGTTGGGGGCCTTTTGGAGCCCTGGATCCCCTGGGGCCTGTGGATTCCCTTGGTGGGGGTGGCCGTGGTGGATGGGCGCTTGGGTACCGTGGCGGGGGAGATGTGCAAAGAGGAGCGTGCTGAGTCAGGCAGGCTGCTGCCTCCCTCGGGCCTGAGCCGGTCCTGTGTGGTCGTGGGGGTGGCCCAAGGCTGCTGTCTTCCACGCGGCCCCACATAGCTTGGGCTGGGTGCTGGGGCTGCCCCGCTGAGGCCCCTCTGTGGGGACGGGCAGTGGTGGCATGCTTACTTGCGGGGGACACTGTGGAGGTCCCTGATGTTGCCGGGGTTGGTGGGGCTGCTGTGGTTCGCGCCGTGGACCGAGCTGTGGACCGCGTGGCTGTGTCGTGGGAGGATCCTGCGGGCTGTGTTGTGGCTTGGGTCACGGTGGGTGCCGTGGCTGTTGGCCTTCGAGTGGCCGTGGTGGTCGGCGCCGACGTGGCCCGTGTGGTGACGGTGGAGGTGGTTTGAGGTAAACCTGCAGGGAACAGCGCCCGGCATCCCCTTCAGCCCCGTCCGCACTGCCACGGGTGCTTCCTCCCCCCCCCCGGGGCCCTGGCCCGGGGGCCCTACCTCCTGAGGGGACTGTTGGTTGTGTCTGGGTGGTGGGGGCTGTGGCTGTGGCCGTTGGCGTGGCCGGAAGGCTGGGTGTCCGGGTCGGGGCCTCAGGTGTGGCCGGGGAGCTTGGCGAGGGTCTGGTGGAGCTCAGCGCAGGGGTGCTGGGGGTCACTGTGGTGCTGGCTGCGGCTGTGGTGGGCCTGGTTTCCGTGCTGTGGGAGCCTGAGTGTGGCACACACGCTGTTGTTGTGGGGTAGGGAGCTGCTCTGGCACACCCTTTGGGAGGAGCCCTTCACTTCCCTGCTGGGCCCCAAGCCACGCGGGCTGGGCAGAGGCCCTCATGGCAGTGGGGGCTCCCGGCGGGGCGTGTGTCCTTTGACCCTGCTGTGCTTGGTGGCCAGGCAGCAGGGCCCAGTGGGGCCTACCGAGCCCCTCCCGTCTGACTTCCTGGTCAGCACCTGCCGCCCCCACTGTGCCGAGCAGCCCAGGGCCAGCGCACCTACACCCTGCCCCGCCCCACGCCCACAAGCCTGGCTGCAGCCGCTGGGCGGACAGACACAGGCTGGGCTGGCTGCAGCCTGGCTGGTGGAGCCGGGGAGGAGCCCCGGGAGAGAGCCTGCTTCACCTCGGCCCTTGCATGTGTGCAGTCACCTGCCGTGGGCAGCGGCACGGTGGGTGATGACGCCGCAAGAGGAGGGGCGGTTGGGGGTGCTGCCTCCCCGCCCCGTCTCCGCCTGCCTGGGCCCTTCAGAGCCTTCGGCTGTGTCCCCAGGGTGTGAGGCAGAGGACACGGGGGATGGAGCTACCGCAGCAGTGCCGGGACTCCTGCTCCCCGTCTTCTCTCCCCTCCTCCCACCTCTGCACCGACGGCCTGGCAGGGAGTGGAGGGGCCAGCCGGGGTGCTGCCCAAGGGTAGCTGCAGGTAGTGTCCAGTGCCCACTGGGCCGCCTGCTGCTGAACTCCCAGGAGGCCCCTGCTCTGCACCCACACACCCCAGCAGGCTGGCGGGGCCTGGGTGTGCCCTGTGGCTGCAGGCTGGGTGAGTGGATGTTTGGGGAGGGGAAGGGAGGCGAGGGCCAGTCCCTTCCCTGTGTCTCTGGCTGCCTTGGTCTCTGGCTGTGCCCCTGGGGAGTGGGGGTGCTGGGAGGCTGGCCAGAGGCTTGGGCAGGAGCTGCGAGCTCTGGGCGGGGGCGTGGGGGTTATTGGGCAGTGGGCTGAGCTTACTGCACGGCAAGCACATCCCCTTGTCGTGATCGAAGTACTCGTTCTGGGAGCAGTTGTAGCAGCCTGAGGGAGGTGTGCAGAGAACAGCCAGACCTCAGTGTCCAGAAGCAGAAGCCCCTTTTCCCCAGGCCTGGTCGCCCCCCCAGCCCCGGCTCTCCTGGCCTCTCCCCCGATCCCCAGGCACAGGTGCCTGCCTGGGTCCCCACTGTCAGACACACCCCCACATCCCACCCGCCAGCAGGCCTTCCCCTCCTCCCGTCTCCTTCTCTGCGCCCAGTACCTTCGATGTTGGGCCCCGGGAAGCTCTGCAGCAACGCGGGGCAGAGGCACGGCTGGTAGTGCCACGTACAGCTGGCCTCCTGGGCGTGCTGGTGCTTGCCGCCGCCCGCCTGCGTGTGGGTGTTGTAGAAGTCGCAGTAGATGGCTGTGGAGAAGGGCACCGTCAGGCGGCAGAGCCGGCCCGGGAGCCCGCACCTGCCAGCGGGCTCAGGGTGCCTCTGCCTCCCTGGGGGTGCTGCCTGCCCCCCGCCCCCTGCCCGGGGGAAGCGCTGCAGCCGGACATTCCGCCTGTGGCCCCGCGGAGGCCTTTGGGCAGGAGTGGGACTCACGGCAGAAGTCTGGGGACCGCCAGTCCACGCACACGCCCTTGTCCACGCAGGCCTTGGCGTAGGCGGCCACAGCGTCACACAGGCACTCGCAGTCCCCGCCGGTGTCACACCCACACGTGTCGCGCACGCAGGCCTCATAGTAAGGCAGGCGGTACACCTGCGGGGGCCGACTCTCAGCGTCAGGGCGGGGCCGGGCTCCTCCCGGCTAGCCCTCCCCTGACGGCTTGGCCGCTGAGCCCGGGGCGCCGGCCAGGGTAGCACAGGGCACTGGGGGGGCACCTGGCCATGGCAGGCGGCGAAGGTCTGGCTGTTGATGATGCTGCACTTGCGCTCAGCCCAGGAGCGACGGAAGGCGTTGAGGCTGCAGGGGTCCTGCGTGAAGGTGGTGTCCCCGCACAGCGGGCTCTCTTTCCAGGAGTTCACGAACTCCAGCTCGCTGGACGCCAGGTACTTGCTGCGTGTCTGGAAGTCGTCCTTCATGTTCCCGTTGTAGTTGCCGCACAAGCCGCAGAGGGCGTCCTGCGGGGGCTGGTGTCAGGCGGCCGGCAGGCAGGGACTCACCACTCCCTGGGGCTGTGGGGCAGGGGCGGCGGTACCTGGGAGGCACGGGCGATCTTGATGAAGACGGTCATGTGCTTGTTCCAGATGAGGGTCAGGTTGTACGTGCTGCTGACGGTGGCGTCCAGCACCAGGTGCAGGGAGCCGGCCTTGACCCGGAAGTCCACACCGGGGTCCTCCCCGCTGACTGTGTAGTTCCCATCCGCCAGCACGATGGACAGGCCCTGTGGGGTGCGGCTGTCACAGGATGCCTGCCCACGTCCTGGGTGGCCACTAAATGCCGCTGGGCTCTGCCTCCCGGCCTGAGCTCTCTATGGCAGGGCCAGCCCTGGCCTGCGGGGTCTGCCCTCTAGAGCCTTCTGTCGGCAGAAGGTTCCAGAACATGCTGGAAACTGTGTCGAGGGCTGAGGGTCAGGCTTGTGGGAGAACCCCTACCTGCTGTACGGTTGTCCAGTTCCGGGGACACTGCTGCCGTGATGTGGGCGTGGAGGCCAGGGCACAGGGCCGTGAGGGCCCGGAGAGGCCAGGCCCTGGGGCCCTGGGGGGAGGTTAGGAAGGCCACCCGCCTGCTCACCCCCAGGAAGATCTTGATGGCCCGTGAGCAGGTGACGCCCGACTTCCCACACACGACATTCTCTGTAAGGATCTTGAAGGTGGGCTGCGAGTCGCTGGCACCGCAGCCGTCCTGTGGGGAGACGGCGCTGAGGAGGAGCTGGCCCTGTGGCCCCCCAGGCCCCCCGTGGCCCCCCGTGGCCCAGGCCAGCACTCACTGTGGCCAGGATGTACTCGCAGTTGCCATCAAACACGAAGCGCTGCCCATCGAAGGTGACCACGTGGCCCTCCCCGTAGAGGGTGCAGGTGGATGGGCAGTGGGCACTCTGCTGGCACGTCCACGTCCCCCTAGAGCAGATGCTGTGGGAGGAGCAGGGCATTCTGGGGTGACTGGGGCACACGCACCCCCGTAGGACCCTGACCTCGTGGGTTGGTAGGGGCCCCTGCCCGCCCCAAGGGCTCAAGGACATTTGGGCCACCAGGTCTGTGGGTAGGGCTGTGGCTCACCAACTCTTGCAGTCCGTGTGGAGCTCGGCGCCCTGGGGATAGGAGACGCCTGCAAACTCGCACGGGCACTCCTCGGGGGGCACGCACTGTCCGCTGGCGTTCTCGTAGAGCCCCTTGGCACAGACACAGCCAGGCTCACACTTGGTGGGCACCTGCAGGGAGGAGGGTCAGTGGCCCCTGGAGGGTGGCCCTGCTAGCTGCCTCCGCAGCCCTGGGACCTTCTGAGACTCCCCAGTGTTCTCCCCAGACCTGCTCCCTGTGTCCATCCTGCTCTGAGCCTTCCCTTAGCACAGCTGCCCCTCTCTGAGGGGCATCACCTCTGCGGCATGGCTGGGCTGGTGTACCCTCACCCCAAGCTGGCAGGGCCCACGGTCCTCAGGGAGCCCACAAAGGAGCACACCCGGCGGCCACGCCACCGGTCACGCGCATCATGGGACGGTGGGGATGGAGCATGGCCCGCCTTTCGTGAGGGGTCTGTGGGACTCTTCTTGTGGGCCAAGGAGAAGATGTCGGGGCGTCCACCGTGGGAACGTCTAACCCAGGGTGTCCCCGGCGCCCCGGGCAGTGGAGCCTGCCCTCCGCGGAGCACTCTTGCCCTCGCTCCACCTGGTCTTACACAGGGGGTGCCGGTGGCTAGCATCTGGCAGGTGGGAGCGCAGGCTGCCCCGAACTTGTTCTCCGAGGACTGGCTGCAGGACTGGAACGTCTTGGGGGCCGAGCAGGTTGCTGCAGAGACAAGGGGCATGGGGTGAGGCGGGCCCAGAGGGGCCGAGGCACCCACAGTCCAGCTCCGCCAGCCTCGGCTACAGCTACGTACCCAAGAGCATCTGAGGCTGTGCCGGGCAGCTCAGCCGCCCGTTGACGCAGTAGCTGTAGGAGAGAGGCCCGGTGAGCGCCGCCTGGGCTGGGCTGCAGGCCGGGCGGCCACCCTCTGGACCCCTCGCTCACCAGATGACGCCATTGACCATGGTGGACTGGTCGGCCAGGATGAACTTGGAGCTGTCCAGGAGGCAGGGACACTGGGCCTCACGCACGCACTCAGCCTTGTGGTTCAGGTAGGTGCCCTCGGGGCAGTTGCAGCCGTCCACGGGCACGGCGCTGGGGTGGCACTCGACCTCGCGGTCGGACAGAGACAGGCACGTGCGGTCACAGGCCTGGCTGTCGTAGCTGAACGTCTGGTTGCCTGTGCAAGGGGTGCCTGCGGGGGACCCGGAGTCAGGCCCGGTGCGGGGGTGTGGGGGGCGGCACCAGCCCCGCCGGCCCATACGCACTGCAGTTGTCCACGCTGCTCCTCCAGCCCGGGAGCAGGACGCCCCGTGAGGTGCACGTGAGGGCGTAGTCGCCCAGGGCGGCGCAGATGTGCGGGAAGGTCTCCTCGTAGTTGCAGGCCTGGTACACGCACCTCTGTGGGCAGACAGGGGCCGTGGGTGCCCACCCAGGACCCCGAGGGTGCCCCCTGCGCCACCCCCGCCCCGCTGCCCACGGGGCTGCCCACCTTGTAGAAGGGCTTGGGGTCCACGGCGGTGTGGCACCTCTCGAACACCGTGCCCTTCTTCACCAGCACCGCGCAGTGGGTCTCCGCGCACACCTCTGGGGGGCAGGCCAGCGTGGGTCAGCCGTCCGCCGGGGCCTCCCGCCCACCCCGCAGCCCTCCTGGATGGCACCCACTGTTGAGCTGGCTCATGGAGCAGGGGTCGGTCTCACGCTCGCGCGCGGCTGGGCAGTTCCCTGCCCGCCAGGAGTCCACGAAGAGTGAGGCGGTGCCCTCGGTGATGCCCATGCTGGTCGTGAAGTCATCTGTCGTGTCCCCGTTGAAGTTGCCGCAGAGCCCTGGGCCGGCCGGACGTGAGGGTGGACTGGCCCATGCCCCTGTCCTGCCCCGCCCTCCCCAAAGCCCGTCTTCTCCCCTAACCACACCCCGGGCGAGAGGCCATGGCTGGCTACACGCCTGGGAGGACCAGCCGGCCAGGTGGAGCCGGCCTGGGCCGTGAGTGCCCGACACCCTGGGTCAGAGCAGGGCTCTGCCGGGCCCCTCCTCTTCCGGAGTGGCCGAGCTGGGTGGGGACGGGGCAGCGGGGGAGGGACTCACCTCTGGTCTGGCCTCTGAACTGGGGCCCGGCAGTGATGTACACCTGGAACAACGGCCACAGCTGGATCACGAGCTCCAGCCCGAAGGTGGTGACCATTTGCAAGTGGGTGGATGTCTGCCTGAAGACCGTGATGTTGCCTGAGGGGACAGGGGCCTCAGCAGGCGGCCTGCTTTGGGGGCAGGCTCGGGAGGCCCCGGGTGCTGGGGGGGAGCTGAGACCTACGAGTCTCATACGGCAGCCGCTTGGTGTCCCCGTTGTTGGTGATCACCTCGTCCTGAGAAATCACAATTTTGTCCTGCGGGGAGGGTGGCTGAGTTACGGGGGGCTGGGAGTTGGGGCCAGGCATGGTGGAGGGGGAGCTGGGACGCATCTGCTTGGGGCCCCGGGTGGGCGCAGGTGGCAGGTGGGGTGGCCTCACCTGGCTGGACACGTAGATGACAGCGACCAGCGATGTCTCCGAGTGCGAGTACCCAGACTTGTCGTACACGGCCATGAGCGAGCCCCCGTCGGGGAGCTGGGGGCTCTGGGAGGAGGGGCGGCTCAGCACAGGGGGCCCGGGCTGTCACAGCGACCCGCCGTGGCGGCCCCCAGGCGGAGGCTGCGTCCTACCTGGAGGAGGATGTAGGTGCAGGTGCCGTGGAAGCGGTAGGGCCTGGCGTCGAATGTGGTGACGAAGGAGCCGCCCTCCAGGGCACAGCGCCTGGGGCAGGGCTGCTCCACGCACTCCCAGCGGCCCCCAGAGCACCGGCTGTGGGCGAGGAGGCGTGACCCAGATGGCCCCCAGGGCTGAGGCCGCCGCATCCCCGTCCCTGCCCCCAGCCTGCCTGCACGCCCCTCCTGCTGCCCTGCGCTCACCAGGTCTGGCAGGCGGCTGTCGTGACCTCCCCAGGGGCGAAGACTACCCCGCTGAGCATGCAGGGGCACTGGGGGACAGGCACGCAGCTGTGGTTTTTGGAGATGTCGTCCAGAACCATACCTGCGGGAGAGGGGCTTCCTGGAGCTGCGGGCGCGGAGACCCCTCCCGCCCTCCTGCTGGGCAGCCCCTCCCCCACCCTGTCCCGCCCAGGGGGAGGGGCTGGGGGTGCCCCAGGAGAGCCTCCGCCTTCAGCCCCGCCTGCCTCGCCGCCTCCCGCCCCCTCGTGCTAGGTGCCGCTCCTCATTGGGCAGCGGGCCCTGTCCAGCGCAAACCCCGCCTCTGCCCACCACCTTACTCCCCGCTGACTGGCACATGCGGCCGTGGCCCGGGGCGTCTGTGAGCACCGTGAAGGCAGAGCCCTCCCCGGGCCAAGCCCCCGCAGAGTGTCGGGGGGTTCCGAGCATCGGTGTGGGCGGAGCGGATGCCCTGTCTCCAGGCTCCTTTGCAAGGGTCCTGGGAGAGCAGCTGTCCTCACCTTCCGGGCAGAAGCAGCCGAAGGTGCAGAAGCCGGAGCAGCTGCGCCGCGGGTTGGAGCAGGTCTGCACGCAGGTCTTGCCGCACTCCCGGTACACCTGGTTGGCTGGGCACTGGCCCACAGCTGCAGGTCCGTGTGGCCCTTGTGAGAGGGGTCGGGCGCCCAGGGCCTGGCCACCCACCCGACCCTGGCCGAGGACTCAGGCCAGCCCCTCCTCCACCTGGGTCTTCTCTGTCTCTCAAACAAGGGGAGATTGGGGGCATCGTGTCTGGGGCCCTGGCCCTCCCCCCGACCCTCCCCAGGACTCACAACAGAGGCCAGGGCCCCGCCAGCTGTTGACGGGCTGGCCGGCCATGCTGCACTGGCGCGAGTACTCAGATAGCGTGGCACAGCTGCAGTGGTGCTGGCCGGGCTGGGCACACGTGGCCATGTCCGCCTGGCAGCTCAGCAGGAAGGGCTCCTTGGGCACGTTGCACTCGCGGGACACCAGGGTCAGCAACTGGATGCAGGTCTGGGCCTGGGCACAGGGACACTCAGGGTCATAGGTGTCAAGGCCACATCCCACACCACGCGTGTGACTTGGCAGTCTGGGGGTGTCGCTGGCCTCGGGACCCTGCCAGATCCCGTGAGCCGGCCCCACCCTGGCTGAAGGGCCCCCTTGGCCCCGGGGAGCCCGACCGCCTCACGTACGTTCTCTGCCTGCGGGACCCGGGGGCTGGGGATGGCCTCATAGGCACAGATCTCGTTGGGGTCATCCAGCTTCTGGAGGGTGGCGTACTTAGGGGGTTCCAGGAGTTGCCCTGGGGTGAGGGGTGGGGCAGGGTCAGCACCATGGTTGCTGGGCCACAGAGGGGTCTCTCCACCACTTCCCCCCACCTACCGTCCTCGCTCAGAAACTCATTGGCCTTCTCGCCATCGAAGTTCCCACACAGCCCACACATCTTGCCCATGTGCTTCTTCTCCACCAGGACCTGGAGGGGTCGGGCACGGCCGTCGGGTGGGCGGGGAGGCGCACAGGACTCCCAGGGCCCCAGGACCCCTCGGAAGCTGCTCACGCCTGCTCCAGGGGCCCAGAGCACCCCTCACGGGGAGGGTCCTGGCACCATGCCACCCCAGGGTCTGTCCGCCCGGCTCCTCCCAGGAGACCTCCATTCGTGCTCGATGGAGGGAACTGAGCCAACAAAAAGCCCAGGCTCCTGGCCCCAATCCCCAGGAGGGCAGCTCCGCCACCCAGTCCCCTGCTGTGTCCTCACCATGAGGTGGGCGCCCGGACCCCACATGACCACCAGCTCCAGCTCCAGCTGCTTGGCCACCAGCCGCACGCTCTGGCCAAAGGGTGTGATCTGGAGCCCGTTGCTGGTGTAGGGCAGGCTGACGACCCTGCAGGGTGACAGCAGTCAGCGGCCGCCCCTAGGGGCCCCAGCCGCCCGGCCCGGCTCTGCAGCCTACCCCACATCCTTGACGGAGATGACCGCCTTCTGCACAGTGACCACAGAGGCCCCCAGCTCCACGATGACCCGGGAGATGTTCCCGCTTGGCCCTCGCCGTAGCTGCACGCTGAAGGTGGACGAGGCATCCTTGCACGTGGCCGCAAAGATGTAGTTGCAGGTCCCCGAGAAGTCATACGTGTGGCCGTCGAAGGTGGTGAAGTGGCCGGGCCCCCACGTGGAGCACCAGCCCCTGTCTGGAGCTGCGGAGGGAGCGGGCGGGGTCTCGGGGCCCTGCGTCCTCCCAGCTGGTGGGGCAGGTCTGGGGCCCCGGGGAGCCCGCACTGGCAGACAAGAGGCCTCCCAATTTCCAGGCCCTCCTGGGGTGGGCGGGAGAAGGGCCCCGCGCCCCACACCCATCCCCTGCCTGCGGGAGCGCAGGCCTCTGATGTGGTTGGGGTCTGTGGCCCCATCAGCCCTGGGGTCTGTAGGACATGAAGCTGCAGCTTAGCCCCCATCCCGCAGGGGCAGCAGGGGCAGCAGGGGCTTGTCTCCCCCAGGTGAGGGTGGTCTGAGGCTCTTCCATAGCTGGAGGCCCTTGTGGAAACACCAGACACGGTTACCCTGTAGCAGGGCCATGGCCGGTGGACACGGGGACAGGGGGCTGCCGTGACCCTCACCTGTCTGCGGGGAGTCCTTCAGCCTCCGGAGGCCTGGGGGCACCAAGGAGCTGTCGTCCAGACCTGCGTGGACAGGGCCCGCGGTCAGTGTGGGGCTGCCCAGCTCTGCTCGAGGGCTGTGGCCGGCAGCGTGTTTCGGGTGAGCCAGGCCCGGGGCACGGCAGGGAGTGCGGGGAGTGCCAGCAGGGCTGCTCCTGGGCTGCACAAGCTCCGCCGTCCCCGCCGTCCTTTCCTTTGGTTGCCTCAGAGGGACCTCTCTGAGCTGTCACCTGCTGGGGCTGGGGACACGGTGGGGATGAGGCCCCGCCCCCAGGCACACGCACGCGTGGAAGGGCAGTGAGTGGGGGGCGGCCGCAGACGCTGGGAGCCGGGAGGTCCCTGGGGAGATGGGGTCCCGAGAGTGGGGCTCAGGGCTGGGCGAGCTGGGCCCCGGCTGTCCGTGGCGTCGTCTGTCCCGCGGCACCTGCAGGTCTGCCCGCTGGGCTCCAGGCACTGGCTCGCTCCCCAGAGAAGCCTGGGCGCCGCGCACGCAGGTGGCGTGTGATAAAGGGGCTCCTGGCTGCGCTGGCTCCCAGTGGGCTCCCGTGTGGGCCTCATGGGGGGTAGTAGCTGCAGGTGGGGGTGAGGAGCCCTGAGCCCAGAGGGGTTCGGTGGTCTGCAAGTGGCGGGAGGGCCAGGGAGAGCTGGGCAGGGGTGCCTGGGCGTCTGTGGGTGCCACCGCCACTTGGCCGGTGGCGTGCCGCTGTCCGGCTATACCCGCCGAGTTCCCAGCCCAGCCCACCTCGGGTCCACTCCCTCTGGGGTCCGTGCGCGCTCTGCCGCCAGCTCAGAGGCTGAGTGAGGCTGAGGCCCGCGGAGGACTTCTCCCTCTTCTGGGCCCTAAAAGGGGCTGTTTCTTTGCTGCCTTCCTCCCTGTCAGCTTCCCGGCGCTCTGGCCGTTGCCGGAGAAATGCCCGGTGACGCTGCTTGCGGCGACTGTCGGGGCAGGAGGCACGGGCCCAGCCTCGCCTCCCCTCTCCCTGCCCTGCTGCAGTCCTCCCTGCGGCCCCGTGGGCCCTGTGGGAGATGAGGCCCAGCGCCGGCGGGCGGCAGAGTCATCGCTGAATGCGGCCCCCGGGGTCCCGTCCCTGCTGCTCCCCGCCGCGCCCCCTTTTCCCCGGGGTCTGTGCCTTCCTGGGTGACACTGACCTCCCGAGTCACGGTGCTGGTCGCTGCTGGTGTTGTTTCTCTGGGTGACGCCAGGGAGCAGGGGTGCCTGCCCAACGGCACAGGGTCCCCAGGCCGGGCGGGAGGTGACACCTGGCCGCCTTCCTCTGCAGTGCCCACCACGCCCATCCACGCCTGGGGCCCCTCCTCTCGGCTCACCACTGGCCCCCCGACGCCTAGAGTCGCGCCCACTGGCCCCAGGGCCACTCCCAGGTGCCCACTTGCAGCGGCCCCTCCCGTGCTTCACCTGTCGCCCAGCACCAGCCTCCCGAGCTCGCTGCGCTCGGCCCTCGGCTCCGCCTGGTCCCCGCCCGGCCCTGCGGCCCCGCTGTCTGAACGACAGCCCCCCAGCGGCGTCACTGCTCCTCGCCTAGGACTGTCTGAGCTTCCCACCGCGCTCAGCTCCCTGGCTGGGACCCGCGGGGCCTGCAGGGCGGGCCGGTCCGCCGCCCCTGGCCTTTCTCAGCCCCTGGATGCGCCCTGTGGTGGCTGGAGCACACGCTGTTTGTTCCTTCTGCACGTTTGGCAGCCCTGCCTGCCCTGCCCGTTCTGGGTCAACCCTGGCCCGGCTCAGGGGCCTCTGTCCCTTAATCCCCAGCCCCCAAGATCCTGATGTCTGAACTTGTGCTTTGAGGCCTCTGGTCCAGGAGGGCAGGGCCTGTCTCTCGCTCCCCGCCTCCCCATGCCAGCACGGAATCGGTGCTCAAAGAGTGTTTGCTGAAACGTGGCGAGGCCCCGCCCCTGCCCCGTGCAGCGTTCACAGCCTGGACCCCCATGGCTCCCCAAAGCCATGCCCCTCACTACACCTGCTGGCCTACACCCCGCCCCACTGGCTCCCGAACACCTCCCTCGTCGCCCTGGTTCTGGATCCAGGTCTGGGGGTCCCCAGGGCGAGGGATGGGCCCAGGGAGGCGGCCTTGGATGGGCAGGGGTCCTGAGTGCTCAGAACCACCCCTGGTGGGAAAGCTGGGGCCTGGGGGTGGGGATGGGGCTTCGTGGGAGGCAAGGGGTGGAACGGGCCCAGGGGAGGCCCGCTCGACTCGGAGCCCCCAGCCTGCCCCCAGCGCCTGGGCCATGGCCAGACGGCAGGCCTGGCGCTTCTCCCTGGCTGCTAGCTGAGGCTGGTGGGGCTCTGGGGCCGCCAAGGAGCGGGCAGTGGGGCAAGGACCGGGCAGTGGGGCAAGGACCTAGGAGGCAGGCAGGAGGAGTCCCGCTGGCTTGGAGACCGGAGCTCTGGGGCGGGTGCCTGCAGTCAGCAGGAAGGGGATTCCCCCGGGCCATTGGGCACCCCTTGGGGCTGGCCCCTCCTGTGGGGCGGGGCTGGGGTGAGAGCCTCCTAGGCCTGCGGCATCTCCTGTGCTTGGGTTGGTTGGCCGAAGGGACCTGGGGGAGGAGGAAGGGGACCCCCGTCCCAACAGCCCGATGGGTGAGGCTGGGGACACTCGGGTGGGGCGGCCCCTTCCAGCCTCCCAGGTCTTCAGTCCTCACGGCAGCCACACAAAAGGGAGGCATCGCCCACACTCGTACAGACCTAGAAATTGAGGCCCAGAGCCCACTTCGTGGTGTGTCTGTTCGCAGCCAGGACCCGGTGGAGCCGGGGTCTCTCCCTGAGTTTTTGGACTTCAAGGCCCACAAGGACCCCTTCACGCCCTCTGGCTGCCCCTTGGGGACCCCCAGAGGCATCTCGGGACCCAGGGCCCAGTGGGGAGAGCGACAGGGCCAGGCTCTGAGCGCTGAGGCCCCAGCACTGTCCCTGCCTCGCACGCCCACGTCTGCCGCACCCACTACTGTGGAGGAGACTGCCCGTCCCCTCTGATTCCCACGGGCTGGGCCAGGCTCTGAGGCCGCCGGCGGAGACCTGGGCCTCGGCAAGTGTGGGGCAGCCACAGAGCGAGGAGAAGCCTCCTGGGCCTGGCTTCGCCTCCCCTTCCCATTCAGCAGCGTCCCCGCGGCCAAGCCGCAGAGGCGAGAAGGCCTGGGAGGACTTCCCACGTGCAGGAGTCCTCTGAGGGTGTCTGGTCGACCCTGGTGCACGGCCTGCAGCCCCCCACTCACCGGCGCTGAGCAGGGCACCCCCGCAGGAGAGAAGCAGCAGCAGCTGGGGCCCGAGCATGGCGCGGAGAGGACAGCGGCCACCGCGGGGCACTGGGCAGGCTGCTGCACCTGTGCAGCCCGAGTGGCCTCCCCCCGACGCCTTATATAGGGGCCAGGGGCCCTGCCCCGCCCCGCCTGCTTGTGCCCCACGCTCCCGTCTGGTAATTGCCACGGCCAGCCAGTCCAGGGGTGGCCAAACAGGATCTGGGGCGCTGCTTTATCAGGACCCGGCCTTTGGAAAATTCTTCAGCGGGCAGCGGCCCCGTTGTCACTCACCTCCGAGCAGGGGGCCGGCACACACCCTCCGGGGCCCTGCACACATCTCCGGTGAAACCTTAATTGCCAGGGGTCTCCCTGGGGGTCGGTCCAGCGAGTCAGCGTGGGCGCCTGGGGACTGAGAGGGGGCTTGTCCAGGACGTGTGGGGGAGACGCCTGGGCACCCCCTCTAGGGTGCTACAGAGAGCTTCTGGGGGGCGCTCCATCCTCACCTGGACCCAGGACCCCTACAAGGTGCCCGCACACTGGGTCCCACCCCCACCCTGGGAGGAAAGACTGCCCAGTGGCAGGGACTCTCCAGAGGAGGGCAAGCCATTCCAGACTCTGCCCCTCGGGGTGGGGTCCCGGCTGGGGGGCGCTCATGCACGGGCCACTGGCCCTGGGGCTCAGATGGAGGCCTCCCTGGAGGCCTGAGGAGCTTGTGGGGCTGACACCACATCCCTGGGGTGCAGGGCCTTGGCTGGCCAGCTCGTTGCCGGAGACCCCCTTCTCAGCTGGCCGCCTGGGACTTTGGGTGGTGGGAGGGGCAGAGTGGTCCTGCTGGGCCCCGGGACCCCTAATTAACGGTTGTCTGAACCCACATGGCTCTGAGCTGCGTGCTTCAGGCGCAGCAGGAGTGAGGCAGCCTTGGCGGGGGCATCTCCTGTGCCAGCCTCAGGGTCCCCGGCCCGCTCAGGCAGAGAAGCAGGGGCTGTGCCCCCACCCCCCTGGGAGAAGGACAGAAGGACATGGCTCCTGGGGGAGGCACCCTGGGGAGCGGGAGGCCGGTGAGGCCAGTGGGCACTTGTCCACGGGCAGCTCACACGCCCGCAATGCGAGGGGTCAGGGCGAGGGTCAGGGTCAGGGTCAGGGTGAGGCGCGGGTCGGGGCACAGGTGTTTCGAATTTTCCACGGGACTGTCTCGCAGTCAGGGAGCAGGGTGGGTCCGACTTCTCCAGGGCATCCTGGCCCTGAGCAGGAGCCCAGGGGGCCTGGCACAGGGAGCTTCCGCCTTCTTGAGGCAGTTCTGCCCCACATGGACCTGGGCTCCTTCCACAGAGACTGTGTCTGGGGCCTCCCCATACCTCACAGACCACCCAGCTCTGCGGGCCCCCCCCTTCCCGGCTCAGAGATGCTGTGTGTTTACCTTAAATAAATTTTAGTTTTAATAGAAAGTTGTTTTAACAGGAAACCGCTCTCGGCGAGCTGCTGGCCTGCGGGTGCCTCAGCCCTGGGGGGCGGGCAGGCAGGTGGGATGTTCTGGGGACCCTGTTCTCTGTCATTTCTCCACGATGCTCTTGGCACCCCGTTCGGAGAACCCCAGGCCTAGGAATGCTCCCGGCCCAGGCAGGGCTGGGCAGAGGGGGTCCCAGGGAGGCCCCCCTGGGTGCCCCTACCCCGGACCCTCCCAGCCGGGGTCCCTGCAGGAAGGATGGTGCTGAAAGGGGCCTGTGGTCTGGGCATGAGTGGGCTCACGTGGCCGTCTGCCTGGGCGTTGCCGAGGTGCCTCCGTGGGGGCTCCCCCTGCCCTCGGGGAGCTCCCGCTCACAGCGGGACTTGTGCAGCTCCAGACGGAGGGCCAGGGAAGGCTGGTGGGTGGGGCCCTCAGCCCTGGCCAGGGCCCCGGGAGGGTGAGCACACTGTGGGGCTGCAGGGAGACGGCCCCTCGGGCCTTGGGACAAGCAGGGAGGCAGGCACTCCGACAGGCCACCCGGGCCGTCTCCCACCAGACACAGCCATCCCCAGGGCCTGGGTGCGGCCCACGGTGGGCAGTTCGAGGCTCCAGAATGGGCCGGGTGGGGCTGTCCCCCAGAGGTCCCCTGCCACGGGGCCCGGCTGTGGGATCAAGCCCCAAGCCTTTCTCTCTCACGGCCCCCGTTCCATCCCTCTGCCCCGACCCTTCCGGGTCCCCAGCTGCTTTAGCCCCTGCCGGCAGGCGCCCGACCGCAGGGCCTTGGCGTCGGCTGCCCTTGGTGTCCCGCACACGGCCCCCAGATGTCCCCTGGCTCCTCCCCTCCCCTCTGACAGCCTCCCCTGTCCCCTTCTCCAGACTGCGCCCTGCACGTTGGGTGCTGTGGTGTCTCCCAGCAGGTCCTCCCCCCATGGGCCCGTCCAACTGTTTTCCGTGTGTCCCAGCACCTGCAGGGGGCCCACGCCTCGGGACACATCAGGGGACAGGTGGGGCAGACCGTGGTCTCCGGACACTCCTGTGTCCTGGGTGGGGTGGGGCTTGTGGCAGGCAAGGGGCTCCCTCGTTGGGGCCCAGGCTCACCTCCCAGCAGCCTGAGGGTTGCAGGGGTGGCCCTGGCTGGTGTGGGATGTCACCGGATTGCAATCGGCCGCCCCCGGGGCTTGGATCAGAGGCCCGTGTATGTGTGCGTGTGACTTGGTTTGAGTTTCCTGGGAAAGTTGTGCCGTGCGGTCCAGGATCTGTCACCGCAGGCGGCCCAGGTCCTGAAATTAGCGGACAGCTCTGACCTTTCAGCATTGCCGGCGCCCGGGTCCTGTTCCCTCCCAGCAAGGCGGGGCTGAGGCCCCTTTTCCCTTTCTACACAGTGGTTTGGCGGGAAACCATAGAGCATGGCATTGTTGTCTGCTGACCTGGGGGTGCTGGAATGCGCTGAGCAAACGGTGGCAGGGAGATAAGCATGTGTGTGGCCGTTGTTCGCCATTGTCCCCTTGCAGGCTGGGCGACAGGAGCGGTCCCGCTGGCCGGCCTCAGGGAGCGGAACCCCGGACACACGGGTGATTGTCTGCCCTCGCTCCCTCCGCCTGTGTGGCCGGTGCCGTGAGGCAGGGAGCCCGAGGGGGCCTGAGCCCTGGCCGAAGCCTGCCCTGAGCCTACCCCCAGCCCCAGAGCCTAGTGTCCAGGAAGAGGGCCCTACACACCGCTTCCAGCTTCCTGCAGCCCCTTCCTCGAGACCCCCACCCTGGAGCCAGCTGGGAACGGCCACGTGAGGGCTGGGAGGGAGACCCAGGCTCTCCCCGCCACATCCCAGCCACCTTACCTGCAGCTCCCTGGCCTCCTGTCCACTCCTTGGCCAACTCCTGCTTCTCGCTGGCCCTTCTAGACCCCCATCCTGAGCTGCTGGGATCAACGCTGCCGGGCAGAAGTGAAGCCACTGAGCCAGGGACACAGGCGAGGGGCCTGGGCAGCCAGGGAGGGTGCTGCGAGGGGCTGGGGCGGGCCGTTCCTCTGGGGGCCCAGGGCTTCCCTGCCAGCCCCAGCGCCTACCCCTGGGCCCCAGCTCTCCCCCAAAATTCCTGGGCCTGCATTTGGGGTGTGTGCGGCCCCCCACCCCTGCAGGGCAGCCCCAGTGTTGACTGCTGCCCACAGCCCCATCGTGTAGCTGTCAGGTGGACAGAACTTCATGGCTGTGGCTGCAGGAGGGGGCTGGGGCATAGGACTGGACCCGGGACAGGTTAGGGGGTCCGGGGCGGGGGAGTCACTGCCACAGGCTTGGTGGAACCGTGCTCATGGACAGGCTCAGCTCCACCCCTCTCCTGGCCAGGGCCTCTGGTCCTTTGTGTATATTTTAGGTGCCTGGCCCTGTGCTGGGGCCTGATGGGGGGACAGCAAGGGGGCTGAGGGGCAGGTTGAGCCGCGGTGGGCTGGGAAAGCAGGCCTGGGGCTGGATGCCCACCTGCTGCCCAGGCAGCTCCGGCGGGACGGGGGCCTGGCCACCTGCTCCTCGCACCAGGGGGGAGCGTAGCTGGGGTCGGGGAGACGTGCTCCCAGGAGGCAGTGCTCGGCCCAGCTCTTTGGGCAGCACCTGGGGTGCCCCCTGGCCCCGGTGCTCTGAACGATCCTCCCCCCACCCTGAGTCTGGGCACCTCTGACCCCACGGTGGTGGAGGGGCCCCTCCTGACCAGCACCCACTCCCACTCCCACCCCACTTGGGACCTGGGGCTGCCCCTCAGGGGCTCCGAGTCACGTTTCTCCGGGGCCTGGCTTTCCCCCCCACCCCCGCGCCAGCCTCCAGCCCTGAGCTGAGGGTCCCGAAGTCTCCACCTCCAAAGGCGCTGGAGGTGACTCTGATGTCTTCAGCTTCTGGCCAGAGCCCTGCGCCCCCTCTGCCCCTCAGCTGCGGGCCGGCTCAGCGCGCGCCCCCGGCCCCCCGCCCGGTGCTGTGCTGAGCTGAGTGCCAGCGGATGCCGGGTGGAAAGCAAACAGATAAGGCTGGTCAGGAGCAGCGGGCCGGGAGCCTCACCCCGGGCCAGGGGTTATCGGGCTGCTTGTGGCTCCAGGTGCGGACGTGGCGGGTACTGTTTGCTCTCCGCTGGTGGCCGTGAGGGGCTGCCGGCCGCCGTGGGTGTGACCCGGGAGCTGGTGGCCAGGTGGTGCTGCCGGTTGGTGCACACGATCTGTCCCTCCGTTGGGGGGCGGGAGGGCGGCAGGGAGCACATGGGGGGTGTTCTCAGCAGGGTGTCCAGGTCAGGCTGCCGAGCAGAGCCCCGGACCGGGTGGCTCGCCCACACACACTTCTTCTCGCAGCCCTTGGACACTGAGGTCCGAGGTCAGGGTCCCCCCGGGGCCGGGCTTTGGTGAGGGCTCCTCCTGGGCCTGGTGGGAAGAGGGGGGAGGGCATTGATGCCATCATGGGGCCCCACGTTCACGGCCCGATTCCATCACCCTGGGGTCAACGTATGAATTTTGGGGAAACACAAACACGCAGCCCCAAACAGGTGGTACCAGGTTGTGGGGGGCCGTCAGGTTGGAGGGCCCTGAGCAGCCCGGGAAGGCTTCCTGGAGGAGGTGGACTAGAGGAGGGACAGCCAGACCCTCAAAGCCCGGGGTTGGAGCTGGGGTGGGGAGAGGCCCTGCCGAGGCCGGAAGTGCCTGCTTAGTTGTGGGGACACTGGTGAGGGGGCCGGGGCCAGGCCAGAGGGTGTCCTGGGCCTAGCGTGAGCTGGGTGAAGTGGGCAAACTGCAGATGAGCGGCAGGGTGGGGGTCCTGCACAAAGTGGTGGGGCAGCGATCCAGGCACCCGGCAGGAAGCAGCGAGGGCGGGCAGGGCCGGGTGGGGAGGGTCCCAGGGCCAGGCCCCCCGGCTTACAATGGCCAGTCTGCCTGGCTGGTCACGGGGATTCAGCACGTGCCATACGGGACCAGGTGGACGTCCGGGGTCACTCATGCCAGGCACTGGCCCAGGGGAGCCCTGGGGCCCAGACTTGCTGTCCGGCAGCCATGGTGTCACTCTGGTCACCTGGGGGAGGTGTCATGCAGGTACCTGCAGGCCTCAGACAGCAAGTGGCCGCTGGGCTGTGGGCACGGAGGCGGTTGCCAGGGGCTCCAGAGCTCGCGGGACTGGAGGGCCAAGCCTGGGCCGCAGGGAAGGCAGCCCCATGGCCCGGCCCTGGGACCGGGGGGGCTGGTTCACCTGGGAGCCTGGCTCGGGGCACTAGCACCTGCTGTATACGAGCTGTGGTCTCCGTGGCCTCACTCCACAGAGTTTCAGATGGGAGGCAGGTGCAGGAGGGCTCAGGGGCTGCTGGGGCCCCAGTCCCAGGCCAGCTGCAGAGGCATGACACCCCCTAGCTGCTGCCCCGTCTGCTCCAGGCTTGCTGCTGGGTCCCTGTGACCCTGTGATCTTAGCGTTTAGGGATGGTCTACTGTAGTTTATTAAGTGTGCAACAGCGTGATTTCTAACACACACACATTACACATACCTTAATGAAAAAATGTTTT
>NW_020838013.1:9358694-9382347 GCF_003676395.1 Aethalodelphis obliquidens | reverse complement strand
ATCCATCCATCTATCTATCCATCCATCTATCCATCCATCCATCCATCTATCTATCCATCCATCTATCTATCTATCCATCCATCTATCCATCCATCTATCTATCTATCCATCCATCCATCTATCTATCCATCCATCCATCTATCTATCCATCCATCTATCTATCTATATATCTTCCTGGTCTCTGCTTAACATGGTCAGTCTTTTCTATGGCTTTTTCAACACAGAGAATACAGTTATAATAACTGTTTCAATGTCTTTGCTCATTCTAACATCCATGTCAGATTTAGGCTGGTTTCCAATGACTGATTTTTCTCCTGATTGCGGGTTGGAGTTTCCTTTTTCTCTGCCTTCCTGGTACTCTTTGGTCGGATGCCAGGCCTTGTGCATTTTGCCTCGTGGGGGCTGTGGATAGTTTTGTTTTCTTGAGCTTTGCTCTGGGGCACGGTTAAGGTGCGTGGATGCAGTTCGGTCTTTCGGGTCTTACTCTTGTGAACCATCAGATGGGGCTGGAGCAGTGCTCTGTCCAGGCAGGGCTGGGGAGTGTCTACCTGCTGCACTGTGATCCTGAGGCTTTCCAGCATTGCCTGGTTGGGGGTGGGTGGCGGGGAGGCTGCTCCCTGCCTGTGGGAGCCCTGGCCACTGCTCTCTCTGGTCCTCGCAAGTGGCTCCTCCCAGCCTGGGCACATCCTCCCTTGTGTGTCCTGCCCCGTGGGTCTCGGGCAGCTTCTGCCCACCCAGGGCTCACTCTCTGAGGCCCTGTCCTCTCTGGCATCCCCTGAACTCCAGCTACCTCGGTGTCCAGGGGCCTCAGCTGAGCTCCTGGCCCCCTCCCTGCACCTTGTCCTGGAAGCGATCTCAGGGCGTGACCCGGGAAGCTGTAGGGCCCCCTGGTGCATGCCCCACCTCCCCTGGGATCCCTGCTCTTCATTGCCTGATGTCCAGCATCTTGACCACTGTTGTTTCACATATTTTGTCCCATCTTTTAGTTGTTTCAGGCGGGACTGAATCCAGCCTGTGTTACTCTTTTTGGAAGTTGGAGCTGGAAGAACTTGATGAGATGGAATCTAAAAACCTTATAATGTGGTTCATAGTCACTAACAGAATGTGGGCAAATGCAGAAAAGTAGCCGGAAGATAAGCACTGCCCCGCGGAGTCCCTCTGCCCAAACCCACACCCTGTTAGCCATTAGCCCTTTGCTGTGTCTCCTCCTGGCTGTTTTCTGTGTGAGACATTGGGCAACACTGTTGTGACGCCTCTTACTTTTCCAGGGTGCCTTCATGCCTGGAATTTATCGTCTCTCGGTTCTAGAGGCTGAAGTCTGAGACCCGGTGTCAACAGATTTGGCTCCCCTGAGGCTGGGAGGGGCATCTGGTCCACACCCCTCCTCTTGCTGCCGCCGCTTCCTGGTCACCTTTGGGGTTCCATGGCCTGTGGACACATCACCCCCATCTCTGCCTGCATCTTCACGTGGCCTTCTCCCTGTGTGCGTGTCTGACTAAAATGTTCACTCTTTTTATAAGGACACCACTCGTATAGATTAGGGCCCACCTGTTCCAATGTGACCTCATCTTAAGCAATACATCTGCAAGGACGCTACCTCCATGTCATGTCCCATTCTGAGGTGCTGGGGGTCAGGACTTCGACCTGGAAATGTGTGCGTTTCCACAGGAGGCCACGTACAGGGACTCCGCTCTCCTTTGGAGACTGTTTGGGGGGCTACCTTGTGCACCTTGTTCGTCTCTGTGGGGAGTGGGTGGGGCAGGCCCGTTCTTCCCAAGGCTCTGCCCGTACCCTTCATCCTGCAGACATCTTGGACCACTCTCCCGAAGGAGATGCCCATCTCAGGGGGTCCTACCCTATGTTGCTGTGGGGCCTCCAGAGGGCCATGGATACACCCTCTGAGCTGGACCTCTCTCCCTCAGGCCTCCCCACCCGCTGGGGGACCACGCAGGGTAGGAGTCTCCCCTCATCTCCTCCTGGGTATCACTGAGATGAATGCGGTGCCCCCAGGCCTGGGCCTTGCTGTCCTGAGTCAGCCCCCAGCCCTCTGGCCGTAGCCTCACTGGGCACACACGGCTTGTAGAACAAGGGTAGGCTTCCCAGCAATAATAACGAGAAACATGGCGATGGCTGCTACTGCAGTCCACGCTTACAGCCCTGTGCCGGGCTCTGCCCTTGGAGTGTTTGTGGCTGGTGGGGGCACCTGGAGTCCGGCCCTGCCGCTGGGCCCCGTTCCCGTGCTGCTGCCCCCGGAGTGACTCTGGCCCACAGGTGACGGGTAGGGCAGTTCCCCCCAGCTGCTCCTTGAGAGGTTTCTGTTGACTCTACCCCTCGCCAGCTCTGTAATCGGCTAGAGCAGAGGCCACATCCGCTTCCTCGAGGCCTGCACACAAGGAATGTCCCTGCTCCCGCGGCGCTGCGTCACTAGGCCTGGCTCCAGGTCCAGCTCTGGGCCTGCTGTGTGGGGCTCTGGCCCCTCCTGGGGGATCACCACTCACAGCTGCACTCCCCACCATAGGAAGTTGGGACACCAGAGGCTCTCCGTACGGTCGCTGTGCGGAGGTCAGACGTGGCCACGCCTGGGGAGGACAGGCCGCCTTTCTGAGGGAAGGAGGGGCAGATTCTAGTCGTCCAAGCTTCACAGCCCACGGGTGGGGGTGGCGCCGTGGCCGACTCCAGGCAGGGTCCCACCTCTTCCCACCCCCAGAGCTGGGGCCATCATTCCGGGCACTTCTGAACCCTCCCCCGTCCCTGGCCCCAGGGGCTGGCCGCCGGCGTGGCCCTTCTGCCTGCATCCTGCCCCCTGGCTTCCCAGGGAGGGGCTCAGGCCAGGTGGGCCCCAGGCAGCCTGGTCATGAAGGGCCTTCTAGGGTGTGGGCTGAGGCCTCAGAGCCCTGACTATCCCCAGGGGGCTGTAGGCAGAGTCCCAGGGCCTCCGGGTGGAGCAGGGCTCCCCTCTGGAGGAGGAGGGAGGCCGCCAGGATGCCCAATGGCCTTCCGTGCGGTCATCTGGCCAAACGTCAGGAGCTTCCCCTGCACCTGCTCACTGCCGCCCAGTTCCCCAAGCACAGGGTCAGAGATGGGCAGCCCTCTGTGCGGCAGGGCCGGGCAGGGAGGCCTCGGGGCCAGGACGAGCAGGGCTGCCCAGCTGGGGAAGGGTCCCCATCAGGTGTAATGCTCAGAGTGACTGATGCTTCCTGACCATCACTGTGCGGATGAGAGAGGCCAAGGTTGGGCAGGAGGAAGCAGAGGGGCTGACTCCCTCCGGCCCAGCCTGTGTGCCTGCCTCGCATGCAGGATGCAGACCCGGCAGCAGACGGCGCCCACTTGTCACAGGGGCCGCAGTACAGAGACAGTTGGGGTCAGGTGACCGCGGGATGCCCTCTGACCGACCTCCCCCCACTCCGTTCCAGGGCCGCTGAGGCCCAGAAGCAGACGCAAGGAACCTCCGAGTGGGCGTGGTCCACTCAAGCCACGCCCACGAAGGTCCGTCCGAGTGGGCGTAACCCGCTCACTCACAGCCACACCCACACACGCTCGGGCCCGCCCACGCTCCGGCACACGAGGGCGCACGCGCAGCTCTCCTCCCGGAAGGTGTGCGGGTGCTAGGCGTCGCCTGCTGCACATCGGCATCACGCGTGCTTCCTGCCTCCGGAACCTTCCATGGGACGGTCGCGCTGGCCGAGGTGTGGGCCTTCCCGGATGCTGAGACCCTTCCTGCACACCCGGGACTGGGAGCGGGGCGAGCTCCCTGCACGGGTGGCCGCAGGAGCGCCCAGTGCCCAGAGGAAGCACTGAGATGGGCAGACGAGGTGGCATCGGGGTTGGGGGGCAAGGGACCGCCCGGCTCCGGGGACCTCCGGGCCTGGCGGGCCCTGTGTCGGGCTCCAGGGCTGTCCCAAGTTCCCCATGGCTGTGCCGAGCCCCCCTTGCTTCTGAACGTGCAGAAGGAGCAGCTGCCAACCAGACTGCAGACACAGGAGGCCGGTTCCCCGCCCCCGCTGCTCATGGCCCCCCAGGGGGATGTGCGGTTTCAGAGCAGACCCTCATCCACCGCCAGGTCCCTGCAGACCCCCAGGCTGGCAGCAGCCCCCGCTCCTGCACCCCAGACTAAGGTTCCGCCTGAGTCTGCGGGGATTCCCCCCCAGGACCCTGTTCCCCCCCTGCAGCTTGCCCGCACCCCCAGGGCCACTCGCTGGCCAGAGGGCACAGGTGGGGGCACGAAGTGGCAGCCCGCACGGGGGCCCGGAAGCGCCACAGTGTGCAATGGAACCGCCCTCGGCCGTCCAAAACCTCAGGCTTTTATTGAGTGGCAGCTGGATGCAGAGCATGCCGAGGGTGGGAGGCCCGGGAGCAAACGGTGCGCTGGGCCTGAGGGCCAGCGAGGACCTGTGGTTCCAGAACCCCCCCGACATTCACTCCCAGCCCGCGGCGCCTGGGCGGAGCTCCTCTCCCCCCTCCCCCTCCCACCTTACCCCAGCTGTTTGGTGCCCCTGCAGGCTGCCTGGTTGAGCTACTTGCAGGGGCTTGGGGGGGGCGTGTTGGGAGTGGGTGTGGTCATCGTCCCCCCGACCCAGCCCATAGATGGGCCTGGAGGAAATGATTTCCCCGGTGATCTTACCTGTGGCTGGAGGAGTGGGGCCACCAGGCTCTGCATCTCAGGCCCGCCCTGGGGCAGAGCCAAGAGGGGCCGCCTCGGCCCCAAGGACCCATCCAGCTGTTAAGGAGATGCCTGGTGGCCCCCACCTGGTGGCTCTGGGCCTGAGGGCCCTGGCTGAAGGGAGGGGTCAGCTGGATGTGGCTGGTGTTCCCCTGCCCTCGCGAAGGATGCAGGGACGAGGAGGCGCCCCCAGCTGACCAGTGGAGGCCCTGCCGCAGGGGTGGGCGCCCGGGTCCCACCCTACTGCCCTCACTGCTTCCCAGAGCAGTGCGTCCCGTCCTTTAGTGGGTGACGGTGGTCCCGGGTTCCTGACCCTAATTCCCCCCCTTCCGGTGTCACCCTTGCTACACCTGCCCTAAATTCCCACCCCAAGTCCCCTCAGCCCCAGACCTGTGCCCAAAGCTGTACCCCTAACCCCCAGCCCCACCCTCACCTCCCCCCCTAAATCCCCCCCGCCCTCTGGGCTAGCATCTTCCCTAGCCTCAGCCTGTTTAACACATGGAGGCTCAGGGGAGGCAGGTGGGTCCCCACTGCGGCTGCACCCCAAGTGTGTGGCCATGTGCATCTGCCTGGGGCGGAGGGCAGCCTGGACCGTGGGAGCGCCTGTCCTCTGCTCTCTGTGACTCTGCCCCCGATTCTGTGAGCTGGATGGGGGGACAGCTGGCTGTCTCCTCCATCTCTGGAAAGTGAGAAGTGGGTGTTCTCCTGGCCGGGGCATCCTGGCCCCCGGGATCCCCGGCTGGCTTCCGGAAGATGCCGGGAGGAGGGAGGGTGGTGGCGCTGGACCTGTGCCCCAACAGGACCTGGCCATAAAGAGGCGGGGCGGGGGCTTCGGCGTGGACTGCTGACCCTCCCTGCCGGACTTTGCCCCCAGCCCGGCCCCCAGCTGTCAGTCCTTCCCAGGAATAGCCACCTTTGTTTGTTCCTTGAGAGTGTGGGTGGCATTGCCTGCCTGCCCAAGCCCTGGCAGGCTCCTCTGTGGGCCTGGGGAGGGGGCCAGCAGGCGGCTGGGGCTCCCCTGGGGGCCCTGGGGCTGCAGGCACAGGCCCTCCCCCACCCAACAGTGGGGCACAGGCCTGGAGAGGCCACCAGTGACCAGGCAGGCAAACAGGCCCAGAAAAGGCAGGGCCTGCGTGCGTCCACTCGGCCAGCCCTGAGCTGGGATCAGGGCCTGGGGTCCATCCCTTCCACGGCCTGGCCTCGTCTTGGATTGAGGAAGCTGGGGTCAATTGAGGCAGAAATGATCACTTTCATATTTTAGTTTGGAAAGAGGCCACATTGGGGGAGGATATAGTGTTTCTTCCAGCTGCTTGCTGACTGCCCCTGGACAGGGTCCCCACCCAGGCATCAGTGTTCACCTGGGTGATTCTAATAATATTATCAGGTGATGCATCGTCTCAGCCACTCCCCAGCACGGTCCCCGAGACATTTTTTGGGGGGAGGCTGAGAGCTCTAAACTATTTTCATAACAAGACCAAGTGAGCTGCCGTTTTCACTGGGCTCCCGTGGCACAGATGGCGCAAAAGCCCCAGTGGGTGAAGCTGTTGGCTCAGCAAGGATCCCGGGGTGGCCACGGGGCAGGGCCCCCCGTCTTCCCCACACACTCTCCCAGGGAAAGAAGCGCTTTCAGCAAACGCTCCGAATTTAACTGACCTCAGTCTGGGCCCTGGCGCGTGAGGGGTCGGGTGGCGTGAGTGTCCTGCTGCGCTGGGCTCGGGTGACGGGCTCGGGGTGAGAACCACTGACTGACGGGCCGTCGTTGTTCACACCGGGGTTCTCGGCAGACGTTTTCTCCAAAATGAGAAAAACAGCAGACAGTCCTTGTTGCCACGGTAAACTCGAGCTCTCTAGTGGGAATGAGAATTTTGGAACCTGCCAGCATCAGCGAGACGGCTTCCCGACCTGAAGGCCTTTCTCCGAGCGTGTGATGGTGTGAGTTCCACGTGGACACGGAATGGGAGACTCTGAACCAGCGTTTTCCAAACGACCGATGCGCCATGTTACAGCATCACGGCGGCCAGAGACCCGTCCACGGAGCGAGATGGACCGAGGGTCCCCGGGGCCCCAGTGAGCGGTGCACGGGGTGGGCTCCCAGTCCAGACTGCAACCGCCCCAAGAGATGCCACGTGCTGGGGTTTGGTGTCGGAGCAGAGGAGAAAGTCCGCGAGGATCCCAAAAGGCTGTTCATGTGCTCCTGCCTTTCCAGCTGCAAGTCTGGGCGAGGCTGGATTTTCTCCGGATGCTTCGACCAAGACGACATTTCCCAACTGACCGAAGACAGACGTGGTGATGACGTCCAGCTGCCGCTGAGAAGCCTGACGTCAGGGAGGTTCGCAGAAACGTGTATTCATGCCACTCTTCTTACTGAATTTTTTTTTTTTGAAAATATAGTTTGTTGGGGTAAAAATGTTATTTATGTTAGCATGTAGTGTATTTATCTTTATTTTTAACTGAAATAAACATTTAAAAATTTTCTCAGGTTTATTGCCTAACATGGCAAATATCAAGAGATATCACCGTCATAAACCGAAGCTCTTTGGGGGCTCTCAATGCTTTTCAAGGTGTAAAGGGGTCTTCAGGTGGAGGAGTTCATCCTGTCCTGCTGGGGACCCCCTTCTTGCCAACCACAATGCATGCTCCTTCTTAGGGGGGTCTCTGACCTTGGGGAGTGGCAATGTTGCCCCCATGCAGAGGTGCTGACCCATCCGGAGCAACCCACGAGAGACCCGCCCCTCCCTGGGGTCCCAGCTGGGGGCTGCTTCCCTGACCTGCATTTATTTATTTATTACTTCAAATAAATTTTCTCTCTCTTTTGAAAAAATTATTCTTTTATTTTGGTAAAGTACACGTAACATAAAATTGACAAGTTTAGCCATGTCTAAGTGCACAGCTCACTGGCATTAAGCACACTCGCATTGTCGTGCAAACTTCACCTCCATCCACCTCCAGAACTTGTTCATCCTCCCAAACTGATGCTCTGTCCCCATGAAACACTCACTCCCCTCCCCTCCCCCAGCCCCGGCTCCACCGTCTACTTCCTGTCTCTATGGATGTGACTCCTCCGGGGACCTCATGTGGGTGGAATCAAACAGGATTCGTCCTTTTGTTTCTGGCTTATTTCACTGAGTGTCCCCAAGTGTCCCCAGTGTCCCCAAGATTCATCCACATTATAGTACGTGTCAGAATTGCCTTCTTTCGTGTACCCATTCGTCCGTCAGTGGACACGTGGGTTGCTTCCATGTTTTAGCTGCTGTGAACACGGGTGTGCAAGTGTCTGAGTCCCTGCTTTCACTTCTTCTGGGGAGGTGCCCAGAAGTGGGATTGCCGAATCAAATGGTAGATCTGTTTTAAATTTTTTGAGGACCCTCCGTACCATTCCCACAGCAGCTGCACCGGTTTACATTCCCACCAACAGCGCACGGGGTTCTGGTTTCTCCACATTCTCGTCTGCACTTGTTATTGTCTGTTTTCTGGACAGCAGGGCAGCCTGGTGCGTGTGCTGTCCTGGCCTCTAGCTTGAGGTCCATTCCTGGCGGGCCCCAGGGCTCAGACCAGGCCCCTTTGCCACCTGCCAGACGCTCCCGCGCCCCACCCTTGCTGCCTCCTCTTCCCTGGGGAGCCCCTGTCCTTGGTGCCTGTCTGCTCAGAGGCCCAGGGGTCCTGCCGGGATGGGGTATCCCGGGGTCTCCTGCCCCTAGAAGGGTCCCCAGAGCTTCCCCCGGGGCCCAGGTGTCTGTGTGTCTTGAGTCTCAGAGCCGAGGCCTGGAGAGCAGCTGGGGTTCAGGCCCAGGCCTTCCCGTCCTGTCAGGGAGGGCCCCAGCCCCCAGCCCCGGGGGGTGGGATGCTGGATGTGGGCCCGGGTACTGACGTTCGCCTGTCTTTCCGGTGTCCTATCTTTACTGTTCTGTGTGATTGCGTCAGGAGGTCCCCGAGGGCCAGGAAGCAGGTGTTTGTGGCCTTGGGCGAGCCTGGCCTTGGCGTCACTGTGAGTGGTGTGACGTCACCCCGCCCACGCCCGCGTGGCAGGGGTTTGGAGAGACGCCAGACACGCTGATCCTTTCTGAGTGCCGGCCGTGCTCTACCAGCCCAGGAGCTGGACACGCAGACCGCCGTCCTGTCTCCTACAGAGGGGCCACACCCCGGCTCCCCCGCCCCTGCCTCGGAGCCCTGAGCCCCCGGTGCCCGGAGGCAAGGGTTCCCGCGCCTGCCTGCGTTTCCCTCGCGGTGAGCGGTGGATGAAGACGGACACCCCGGCCAGCTGGAGGCCACAGGGCTTCTCAGCAAGGGGCGCCCACCGCCTGGCCCAGGGGCAGCTGGTGGGCGGGCTGACGGGGACCTTCGTCCTGGAGGAACGTGGCGGGTGTGCGGGGCTGGCGACACCCTCGCTGGGTGTGATGAGCCTTCAAGGGTGTTGCTGGGTCTCCTCGTGCCCTGGCCCGCTGGGCGCTCCCCTCTTTCCCTGGCTGTCACCTTAGGTTGTTTTATGGGCTTGTTCTCCCAACAGTATATCGGGGAAATGAAATCAAACGTTAGATATTCGCTGAGAACTTGATTTTTAACGGCTGTGGGCTGTCCTGGGGTCCAGCCTCACGGCCCTTCACCCATCCAGGCCCGGTGGCGGGACAGCAGGCCTTCGCTCCTGACGGTGGACGCTTAGGGGGGCGCTTATTTTCTGACGTCACAAAATGCTGCTCCAGGTCATCTCAATGTTCTTGCCCAGAAGCTCAGCTACTTCTCCAGGGAACCCTGGCGCCTTTTATGGGAGGATGGTGTTGAGAACCAAGAGGGGTTGTGCATCACATTGGGTGGTCATTGCTCGTGAGGTGTCCCGTTTGCAGGCCCTCTCGGTGGACAGCGCTAGGAAGACACCAACTGCATACACATCTATCACCCATGTGTCTATCTATCTATCTATCTCCCATCTGTCTGTCTGTTATCTATCTACCACCTGTCTATTATTATTATTATCTATTATCTATCACCTTTCTATCTACCTCTATCTATCTGTCTATCTATCATCTATCTATCGTCTACCTGTCACCTATCTAGCTATTATTATTATCACGATTATTATTATCACCTATCTATCTATCTATCATCTATATATCTATGTATCTATCATCTATCCTGTGTTTATGGTTTGAACACGCTGGATTTGAGGTGCTGTGCTGTGAATGATGGCTGATTTATACCTGTGGCTGGGGACTCCCTGGCCAGCTGCCTCCCTGGAAGGCACTGTTGGCGGGTGGGGAGGGGAGAGGGAGGAGGAATTCCCGTCCCCTTTCTGGCTTCTTCTGGAGTCCTGCTGTCCCAGAGGGTGGCTTTTGGGTGGTCCCACCACCAGCTGCGCCCTAGCCCCAGAGGCCCCTCCTCTCTGCTCCCCCCAGCCCTGGGGGTGGAAGCCACTTCCTGCCGCTCCCTCAGGGCCTCCTTTTGTCCTCACAACTTCCAGCACTTGCGTAACTAGCTCTGTGCTGAATCCTGTCTGTTTGAAATACCTTCTGTGGTTTCATTTTTCTGATGGGACAGTAATTGGTACCGGGTGGACTTCCGAGGTCAGTCCAGGGTCCAAAGTCAGGAAAGAGACTGGAGGGCAGATGGGCACCCTAGAGACAGAGCCCCAGGGAGGAGGGGATACCGTGAAGGCAGTGTTTGGGGGACCTGTCAGGCACGAAGCAGCTGCAATAGCAATGAGGAAAGAAAGGTCGCACATCAATGCCTCAGAGTCCACCTTCAGAAATTAGAAAAGAAAAAGAGCAAATTAAATCCAAAGTAAGTGGAAGAAAGGAGTATCGTTAATAAGAGGAAGCAGAAAACAAAGTACTGGAGAAAAAAGCAAAAAGAACCCAAAAGCTGGGGCTTTGAGGAGGTCGATAAAATAGATAAACTTCGAGCCAGACTGATAGAAGGAAAAGAAAGAAGACGCAAATTACCAGTATTAGGAATGAGAGTGGGGACATCACCACAGATCCTACAGATATTAAAAGGATAATAAGGGAATATTATGAACAATTTTCTGCCAATAAATTTAGCAACTTGGGTGAAATGGACAAATTCCTTGAAAGACATAATTCACTCAAGAAGAAGAAATAACTGAATAGGCTTATATATTCAAGAAATAGAAAACCAAACCAAACCAAAAACCTCCCCACAGAGAAAGCTCCAGGCCCAGACTGCTTCAGTGGTGAATTCCATCAAGCATTTAAGGAAGAAATAATACCAACTCTGCACAGACTCTTCCATAAAGACTGAAAAAGAAGAAATATTTTCTTTCTTAAAAATTTATTTATTTATTTTTGACTGTGTTGGGTCTTCATTGCTGCATGTGGGCTTTCTCTAGTTGCGGCGAGCGGGGGCTACTCTTCCTTGTGGTGTGTGGGCTTCTCATTGCGGTGGCCTCTCTTGTGAAGCACAGGCTCTAGGCGCACAGACTTCAGTAGTTGTGGCTCGCGGGCTCTAGAGCACAGGCTCAGTAGTTGTGGCGCATGGGCTTAGTTGCTCCGCGACATGTGGGATCTTCCCAGACCAGGGATCAAACCCGTGTCCCCTGCATTGGCAGGCGGATTCTTAACCACTGCACCACCAGGGAAGCCCCAGAAGGAATATTTTCAACTCTTTCTATGTGGCCAGTATTACCCTGATGCCAAAACCACACAAAAACACCCCACGGGGGAAAAAAACTGTAGAGCATCTCCCTCATGAACATAGAGTCTAAACAAAATTTTAGCAAATCAAATCCAGCAACATATGAAAATCATGACTAAATTTTTTTCCCCCAGGAATACAGGGTGGGTTTACCATTCATGAATCACTATAATTCACAATATTACCAGACTAAAGAAGAAAAATTATAGGATCATCTCAATAGATGCAGAAAAAGGCATTTAACAGATTTCAACACCACTTCCAGATAAAATCTGTCAGCAAACTAAAAATAGAAGAGAACTTCCTCAACCTGATAAAGAGCATATCTACAAAAAGCCTACAGCTGGAGTCATACTTACAGACTTAACGCTGTTCCCTGGAATCAGAAACAAGATCAGGATATCTGCTCTTATCATAATCAACATTGTGCTGGGAATCATTACCAGTACAACCAGGAAGAGAAAGAAAAAAAAAAGAACTAGACTGGAAAGGAAGAAGTTTAGTTACAGGTAACATGATCTTCTATGTAGAAAACCTGAAATATACAAAAAAAGCTACTATAATTAGTGGGTGAGTTTATCAAGGTTGTAGGTACCACAAAAATCAACTGTATTTTTATATATTAGGAACAATCAGAGATTGACATAAAAAGACCATTTACCATATGATAAAAAACATGAAATGCTTAGACAAAAATCTGACAAAAGAAATGAAAGACCCGTACATTGAAAACTATAAAACACTGCTGATAGAAATGAAAGATCTAAATAAATGGAGAGATATACCTTGCTCATGGGTTGGAGGACCCAGTATTACTAAGATTTAATTCTTCCCAAACTGGTCTATATATTCAATGCAATCTCAGTCAAACTACTAGCAGACTTTTTCTTGGTAGAAATTGACAAATTGATTCTAAAATTCAGCTGGAAATGTGGAGGACAGAGAGTAGCTAAACAAAACAAAACAAAACAAAACCCACAATTCTGGAAAAGAAAAACAAAATCGGAGGGTGAGCATTAGGTGATATTAGAATTATTGCAAAGCTACAGTGATCAGAACAGTGTGGTATTAACACAAAGATAGACAAATAGACCAATGTGACAGAAGAGAGAGTCCAGAAATAAATTCACACGTATAAAAAACTAAATTTTTACACAGGAGCAACACAGGGAAGCAAGGATAGCCTTGTCCAGAAGGAGGTGGAACAATTGGGAAAGGAAAGGAAACTTCAGGCCATGCCTCACACCATATGCAAAAATAATCTCAGAATGCATTGTGTAAAACCTAAAGGTATCATACTTCTAGAGAAAAATGCAGGAGAAAATATTTGTGACCTTGGGTTGGGCAAAGCCTTCTTACCTATACCCTATCATCCGGAAGGCACCATCCATAAAAGAGTAAACGGATGAACTGGGCCTCATCAAAATGAAAACCTTCTACTCTTCCAAAGACACTGTTAAGAGACTGAACAAAACAAGCCACAGAGAGGAAGAATATTTGCAAAGAGTATCTCTAGTACCAAACTGCTATCTCGAATAGATAAACCACTCTTAGATCTCAGTTAAAAGTACCACCCAAATAACCCAATAAGTAATTGGCAAAAGATCTGAGCAGACACTTCAGCAAAGAAGATAGGTAGGTGGCAGATAAGCACACGGAAGTGTTCTCAACGTCATTAGTGAATAGAAATGCAAACTCGAACCAGGATGAGATACCACCATGCACCTATTAGAACAGCCAAAATGGAAAAGGCCAAAGGCATGGCTGGGACGGGGTCGGGGAGGTCTCATCCACCGATGAGGGGATGTGATGCACAACCCCTCTGGAAACAGCCTGGCCGTTTCAGAGAAATTGGAACACGCACATGCCGTGCGGTCCAGACACTCCGCTCCCAGGTCAGTGCAAAGACACCTGTGCACACGCTCATGGCAGTGTGATCTGTGATGGTCCCAAACTGGAAACAGCCCAAAGGCCATCAGCAGCTGAAGAAATGAACACTTTTATTTCCACCCAAAAGAAAGCCACTCAGTAATAAAAAGGAATGAACCATTCCTGCAAGCAACATTGTGGATGCATCTCAAAAGAATTATGCTGATTCTGTGAAGAGCTAGCGGCAATAATGGCAAACAGAGGAAGTAGCCAGAGACCAGAAGCTGGAAAATCAGAATAAAGACCAGTTGATGGGGACTTCCCTGGCGGTGCAGTGGTTAGGACTCCGCGCTTCAACTGCAGGGGGCCCGGGTTTGATTCCTGGTCGGGCAACTAAAATCCAGCAAGCCGTGCAGCGCGGCCAAAAAATAGGAAAAAAAAAGAAACCAGTTGATGATCCCCTGAGAAACTGACCACCCATGTCCAGAAAGCAGATCCCCACAAAGTAAGCTTTCTCTTCCCCCCCAACGTGTGTGAGGAATACGGGCTGACCCAGTGAGCGGAAATAAGAGGGAAAAATTCAAAGTTTAGACGAAAGTACAGAAGAGACCTCAGAATTTATAATAGTCAAAAGATATGGATATATCTGGAAAATAGGCCAGGGTTTCAAAGGCTTTTACTCCACTGATTTGGAAGTGGTGCTTTCCTAAGGGTTGTCTGCTTCGATAATCTCTCCAAAATAAAAGTCACCTTTTTTTGGAAAAAAAAAATTATGCTGAGTGAAAGAAGCCAAACCAAAAACCAGTACCTGTGTATGGATCTATTTACATAAAATTCTAGAAAATGCAAGCTAACCCTTGGGGCCAGGAAGCAGTACGTGGGGAAGGGGTATGAGATTTCCTGGGCGACTGCTGTACATACATTGACCGTCCTGATGGTGGCGATGGCTTCAGGTGTGTATTTATGTCAAAACTGATCAAATCAACACTTTATTGTATATCAATTTCACCTCTGTAAAACTTCGAAAAAATATTTCAGATTGGTTCTGTTAGACAAAATTTTGTCCTGAGTTTTCCAGACCAGTGAATCCTAAGTGTTTTCCTTCTTGCAACAGAATATCATAGCCATAATTTATAATGGCTGCATGACGTTCTAGAATTAATTTAGCAGTTAGAGATCTAAAATTAATCATAAAAATATATTCAAGCCAAAACTATAGCGATGGTGGAAAAGATCAGTGCTTGCTGGGGTTTTGGTGGGGAGGGTTGAGGAGGTGAAAGGAGATTTGATACATAATGGGGGTGCATGACACTATGTATTTGTCAAAACCCATAGAACGTTGCAGCACAAATAGTGAACCTTAATGCATGCAAAATACAAGAGCTAATTAGGAGGTTGAGGGATCCCAGGATGGCGTGCAGAAATGTGACAAAGCAATCTAACTGTATTGCAAATGGATGAATCAGCTTCACTGGTGGGGGGGTGCAGGAAAAGCGGGTGATGGGGGGAGGTGCTCTGTCCTTGGGGAACCACTCCAGGAAGGCAGGAGAAGCAGATTCCTCCCCTGGGGCTATGACACCACCCAGGAACCTGATTTTCTGTTACTCATACTGGTTTCCGCAAAGAGCAACAGTCAACCTTCTTGAAAAATGGTCACACAATTGCCAAGTGGTGGACAGCGTGGGCTGGGGGCAGAGAGGACCACTGTGAGTGGCCTCTGGCTGGGCGAGCTCAGGGGGCTCTTTCACTTTCTCCGATCATTGGTTTCCTTGTCTCTAGAATGAAGTAGTGTGAGCATCTGCCTCCCAAGGTTGTGGAGGACTTTAATGATAAGGGGGGGGTGATTGAGTACCTGGCCATCGCCCAAACACAATGAACCCTCATGAGGTGGGAGCCCTGTGGAGCTACTACAAAAGGCACACCCCACCCCTCCTAGAGATTTTGTTTGTTTGTCCACTCATTCACCCATCGATCTAGCCATCCATCCATCCATGCACCCATCCACTCATCCATCCATCCATCCATCCATCCATCCTTTACCCACCTATGCATCCACTCATTCACCCATCTACCCACCCATCCATCCACCCACCCATCCATCCATCCACCCACCCATCCATCCATCCACCCATCCATCATATACCCACAGATGCATCCACTCATTCACTCATCTAGTCACCCATCCACCTAGCCACATACCTACCCAGAAGCAAAGTTATTGAGTGACTACTGTGACGCTAGCCCACAGAGGAGCCCACATAGGCTGCTGCCCTCAAGGTGCTCACAGCCTGAAGGCCACAGGGGTCACACAGTGCAGCCAGGTTGGTGAGGAAAATGGTCAGTGTAAGGACCAGGTCTCAAGGCGGGGATGACTGCTGGAAGGTGACCGGTCTCCTGAGGTGCAGTGGCCCTTTACCCCCAAGGAGGCCGGGCCTGTGCCTGCCTGCCCTGCGGAGCAGAGCCCGCTGACCTGGCCCCGCCCCACTTGCTCGGGAACAAACACCTTTGTGTGTTAACCCACCTACTCTTCAAGCATGGCAGGGGCAGATACGTCATGTCCTACTGTAAACCCTTGCAGGCCAGGGGAGGTGGTATGAGGCCTGGGCCTGCACACCCCCAGGTCTTTCAGATCCTCTGAGGGTGCTGGCCAGGTCTGAGTTACCCTTTCCACTGCCTCAGGGAGCACATGGGGAGGCAGTGGGCATGGCTGGTGTTCTCTTTGCCTGCCTCTGAGTCCTCAGACACTTACCTACCGGGGACTCTGTCCGGTGTCTGGCTGGGGCTGTGGGCTCCCTTGGGTGTCCCGAGGGCTAGGAACCCACGGCTTCCCTGGGCACACCCTCCAACTGCCCACCGAGGCCGGACCACCGGAGCCGTCGGCCTGGGGTTGGGCCCAGGGTCTGAGAAGGGTCTACACATATGGATCCTTGTTCTTTTACAGACCCCCTCCGCCCTTCCTCCCTCCCACTCCCTGATGAGTCGCCCTCCCCCGCTGCCCCCGTTCCCCGCCCTCCCACTTCCTGATGAGGCAGGGTTTGTGGACAGATCGCCGTGGCCAGTTGTTTTAGGCTGCGTTTCGTGACGTCTCTGTGGCCTCCTCCCTGTGGTCAAGACTGTGATTTCCGAGACTGTAGTCCTGGGAACAGTGTCCTGTTGGGGTAAACACTGCTGGGTGTGGGCCCTGGCGGGGGGAGGCCCGGGGCTGCCCAGGCCGGTGTGCATGTGTGTGTGTGGGTCTGTGCCCCGGGGGGGTCCACCTGACTGGTGGGCAGGCAGTCAGCCCCCTCAGCAGCCCCCGACTGTGGCTGGCCAGAGTGGTGTCCTGGTGGCCTTTGGGCGTCACAGCCTTGTCACAGAGGGACGCTGGGCAGTTTCCTCAACTCTGCCTCAGTGAAGGGTGGGGGTCCCGGTAGGGCGGGAACGGGGCTCCAGCACACTGAGTGGAGTGTCACAGGCCGAGGGGCCTCCTCCTGCATCCACAAGAATTAAAGTGATGGATGGATGGACATGTCTAAGCACCCAGGTGTCCTAGTCAGGTACTTTCCAGGGACTTACCTGCTAGGGACCCACCATGACTGAGTTTGCCCAGCGGCTGGGAGACTGACCAGAGGTCGCATGGGGGCCCCAAGCCCTCCCCATCTCCTCCCGCCAGCCCCATCCCTCCTGCCCTCTCGTGCCAACCCCAGTCTGAGTGCCTAATGGCACTGCTCACGGGTCCCACCCGAGAACCTGCGTCTGTGCCAAGAGGGGTGTGGGCCTTGGGACACTGGCTTCCCCACCCAGAGGGTCCATGGGGCTGACCTTCTCAGACCCAGGGGGGACCCAACCCCACCTTCTCAGACCCCAGGGAGGACCCCACCTTCTTAGACTCGGGGCTGTGCTGCGCGTCCTGTCTTTGGCCAGGAATCTCTGATTCCCACCAGGGCAGAGGGAGCCTGGCATGGAAAATCACTGCCCCTGGGGGCCGCAGAGGGGGCCCTGTCCTTGGGTTTCCCCAGGGCGCAGTGCCAGCCCATGCAAGCCCCACGGGAAGTGGCACGATGGGCCTGCTGGGCCAGCTGCTCTGGTTGCCTGATCCCTGCTCCTCCTGGCTCGAGCCGAACGCTGTCCCCCATGTGCCTGGGTCCCTGGGCCCCTGGGCCTGGGGCTGGCAGCACAGCAGGACAGGATGAGGGGCTTTGCCTCAGGCCCCCAGGAGGGTCAGGCCTGGGGACCATGGCTCCCAGTCACTCTCTTTGACCCTGGGGGTACCCGTCCTTTGATGTCTTGGCTCCGCGGGGACCCCGGGAATCGTCAGGTGCTGTGAGTAGAGCTCGTGGTCCTGGGTGCTATTGCAGTGGTGTGGAGGGCCTGTCTGCAGAGGAAGGGCCCCCGGGAGGTGCCAGGCCAAGGCCCCAGCTTCTGGTCACTGCCTCTGCAGGGGCGCCGGACTCAGGGTCCCATGGCCCCCACCACTGGGCAGCCCCCTTGTCCAGAGTAACAGTTGAGATGAACCTCTCCCACTTGCCCCTGAAACTCAGGGGCCCCGAGGTTGGAGACCGAGGCCCCCCGACCATCAGAGCTGTTCTCCACAATTGCGCTGGCCAAAGTCAAAAGTCGAATTCAAGATGCACGTTTGTTTTCAGAATGGAGGAATGCAGGGAGGGGAGGCCCCAACCTCGGTTTACCCACCAGCGACATGGGTGCCCACCCAGAGGTTGCTAAGGCTTGGGGCCAGCGCAGCTCAAATGCCACGTCCTCAAGGCATTTCCGGACATGCTCGGGCTCACTTGGAGGGTCTGAGATGCCCTGGAGGCCATAGTTCCTCTCTGGGGCAGGACCCTCTTCCCACCAGAGGCCCGGCCCGGGAGCACCTGCGTGGCTGCCCCACCCTCTTCCCTGGTTCTCCCCACCGTCCTGGGGAGGCTGCAGGGCCGGGCCTGTGCCTGCCAGGCCGTGCTCGTGTCCGGCCCCGGCCCCACTCCCCTTGGGGACGGCTACTCTCAGCCTCGAGCCCGGTGCCCTGTGTCCCAGAGGATGTGATTCTGTTACAGCATCCCCTGGCTGGGCTCCCCAAGTCCCAATTACATGTAATTCCAGAGGCTGGCTTGGCCTGGGAAAGGAGGGGATTAGAGGGTGGGCCGGAGCCGGGGGCCCCTGACCGAGCTCAACGAGGTATGGGAAGGAATTGGTGCGGAAATGGGGCACCCCCTGGATCCCACAGGAGCCCATGCCCTCCCTGCCTCGGCAGCGGGGTTCAGGGAGAGCAGGGGCCCCCTTACCCTGACCCGGAGCTCGGGCCCCTGGCTGGGGAGGCTGAGGTCCAGGAGGTCTCCGACAGGCCCCCAGAGTGGGAGCCCACACCAGGCAGTAGTTCGTCGGGGCCCCTTGGGAGGCACCCCATTTGACGTTCGCCGTGCCAGAGATGCTGAATGGGTGGGGTGGGGTTCGGGGAGCCTGTTGGCTGCCAGGACGTGCTTCCGGACGGCCCTCGTGGCGCAGTGGTTGAGAGTCCGCCTGCCAATGCAGGGGACACGGGTTCGAGCCCTGGTCTGGGAAGATCCCACATGCCGCGGAGCAACTAAGCCCGCGCGCCACAACTACTGAGCCTGCGCCCTAGAGCCCGTGCTCCGCAATGAGAGAGGCCACAGCAATGAGAAACTTGAGCACCACAACCAAGAGTAGCCTCCGCTCATCGCAATTAGAGAAAGCCCGCGTGCAGGAACAAAGACCCAACGCGGCCAAAAAAAAAGAAAAAATTAGATTCCACATTAAAAAAATGGGGGGCCAGGTCCTCCCTGTCCCGGGCCTGGTTCCGCTAGTGGCTGGGAGGGACGGAGGTCCGCCTTGGGTGTGTGTTGGAATCGGGTAATTGGGGCTGCCACATTCTGGGCAGAGCCAGCTCTAACCCGGGAGCAATAAAAAATAAACCTCAGATAACCTGAATCAATATTTCCCCACCAGGGCCCTTGGAGCCCCCGCAGCTGCTTTCCTGACAATCTGGCAGTGCCCCACCCACCCCTCGCCCCTCCCCTGCCCTCCCCACCCTCCAACTGCTCTGCGGGGCCATATAAGGCCCAGACCCCTGCCCTGGTCGCTCTCCCACACCAGGTTTCTGGCCACCATGGGGCTGCCACTAGCCCTCCTGGTGGCCCTCTGCCTGACTCTGACCTGGGCCGGGGGCTCAGAACTCCGGAGAGGTGAGAGGGTGTGGGCAGGAAGACCGGGCGGCCCAGGGCACATGGTCCTGCCTGGGGTAGAGGTGTTTCCCTCGGCCCGGGCTTTGGGGTGGACAGCGTGGGCCAGGCCTCCTGCAGCCCCACCCCTGCTGACTTTGGGTGGAGGGATGGAAGGAAGGAAGGAAGGAAGGAAGGGAGGGAGGAAAGAAGGAAGGAAGGGAGGGAGGGAGGGAGGGAGGAAGGGGGTCTTGGGTTCCCACCATGCTTCTGAAGGTGATTGCCTGGCCAGAGTGTGTATCCAGGGGACAGTCCCAGGCGGACGCACCGGTCTGGGTGGCTGCCTGTGGGCCTAGGGGAGGCAGGGGCCTGCCAGGAGGGGCCGGGCCAGGGGAGGCCCCCAGTCCCGGTATCAGTACCGGGACTGGGGGTCAAGACCAAGCTGGGCCCTTCAGCAGAGCCAGCTGTTTGGGTCTCTGCTCAAGGGGTGGCTTCAGCCAGAGAAGACCATGCAGATGTAGGATGGGGACATCTCTGTCCCAGCAGGGCACTTGGGGACAGGGTGGTGGCGGGGCTGGGGGAAGGGGGAGCTGGCCCCATACGGATGAACATGACGCAGGTTCCCTCTGAGGGGTCTGGCACAGATCTTCTGCGGGATGAGGGGCGGCTGGAGCGGGGCTGGGGTGCTGGCTGGGGTGTCGATGGACGGAGTGTGGTGGAGACCGGGGTGGGGAGCTGAGCCAGGCTGACAGGGCGCCAGGGAGCCCGACAGCCCCTCTGGCCCTGCTCCCCGCTCAGCACACAGCCGCATCCCCCGCAGGGTCAGGGTGGGAGGGCGCGGCGGCTGGAGACGCCCTTTCAGGGGGCTGAGACTGCGTGGATGGGGTGGCCAGTGTCCAGCAGAGGACCCCCGCAGGACGACCCTCCCTGGGGCCTGGGCCGAGACCCCGACGGGCTCTGAGCTGCTGCGGGGCGCCTCTGGAGGGTCCTCAGAGGGCCGCTGCCAGGCCAGAACCTCGGACGGACGGGCTTCCTGGCGACATGGGCTGCTCACGTGCCCACCCGCTGCGCCCCAGCAGGCAGGACCCGGAACCACGGCCAGAGCGTCTGCAGCACGTGGGGCAACTCCCACTACAAGACCTTCGACGGAGACATCTTCCGCTTCCCCGGGCTGTGCGACTACAACTTCGCCTCTGACTGCCGGGACACCTACCAGGAGTTCGCTGTGCACCTGAAACGGGCCCCCGGCCGCAGTGGGGGCCACCCCCAGGTCGAGTACATCCTGCTGACCGTCAAGGGTGATGCCATCTACCTCACCAGCCAGCTCGCTGTGGTGAACGGCGCCGTGTGAGTGGCCAGGCAGTGTCCCTTCCCACGTCCTGTGAGCCAGTGCCCCCGCTTGCCCTCCCTTCCCCCCACCTCCCCCCACTGCCCCGCCGGCTAAGAAGGAGAGTGTTGGGGAGAGAGCTTTATTACCAGTGAGTCTCCTCCAGCCCCGCTGCTGGCAGCCCACCAGACTCTGGGCTGGACCGTGCTGGGCAGGGTGGCCTGGCAGCCCAAGCTAGGGTTACAGGAGCCCACGGGAGGCCCGTTCCTCCTTCCCCCACGTTGTCCCGCGTTGTCTCAGGAACAAAGGGGCCCTGAGCTCATTCCTGCCCCGGGCGGGCGGGGGTTGGGGTGCAGGGGGCGTCCCCACCTGCAGGGTTTGCCCTTCCCCTGCTGCAAGGGATTTTGATTCCCCGAAGCCCAGGCTCAGAGCAGGGGGTGGGAACAGGGCCCACAGGGGCAGCGTGGGGTGGGTACGGCGTCTGCCCTGGGCGATGGGGCGGGTGGGGCTTCTCCAGCCTGGCCCCCCTCCTCCCAGGGCTTTACGGGCTCCCTGGGGGCCCTGCCCAGAGCAGAGCCCAGGGAGGGGGTGTGGAGAGGGCGTTGGGCTGGCGGGTGTGGCTCGGCCCGGAGGACCTAGCCAGGCAGGTGGACAGGGGCTGGGCCACGGCTCGAGTGCCCCCAGAGGGTGGCCACACTGCTTGTGGCTCCGGATGGGAGCCGGCCACCCCACCCACGCCCCCAGCCTCAGCCCCTCTGCCACGTGGGTGCTGCGTGGGCCGGCGTGACCCCGGTGCCCATCCCCCAGGGTCAGCAGCCCGCACTACAGCCCGGGGCTGCTCATCGAGCAGAATGACGCCTACACCAAGGTCTATTCCCGTGCCGGCCTCATGCTCATGTGGAACCGGGAGGACTCGGTCATGGTGTGTCACGGGCCTCGGGGACCCCAGGGGACCAAGAGGGGGTCTGGGCGGGCTGGGGCGCTGTGTGGCCTTTGGGCGGGTGGAGAGGCTGGAGGCAGAGCGGGGGTCAGGCGGTCCACCCCGTGAGGGGACCCTCTGGCCCGGGGTGGTGCTGGCCCTGCCCCTTCCCCCGCCCCCTCCCCCCAGCTAACGCCAGCTCTCCCACCACGGCTGACACCCGTTCAGGCAGGGTTCTGAGGCTGACCTGGCTGCCCCACGGCCTGCTCACTTGTCTCCCTTCCCCGGACAGCTGGAGCTGGACAGTAAGTTCCGGAACCACACGTGCGGCCTCTGCGGTGACTACAACGGCCTGCAGACCTACTCTGAGTTCCTCTCCGATGGTGAGGGCCTCCTCAGGCCTTGGCGGCTGGGCTGCGGGCAGGCTCCCCGCCCGGCCCCGCTGAACGGCTGTGCCCCCCAGGCGTGCTCTTCAGTCCCGTCGAATTTGGGAACATGCAGAAGGTGAACAAGCCTGAGGAGGTGTGCGAGGGCCCCCAGGAGGTGCCGACCCCCGCGTCCTGCTCTGAGCATGTGAGTCGCTGGCCATTCGGGGGGGAGGGGGCCGTGGGAGCAGAGCCTGCACCTCCCCCCAGAGCCGTGCCTGCTGGCCTCTGTTGGGGACCCCGCGCCCGCCCCGGTGGCGCGGAGGGGAGAGGAGGCCATGAGCAGCCCCACCCACTGCCCGCCAGCGCGCCGAGTGCGAGAGGCTGCTGACACACACGGCCTTCGAGGACTGCCGCGACCTGGTGCCGCTGGAGCTGTACGTGCAGGCCTGCGTGCAGGACCGCTGCCAGTGCCCGCATGGCGCCTCCTGCGTCTGCAGCACCATCGCCGAGTTCTCCCGCCAGTGCTCGCACGCCGGTGGCAGGCCGCGGGACTGGAGGACCGCCTCGCTCTGCCGTAAGTGCCGCACGGGCAGGAACCGGGGGCACGTGGGGCATGATCCGCGGGGAGCGCGGTACCCTTTGCGCCCTGGACTGGGAGCCATGCTGTGCCCAGCTCAGCCGGGGCGCGAGGCCGGCACGGACCCTTCGTGGCACCCGCTGCGCCCTGCCCTCGGCTCAGGGGCCTGCCTCTGCCTGTCCAGCTAAGAGCTGCCCCAGGACCATGGTTTACCTGGAGAGCGGCTCGCCCTGCATGGACACCTGCTCACACCTGGAGGTCAGCAGCCTGTGTGAGGAACATCGCATGGATGGCTGTTTCTGCCCGGAAGGTGAGTGCTGGGGACGCATGCAGGCAGCGGAGTGGAGAGCGCTGCCCTGAAGCACCGCCCGCCGCCTGTGCCTGGCGGGACGGCCGCCTCGCTGCCTGGGCCTCGGCTCTCAGCCATGCTGAGGGAGAGCGACAGCTCGGGGCCCTGCAGGGACATCGGGGACAAGGTCCAGGTAGAAGGGCTACAAGGGCTGAAGACCCCCCAACATACACACAGCAGTGTCACCTTCCTGCTCATCACCCGTGGACAGACCTCCTCCTGCCTGGCCTGTGGCTCTGAGCCTGGAAGCAGGTCCCTCTGATACAGTGTGGGGACCACAGTTGTCCCCAAAGGACCATAGGTGTCTGTGGCTGGGAGGCCTGGCTGGCAGCACCCCTTCAGGGAGGCCGGCCCCTGGCTGTGGCCCTGGAAGCGGCAGCCCCGCCAGGGGGGACGCTGGCGCTGTTCGGGCCGGCTGAATGGAACATGTCCCGCGCTGTCCCAGGCACTGTGTATGATGACATCAAGGGTGACGGCTGCATCCCTGTGAACCAGTGTCACTGCAAGCTGCATGGACACCTGTACGCGCCTGGCCAACAGATCACCAACAACTGCGAGCAGTGGTGGGTCCCGGAGCTGGGGTCCCGACGGGCTGGGGTCCAGCGGGAGGGGAGTCCAGCGGGAGGGGAGTCCAGGTGGGCTGGTGTCCCGACGGGCTGGGGTCCAGGTGGGCTGGCATCCCGACGGGCTGGGGTCCAGGTGGGCTGGGGTCCCGACGGGCTGGGGTCCTGACGGTTTGGGGTCCAGGTGGGCTGGCGTCCCGATGGGCTGGGGTCCCGATGGG
>NW_020838013.1:9273658-9358684 GCF_003676395.1 Aethalodelphis obliquidens | reverse complement strand
AACGGGCTGGGGTCCAGGTGGGCTGGCGTCCCGATGGGCTGGGGTCCAGCGGGAGGGGAGTCCAGCGGGAGGGGAGTCCAGGTGGGCTGAGGGTCCCAGCGGGAGGGTTTCCAGGTGGGCTGGGGGTCCCAGAGGGCAGGGGTGGCGGTCGAGCCTGACCCTGGCCCTGTTGCCCTGCAGTGTTTGCAACGCCGGCCGCTGGGTGTGCCAGGACCTGCAGTGTCCCGGGACATGTGCCCTGGAGGGCGGTGCCCATATCACCACCTTCGACGAGAGGAAGTACACGTTCCACGGGGACTGCTACTACGTGCTGACCAAGGTGGCTGGCACCCGGGTGGGCATGTGGGTGGAGCTGGACCCCTGCCCCACCCGCTGTGTGGCTGCAACGCCCTCTGCCCTCCCCGCAGGACACCCATGACTCCTACGCCGTCCTGGGCGAGCTGACCCCCTGCGGCTCCACCGACAAGCAGACCTGCCTGAAGACAGTGGTGCTGCTGGCTGACAACAGGAAGAACGTGGGTGCCCCTGCCCCCTGCCCTCCCAGCACCCCCGGGGGCCCCAAGGCCCTTCTCAGCCCCCGTGTACACTCGGCCTTGCCCACAGGTGGTGGCCTTCAAGTTGGACGGCAGCGTCCTGCTGAATGAGCTTAAGGTGAACCTGCCCCACGTGACGGGTGAGTCCAGCTCCAGGGCGCCCATGCCGGGGAGGGGGCGGGGCGGGGGGAGGAGGGGGGACGGAGACGGGGGAGGGGGATGGGAAAGGAGGGGAGCCCTCCCCACGAGCCCTCCACGGCCCTTCCCCTCCCCTGCCTTGCAGCGAGCTTCTCCATCCTCCAACCGTCCTCCCACCACATCGTCGTGACCACCGCCTTCGGCCTCAGGCTGCAGGTCCAGTTGGTGCCAGTCATGCAGCTCTTCCTGACGCTGGACCATGCCGCCCAGGGGCTGGTGCAGGGTGAGCGGCCCCGCCCAGCGCCCCCCACGCAGGCCACCCTCGGGCCTGCGCACTCTGACCCCCGACCCTTCCCAACCCTGTCCTGGCCCCTCAGGCCTCTGCGGGAACTTCAACGGCCTTGAAGGTGACGACTTCAGGACGCCCGGTGGGCTGGTGGAGGCCACGGGCGCCGGCTTCGCCAACTCCTGGAAGGCCCAGTCGAGCTGCCGCAACAAGCTGGACTGGCTGGATGACCCCTGCTCCCTCAGCATCGAGAGCGGTGAGGCCTGGCCGCTGGGGAGCTGGCCCGGCGCACACAGGGCTCCTGGTGGGACGCGGCGGGCGGGTGTCGTGTGGAGACAACAGAGCCAGCCGTCCACCTGCTGCCGTCTGCCTTGCGGCTGGTTTATGGTGGCCCACGGTGGCAGCCTGCCCAGCGACATGGCAGAGGGGCCGGGGCTACTAATCGCAGGCTGGTGGCCCTCATCTGGGGGCTGGCCTGGTGCCTTGACAGGACACCCTAACACCTGCCAGGTCACCTGCCACGTCCACGAGGTGGAGAGAGGAGAGGGGTGGGAGCCCTTGCCTTCCAAAGGGGCACCGTCCTGTGCTGACCTGCCCTGAAGGGAGGGGCCTGGGCTCGGTCCACCGAGAGGACAGTGTCTGCTCCAGCCTGGGCGGCTGGGCAGCCTGACCTGGGGGACTTGTTGGAGGGGCCGTCCGCACTGACGGGCTGAACCCTCTCCAGCCAACTACGCTGAGCATTGGTGCTCCCTGCTGAAGAAGACAGAGAGCCCGTTCAGCAAGTGTCACTCTGCCGTGGACCCAGCCGAGTACTACAAGGTGGGCGGCCCCCGGCACTGCCCTCCCCGCTGCCTGCGCGGCTCCTGTGCGAAACGGCTGCGTGTGTGCAGAGCACATGTGTATAGCTGGGTGTGTGCAGAGCACATGTGTATAGCTGGGTGTGTGTGAGCACATGTGTATAGCTGGGTGTGTGTGAGCACAGCACATGTGTATAGCTGGGTGTGTGTGCACAGCACATGTGTATAGCTGGGTCTGTGAGCACAGCACATGTGTATAGCTGGGTGTGTGTGCAGAGCACATGTGTATAGCTGGGTGTGTGTGTGCACGTGCGTAAATGCTGCGTGTCTGTGTGCTCACACGGGCGTGATGTCCCCCAGCCAGCTCTCCCCGTTCACTGCCCTGTTTGCCCCCACAGAGGTGCAAATACGACACGTGCAACTGTCAGAGCACGGAGGACTGCATGTGCGCAGCCCTGTCCTCCTACGCCCGCGCCTGCACCATCAAGGGCGTCACGCTGTGGGGCTGGCGGGAGCACGTCTGCAGTGAGTGCCAGGTGTCCTGGGCCCGGGCCGGCCTCCAGGTCACTGCTGTCCCAGGTGGCAGCTTGCCCTGGCCGTCGAGGGTTGAGGGTGCAGGGGGCCGACCTCACTCCCAGCTTCCCTGGCTAGGAAGCAGCAGGAAACCAGCCCTGGGCCCCTCTGCTTGCAGGGAGGGGCCTGGAACTGTGGCTACGATGCCTTAGCTCAGAGGGGAGGTGCGTGCGGGGGGCTGGGGCACCTGTGTAGCCAGGGGTCCCGGGGTGACTGCCCTCGTTGGCCCCCTGGCTGGGTGGGTGTCCTGGCCAGATGTGGGGCTCAGGGCTGGCTTTTGGGGAAGGGAGCTGCGGGCCGTCCTCCCGCCCCTCAGGCCGGCCCCTCCCCTCTGCAGACAAGGACGTGGGCTCCTGCCCCAGGTCGCAGGTCTTCCTGTACAACCTGACCACCTGCCAGCCGACCTGCCGCTCGCTGTCTGAGCCTGACACCCACTGTGTCAAGGGCTTCGCACCCGTGGACGGCTGCGGCTGCCCCGACCACACCTTCCTGGACGAGAAGGGCCGCTGCGTGGTCCTGGCCAAGTGTTCCTGCTACCACGATGGCCTCTACCTGGAGGCAGGGAAGACCATCCTGAGGCAGGAGAAGCGATGGTGTGTGGCCTGGGGTCAGGGAGGGAGGGCCGGCTCTGCTGGGGGCGCCCACACCCCCGCCCAGTCCCACAGAGCCACTGGGCCCGCCCCCGAAGGGCCCCATTCACCCCCCACCTCTCCCTCACAGCGTTTGCCAGAACGGGAGGCTGCACTGCCTGCAGGTCAAGCAGCCCTACCAGCGTAAGTGGCTGCTGCCCTGTGCATGGCCTGCCGCCCCCCAACCTGCTCCCCCTCCATCGCCTGCGCGAGCCCCGCACCCAACTTCACCTGAGCTGATGTGGCCCCTTCCATCCCGCAGGCTGCCCGGCCCCGAAGATCCATGTCGACTGCAACAACCGGACGGCGCTGGCCACCCGGAACCCCAGGCCCGTCAGCTGCCAGACGCTGGCTGCCGGCTATGTGCGTGCTGGGCGGGGGCGCTGTGGACGGGGGTGCAGGCGGGCTCCCGTACGGCCGGTCCTGCGGCTCTGGGCCCTAGGTCCTCTGGACACATGCGCTTCGCCGGCCCTCCCCGTTCCTCGTGGGAGGTGACCACCTGTGGGTCCCCACCCAGACCGCTGAGGGCACAGGGACCAGTGTAGGGGCCCCTGGCAGGCTGCTCTCCCCCATCCCCCCGCCCAGTGGTGAGCCCGGGGGCAGGGCTCCGGAGGCTGGACCGGGGGGGGGCGTCAAGGGGCAGGGGGGGGGGGGGGGGGGGCAAGAGGGGTGTCTGCAGCAACAGAAGAGGGGTCAGCCACCCTGGGCCCGGCACCTGATCCCCGAACCCCGCTCTCCAACCGCCCGCCAGTACCAGATGGAGTGCATCAGCGGCTGCGTGTGCCCTGAAGGGCTGATTGACGATGGCCGGGGTGGCTGCGTGGTGGAGGAGGCGTGCCCGTGTGTGCACAACAAGGACCTGTACTCCCCCGGGGACAAGATCAGGGTGGACTGCAACACCTGGTAAGCACCCTGGCCCCCGACCCCCAAGCACTCCGTGGGGAGCCGGCCCTGGACCACAGGCCTCCTCCACGGGGGTCTCCTCCGCGGGGCTGGCCGGGGTCTGCAGGGCCCTGGCCTGGGTGGGCGCTGGGATAGGAGGGCCTGGAGGTGTGCTCTGTGAGCTGCTGGAGGGCTTTCCGCACAGCGCCACGGTACACGCTGAGCAGGGGTGGGGGACCTGGGCCCCTGCAGCCCCTCCAGGCCCCCCATCTCGCTCTCCTCAGCACCTGCCAGAAAGGGCGCTGGGCATGCACCCAGTCCGTGTGCCATGGCACCTGTGCCATCTATGGGAACAGCCACTACATCACCTTCGATGGGAAGTACTATGACTTTGATGGACGCTGCTCCTACGTGGCCGTTCAGGTGAGGCCGAGGGCATGGCCAGAGCCTGCCGCTGCTTCGTGGCCCCTGCGCTGCTGGCCCTGGGCTGCTCCAGACCAGTGAGGAGGCTCCGAGTGGAGGGGTCTGGGGCGGGACGGGAGCCCTTCCGTGGCCCTCCCATTCCATGACCCTCCCGTGGGTTCCGGGGGTGTGGGGTGCAGAGGGGCGTGTGTGTTTGGGGGGTTAAGGCCCCTCTCAACAGATGAGGGGCTGAGGCTCGACCAGGTCCAGCTGGGGGGAGGTGCCCAGGACCCTCATGGCCGGGCCGCCCTGGCTCACGTGCCCGTGGGCCCCCAGGACTACTGTGGCCAGAACTCCTCACTGGGCTCCTTCAGTGTCATCACCGAGAATGTCCCCTGTGGCACCACGGGCGTCACCTGCTCCAAGGCCATCAAGATCTTCCTGGGGGTGAGTGCTGCCTTCCCCTGGGCACGCATGGTCCCTTGGGGACCCTCAGACCCGGCCAGTGACGGGGCCTCTCCCCTGGGCACAGAGGACGGAGCTAAAGCTGGAGGACAAACACTGCATGGTGATACAGCGTGACGTGGGCCACCATGTGGCCTACACCACGCGGGAAGTGGGCCAGTACCTGGTGGTGGAGGCTAGCGTCGGCATCCTCGTCATCTGGGACAAGAGGACCAGCGTCTTCATCAAGCTCGCCCCCTCCTACAAGGTGCGCAGCCGCCTGCCCGTCAGCCAGTCCGTGCCTGTGCTCCCCCCGGGCCCCCCAGGCTCGTGAGCGGCCAGCCCCTCCCGCCTGCGAGCCCCCGGCAAAGCCCCCGGCCGGCTTGTCTCTGCAGGGCACTGTGTGTGGCCTGTGTGGGAACTTTGACCAGCGATCCAGCAACGACTTCACCACGCGGGACCACATGGTGGTGGAGAGTGAGCTGGACTTCGGGAACAGCTGGAAGGAGGCCCCCACCTGTCCGGACGTGAGCGCCACCCCCGAGCCGTGCGTCCTGAGGCCGCACCGCCGCTCCTGGGCCGAGAAGCAGTGCAGCATCATCAAGGGCCCGGTCTTCGGGGTCTGCCACAGCAAGGTGGGCGGGGAGTGGGCGAGGGCGGGGCTGAGGGCGGGGCTGCGTCAGCCTGTGCCATCTGTTCTCCAGCTTCAGCTCCATCTTCTGTGTCCTTTGGACACGTGACCAGAGGTCCAGCCTTCCCTCTGAGACCCCTGGTTGGACCCCCGGCCTCTGGACCTTCCAGGGAGGGAGAAAGGACACAAGCCCCTGAGGCCCAGATGGCCCTTAGCTCCCGGCAGTGGTGGGGGGAGGTGGGCAGGGTTGGGCAACCGTTGCTGGACCTCCCCTGCCAGCCCCACTGGGGGGCTAGGGCTGGGTGACCACACCCTGTCCCGGGCGCAGAGTTGGCCTTGGGGTCCCGAGCTTCCTGGGCCACAGGGGAAGGTCTGTCCGCATGAGGGTGGTGTAGACACCGGGCACATGGAGGCTCCTCCCCTAGGTGGACCCCAAGCCCTTCTACGAAGCCTGTGTCCACGACTCGTGCTCCTGCGACACGGGCGGGGACTGTGAGTGTTTCTGCTCTGCTGTGGCCGCCTACGCCCAGGAGTGCACCAAGGAGGGGGCCTGCGTGTTCTGGAGGACGCCCGAGCTGTGCCGTGAGTGCCCGCCTGTCCTGGGCCTGGGGTGCCAGTGTGGCGGGCTGGAGGCTGCTGCGCCGGGGGATGGGGTGTTTGTAACCCCCCCCCGCCTCCCCCACCCGGCCTCGGCCCTCCCCGAGCCTGACCCCCCTCTCCCCTCCCCCAGCCATATTCTGTGACTACTACAACCCCCCGAACGAGTGTCAGTGGCACTACGAACCCTGCGGGACCCACAGCTTTGAGACGTGCAGGACGATCAGCGGCGTTCACTCCAACATCTCCGTGTCCCACCTGGAGGGTGAGGTGCCCTGTGGGGCCCGGGACCCTGCGTGCCAGGGTGGGCCAGGCTCGCCGCGCTGACAGGGGGCTGGGAGCCTGAGTCGAGACCCCGCCCTAGAGGAGAGAGGCAGAAAAGGGGCAGCTTAACACGCCCACGTAAGGTCAGGAGACCGTGTGAGGTTGGGGGCGAAGCTGCTGTGGGGAAAGAGCAGAAGAGGGCGAGGTGGGGGCTAGGGAGTCCTCTGCAGCGTCTGTGAGCTGAGAACACGGAGATGTGGGGAGGGAGCAGTGGGCGTGCCCCCAGGAGGCTGGGCGGGGCCTGGCTGTCCCTTTGGCCACAGGGCCGTGTCAGGGCCCCAGGAAGGGGGCGGTGTCCAGGCCCCCGCCTTCCCAGAGGACATCTGGAGAAGAGGACCTGCCAGGGTGGGGAAGATGGGTAGGGTCTGGTGGATGTGGGGTCCTCTGTGCCGGTCCAAGCCCAGTGCCCTGTGCCCACCAGGCTGCTACCCCCGGTGCCCTAAGGGAAGTCCCATCTACGACGAGGACCTGAAGAAGTGTGTCACACGGGACCAATGCGGCTGCTATGTCAACGGCACTCACTACGCACCCGGAGAGCCTGTGCCCACGGAGCAGATCTGCCACTCTTGGTATCTAAGCTCACGTCGCAGGGGCCCCGGGGGAGATCAGTGCACACGCACACACGCACCCACATCCACGCACACACACTGGCACACAGTGCTGTTCATGTACACACATGTGGACACATGGCCGCTCGCACACAGGAAACACGGGGAGGGGAGAAGTGGGCCCTCCTTCCTTCTGCTCCCCTGGCCTCGTCCCCTCTCTGCCCACAGTGGGAACCCAGGCGGGGGCTCCTGGACTCAGCCTTTGGGGTAGCGCCCTGAGGCTTTGGGCCGGCGGCAGAGGCGGCTGGGAGAGGCCAGTGTTTCCTCGGGCCTGCAGCCTTGCTCTTGCTTTTCAGTGTGTGTGACAACTCCTCGCAAGTTGTCTGCCGGCCAGAAGTAGGTAAGCTGCCCGCCCCTGGACGGTCCTCCTGGCCCTCCCCCTCCCCCTTTTCTTCCGTGTGGCTTCCCTGGGGCTCCCAGCTCAGATGTGCCTCTGATTCGCAGCAGCCCCTCGGGCTCACCTGCAATGTTTGTATTTCTCCTGATGGGGAGCAGATGCCCCATCTGTGGTGTAGCTTCTGTGTCCTGATGGGCACCGCTTAGGATTCTGGGAATGGGGTCCTGACGGGCACTGGTTTGCCAGTGGTTGGAGGTGGGGGAAACCAGTCTTCCCCTTATTGGGACAGACTGAGGAAGGCCTTGTGTGTCTCTGTCTTGTTCCTGACGTGTTGACGTCGGCCTCCCCCCAGGGAAGAATGTCACCTTTAAGAAGGACAGCCCCTTCTGCTACTGGGAGACCTGTGGCCCCAACGGGACGGTGGAGGAGCACTTCGGCATATGCGAGCCCACCCCACCACCCTCGTCCCCCTCAACACCCGCCACCACCACCTCTGTCTCCCTCATCACCCCCTCCACCACCACGAGCACCACTTTGACCGCCAGTACAGGTAAGGTCTTCCCCTGATCCCAGCAGGGCGGCCTTTCTAGGTAGATGGGTGTGATGCCGACATGCCTCTCAACTCAGGGAGTGTCCCCCGCCTCCCAGCATCTTGACCACACCCCTGAGCCCAGATTGCAGTGATGGCGACTCGGGGCCGTCTCCCCAGACCCGCAGGAAACTACCCCTAAGGGTTAGAGGAGGCAGAGAGACACCCTCTAGTCCCTGTGCATTTGCTCGGGCTGAAATTGCAGCTACTGCTGAACGAGCCACCAGCCGCCAGCCACTGGGAAAAGAAACTGGTAAAATTAAAAGGTTTGAAAAACCTCAGAGCTATAGAATGACATTCTCTTTCCCCCCCATTTTACTGCAGTGCCATCTCCCTCTTCAACAACTCAGAGTAAGTCACGTTGACGGCGTTCCCAATGATACAGGGCGAGCACCTGCAGAAAACTGCTGGGCGCCTCCCTCGAGACCCAGACACGGGGCTGGGCTGGGTGGGCTGGACCAGCGGCTCGCGGACCGAAGATGTATTTTGGTGACTTGATTCCCGATTTGCTGAGCCCAGGGACACGTGCAGGGGACCTGACCAGCTCAGGGTGAAAACATTGGTCAAGAGTCCAGACCAAGTCCCTGCCGGCGCGCTTCTTCGCTGGACTGGGTGGCCCTTTCCTTATTTATTGGTTTGACATAAGGATTTGAAGGTAGCTGAGGAAGGGGTGCTAGGCTGGCGCTCTGAGGCCTGGGTCTGTCACTGGCATGGCATTGGGGTCTTGGGTTTTTAGCTGCAGAAGGAGGGGAGAAGTGGAGGGTGGAAGTTAGGGCTCAGCTTAGAGCCTCAGAGCCAACACTGCGCCCTTTGGTGATGATGGGGACAGCTGGTCCCAGGGGTCTCGGTTCTCCGAGTCCCACAGATCTCCCGAAAGGCACACCCCAGCCTGGCTGACCAGCGCTGCGTCTTGCTCGCCTAGGGCTATGCTGTTCCTGGTCCGACTGGATCAACGATGACCATCCCAGAATCGGCAGTGATGGTGGAGACCGAGAGACATTCAACCATGTCTGCAGGGCCCCCAAGGATATCGAGTGCAGGGTGGCCATACAGCCGCACCTCAGATGGGAGGAGCTGGGCCAGGAGGCTCAGTGCAATGTCTCCTTCGGGTTCATCTGCAAGAACGAAGACCAGTTTGGAAAAGGACCTTTTGAAGTCTGCTATGACTACGAGATACGCGTCTATTGTTGCCTGGTGACGGATGAGTGTCGCACGAACACGATCACGACGCCCACCACAACTTCACCTGGGACTCCAACTCTGACCCCCAGCACCACCTCAACAGAGACTCCAATTCCGACCACTACAGAGACCACAACCGCAACACTCACTACCACCTCAACTGCGACTCCAACTCCGACCCCCACCACAACTGCAACAGAGACTCCAACTCCGACCACTACGGAGACCCCAACTACAACACCCACCACCACTTCCACTGGGACTCCAACTGCGACCCCCAGCACAACCACAACAGAGACTCCAACTCCGACCACTACAGGGACCCCGACCACAACACCCACCACCACTTCCACTGGGACTCCAAATCCAACCCCCACCACAACCTCAACAGAGACTCCAACTGCGACCACTCCAGAGACCCCAACCACAACACCCACCACCACTTCAACTGGGACTCCAACTCCGACCCTCACCACAACCACAATAGGGACTCCAAGCACTACAGAGACCCCAACCACAACACCCACCACCACTTCACCTGGGACTGCAACTCCAACTCCCACCACAACCACAATAGGGACTCCAACTCCAACCACTAGTGAGACCCCAACCACAGCACCTACCACCACTTCAACTGGGACTCCAACTGTGACCCCCACCACAACCACAACAGAGACTCCAAGCACTACAGAGACCCGAACCACAACACCCACCACCACTTCACCTGGGACTCCGACTCCAACCCCCACCACAACCACAACAGAGATTCCAACTCCGACCACTACAGAGACCCCAACCACAACACCCACCACCAGTTCAACTGGGACTCCAGCTCCGACCCCCACAACAGCCACAACAGAGATTCCAACTCCGACCACTACAGAGAGCCCAACCACAACACCCACCACCACTTCAGCTGGGACTCCAAGTCCGACCCCCATCACAACCACAATAGGGACTCCAACTGCAACCACTACAGAGAGCCCAACTACAACACCCACCACCACTTCAACTGGGACTCCAACTCCGACCCTCAGCACAACCACAACAGAGACTCCAAGCACTACAGAGACCCCAACTGGGACACCCACCACCACTTCAACTGGGACTCCAACTGCGACCCCCACCACAACCTTAACAGAGACTCCAACTCCGACCACTACAGAGATCCCACACACAACACCCACCACCACTTCAACTGGRMCTCCAACTCCGACCCTCAGCACAACCACAACAGAGACTCCAAGCACTACAGAGACCCTAACCACAACACCCACCACCACTTCAACTGGGACTGCAACTCCAACTCCCATCACAACCACAATAGGGATTCCAAGTCCAGCCACTAGTGAGACCCCATCCACAGCACCTACCACCGCTTCAACTGGGATTCCAACTCCAACTCCCACCACAACCACAACAGAGATTCCAACCCCGACCACTACAGGGACCCTGACCACAGCACCCACCACTACTTCAACTGGGACTCCAACCACGACCCACAGCACAACCACAACAGAGATTCCAACTCCGACCACTACGGAGACCGCAACCACAACACCCACCACCACTTCAACTGGGACTCCAACTCCGACCCCCACGACAACCACAACAGAGATTCCAACCCCAACCAGTATGGAGACCCCAACCACAACACCCACCACCACTTCAACTGGGACTCCAACTCCGACACCCAGCACAACATCAACAGAGATTCCAACTCCACCCACTACAGAGACCGCAACCACAACACCCACCACCACTTCAACTGGGACTCCAACTCCAACCCCCATCACAACCACAACAGAGATTCCAACTCCGATCACTACAGAGACCCCAACCACAACACCCACCACCACTTCAACTGGGACTCCAACTGCGACCCCCATCACAACCACAACAGAGATTCCAACTCCGATCACTACAGAGACCCCAGCCACAACATCCATCACCACTTCAACTGGGACTCCAACTGCGACCCCCACCACAACCTTAACAGAGACTCCAACTCCGACCACTACAGAGATCCCACCCACAACACCCACCACCACTTCAACTGGGACTCCAACTCCGACCCTCAGCACAACCACAACAGAGACTCCAAGCACTACAGAGACCCTAACCACAACACCCACCACCACTTCAACTGGGACTGCAACTCCAACTCCCACCACAACCCCAATAGGGACTCCAACTCCAACCACTAGTGAGACCCCAGCCACAGCACCTACCACCACTTCAACTGGGACTCCAACTCCGACGCCCAGCACAACCACAACAGAGATTCCAACTCCGACCACTACAGAGACCCCAAGCACAACACCCACCACCACTTCAACTGGGACTCCAACTCAGACTCCCAGCACCACCTCAACAGGGACTCCAACTCCAACCACTACAGAGATCCCAACCACAGCACCCACCACCACTTCAACTGGGACTCCAACTCCGACCACCACCACTACAGAGACAATCCCCACCACTATCACAACCACTGAGACCCCAACACCAATAACCACCACCACAGTGACCCCAACACCACCACTGACCACCAGCTCCATGGTGACTCCCACTCCGACCCTCACCATTAGCACCACCTCCACCGAGACCCCAACATCTACACCCACCATAACAGAGGCCCCAACTCCAGCATCCACCACCACAGAAATCCCCTCCCCGACCACTGCCACATCCACAGAGACTCCAACCCCACCTCCCAACATTAGCACTACCAGCAGCACATCAAAATCTCTTCCTACGTCTTCCCCTCCAACCTCCCAGTCCACCTATCCCTCTTCCATGGAATCTACCACGCTTGTGACCACTGCCCCAACAATTGTGGAGACATATAGCACACCACAGACCCCAGCATCGACAGAATCAGCCATCACTACAACAGGAGGAACCACGCCCTCTCCACCTACACCTGGCACCACCCCTCCAGGTACACAGAGACCATGGAACTTGTGTGGTTATTGGTGATGCGCTTACCGTTCCTTCTCCCGCCAGGGGAGCTTTACAACTCTTGGGACTTGAGACAGGTGCCCCCCACCCTACCCAGTGAGAGCGGTCCCCAAGAAGGCTCCAGAAGGGCTCACCTGCCTCTCCTGCCCCCCAAGTCCCGATGCTGAGTGTTCAGGAAGCTGCTGACCCCACAGTACGTCTCTCCTTGGGCATGGCTGCCTGTGGTCCACATCCCTCAGCCTATGGCTGTAAGATGGGCTATGTGGGCAAAGCCATCCTGAGGGGAGACCACCGAGGCATGTGTGGCCTCATGGGGAGTAGAGGCTGCCAGTCAGGTGCCATGGGAGACCCTCCCTCTGTCCCCCCTCTTCCAGCTGCACTTCTCCCTGGGGCTTTGGAGGGCCGCTGGTCAGCCTCTCTTGATGGACCAATGTCCTGTGGCTCTCGTGCTGCCTGGAGCTGGTGCCTCACCCCCGTGGCCCCCCTGTTACATACACCATAGACTGTGGGCCCTGACAGTCTGCTCAACCCTGAGACTGAGGGCTGGGGAAATGGATGTGAGGCCTCCCACGCCAGGTACCACGTCCTTCGAGTGAGCTGCCCACATGCACTTGCCACCAGGCCGCCTGTGCATCTACGATGGGTGGACGCCCTCAGCCCTGACTGCACCCTCCATTCTTACAGGCTCGCCAACCTCGGGTCCCACCTCCTCGAAGACCACTCCCACCCATGGAACCACGACTGGGCCCCCTTCATCCACCACAGGCCCCCCTTCCACACCCACACCCACTCCCGCGACTGTGTCAACGACTTCCACGGGAGCTTCCACACCAATAGGACACTCGTCGACCATGCCACCCACGCCACAGACCACCAGCACCTTGACCTCCAGTGTGACCACCCCTACGGTGATCCCATTAACCTCACCCCACATCACCACGAGCATCGTCTCAGTCCCCTCCAAGCCCCAGAAGATATGCTGCTATTTAAATGACACGTACTATGCCCCAGGTATCCAAGCTTTTCATTCTGACTCAGGCAATGCAGGCTGGCGGGACTTTGCGTTCCCAGCGCCCAGGGGTCAGTTGAAGGTCTAAACTGGGTGCTTGCTTGGGAAGCTGGATGCCAGCATGGGCGGATGTCTCCATGGCCAGCCCCGTGTGCTGCCACCACAAATCAGGGCTGAGTGAGGGTTGTGTGGACTTCTCTCTCGTGGCCTCTGTGGGGACCCGCCTGGGTACTCTGGTGGCCAGCCCTGTGTGGTTGGGGTAAGGACTGGGTCTTTCCCCTTGCAGGTGAGCTGGTGTACAACAGCACACATGGGGACACCTGCTATTACGTGAACTGCTCGCTGAACTGCACCCTTGAGATCTTCAAGTGGTCCTGCCCATCCACACCCACCACCCAGCCATCCATGACATCCAGTGTGCCGCCCACCACCAAGCCCCCTGCGTGCCTGGACTTCGATCCTCCCAGACAGGTCTGTGTCTGTGGGTGGCTTTTGTCCCCTCGGGCACACCCCGCCACTATCTGGGCATCCAAAGCCCCAGGCTCTACCTTTCTGCTGGTCATGCCCCTGCCCCTATGCCCCACATCCCCAGTTGGGCGAAGGCTTTAGGCAGCTTGCTGGGCTCAGGGTCTGCTGTGGCCCTCCTACCTTCTCTCCCACATGCCCCTTGCTGTAGTGAGGTGGCTGGCTGCCCTCCTGGACGGGGTTGCCCTTCGCCTTCAGCCTCCTGGGCAGGGCTCTTAGGTGCTCACCTGGGGCCTCGCCTGCACGGCCCACCCCTCCTGTGTGAACCTGGGTGCCAGGCTGGTGCCGCTGACCCTGTGCCCTCCCCACCTGCAGGAGAACGAGACCTGGTGGCTGTGTAACTGCACCATGGCCATCTGCAAGTACAACAACACCGTGGAGCTCGTGGAGGTGAAGTGCGACCCCCCACCCATGCCCACCTGCTCCAACGGCCTCATGCCTGTGCGCGTCGAGGACCCCGACAAGTGCTGCTGGCACTGGGAGTGTGACTGTAAGCCCGACGCCGCAGAGACCCACCCCACCTGCTCCCCACTGTGTGTGTGGGGGCTGCAGACCCCAGGCTGTCGTGATGGCTTTGATGGCTGAGCACCCGCGGAGAGCCAGGCCCACGTTTGGAGCAGTTTCTCACGCCTCCTGCTTATTCCCCATCTCAGGCCAGGGGTCCGGGGGGAAGAGAGGGGCTTGCCTGGTGGAGCATGGCCACCGCCGAGGGGCCTGGGGTGGGGGTGGGGCAGAGCTGGAGTTGGAACCGAGGCCTGGCCACTGCGGGCTGAGTGCGGAAGGCACTCTTGGGGCCCAGATGTCCCACGTGCCCCAGGAACCAGACTCTGGGGCTTCCCTCAGTTTCTGCTTGCCCTTCCCACCTGACCCTTGACCCTTGGTCCCTGTCCTTGACCCTGTCCCCGTCCCAGCCCCCAGCCCATGGCTCGGCACTGGCTCACCCCAGCTCCCTCTGCAGGCTACTGCACGGGCTGGGGGGACCCGCACTATGTCACCTTCGATGGGCTCTACTACAGCTACAAGGGCAACTGCACGTACGTGCTGGTGGAGGAGATCACTCCCACCATGGGCAACTTCGGGGTCTACATCGACAACCAGCACTGCGACATCGACAGCCAAGTGTCCTGCCCCCGCACGCTCATCGTGCACCATGAGACCCAGGAGGTGCTGATCAAGACCGTGCACATGATGCCCATGAGGGTGCAGGTACGTTGGCTGGGGAAGGGTGTCCACGGCGGGGCGCACTGATGTGGGCTCCCTTAGCCGGTGGGAGGCTGGGCTTCCTCCCCCAGAGCCAGGCTTGGAGAGGGCAGGGCGGCGCTCAGCGGACACATTTCTGTGTCTGGCCCTCTGGAGGCATTCAGGGACCTCTTGACCTCCCCCTCTCATGCCCCTGCCACCCACCCTGGGCACAGGTCTCTGTGGCAGAAGCCCCCTCCCTGAGGACAGGGGTGAGTGGGGAGGGGCCCTGAACACACTGCACGGAGTTGTTGGTTCCCGTGGCCCAGGGAGTCCTACCCCCTGCACGGGGGCCCCCAGGTCTCCGGGGGACTCTGAGGACAGCGGCCCTGCCACCTTGCCCCTGAGACGAGTCAGGACAAGGATCAGAAGAGGGAAGGGGGAGAGGGACGGGCAGAGATCCCTGCACTGGGCGCTCAGCCTGAGGACAGGCGGGGGAGGGTGACCCCAGGTGCCTCCGGAGGCACAGCTCGTCCCGCCCTGCTGGCCTTCCCTGACCCCAGATGTCTCGGCCACAGGTGCAGGTCAACAGGCAGGCCGTGGCGCTGCCCTATAGAAAGTATGGGCTGCAGGTGTACCAGTCAGGCATCAACTATGTGGTGGACATCCCTGAGCTGGGTGCCCTCATCTCCTACGACAGCCTTTCCTTCTCCATCCGGCTGCCCTACCACCGGTTCGGCAACAACACGAAGGGCCAGTGTGGTGAGCCTCTCCCCCCCCGTGCGCTGCCCCAGGGAGGGTGTCCGGGCTGCGGCTGGCTGCGGGCGCCTGCCCCCACGGCTGTGGTTCTCAGCGCCGTGCAGGCACCCACTGCCTTATTTGGGCTGGGCTCCTGTGGGAAGCCAATAGGAGCCTAGTCTAGTCTGTGCCCTTGGCCCCGGCCAGCCGGCCACCGGGGACCTGGGCTGGGAGGGGCTGGGTCCTGGGGGCTTTGCCCAGCCTGCTGGACGGCTGGGCTTGGCTCAGGGACACGTGGCCTTCCTGCCGACACAGGCACGTGCACCAACAGCACCTCGGATGACTGCATGCTGCCCGGTGGGGAGGCCGTTGCCAGCTGCGAGGTCGCGGCTGGCCACTGGGTGGTGAACGACCCCTCGGAGCCGCAGTGTCCCCACAGGGGCTTCACCACCGAGCGCCCGGCCGCCTGGCCGTCGGTGGGCAGCAGCACAACCACCGGGACACGCTCTCCGTCTCCGCTCTGCGAGCTCATCAAGGACAGGTGATCCCGGCCCGGGCCCAGCTGCACCCCTGCTGGTCTGCGGAGAAGAGGCCACAAGGGCTGAGCCTGGGGCTGGGGAGGCAGAAGGAGGTCACAGTGGGGCCCAGGACTCAGGCTCCTGATTTCCATGGGGCTGAGTGGCCCGTAAGGCATCCCTGTGCCCTTTGTGACCCCCCCCATCTCTCCTGCCTCCTGGGCTGGTGCAGGGGCGGTTGGGCTTGAATCCTGGGTAGAGACTAGTTGACTCGGGACAGAGTTCGCATCCAGGACTGATGCTGGGGAGGGGTATTTGGGCTTAGACAGAGAGGGGGCGCTCCCAAAGCTGGCATCCCTGGGAGCGAGCAGCTTGTCCCCAGAGGTGGGTGAGGCGGGGCTGGGAGGTTCCCTGCTGGTGTTGCTGGAGGGGGGTCTTGGCACCCCGTGGCCGTTTAGACACGAAGCTTCCATCTCCGGCCCGAGCACAGCGCCTCATCCTCGGGCCACAGTGCTGGCCCCCCTACCCCAAGGCCAGCCCCGCCGCTCTGCTCCCACCCTCAGCCCACGGGCACCTGTCTGGTGGTGCAGGCTGAGCCGGGCCCCCGGGGACAGCCCGGGTGGAGGTGCTGGGCAGGGGGTATTGTGAGAGAGGCTGGGGCACCGGCCAGACCGTGACCTGCAGCCCTCCACCCGCAGCCTGTTCGCCCAGTGCCACGCTGTGGCATCCCCCAGGCACTACTACGAAGGCTGCACATCCGACAGCTTCGCCGCGCCCGGCTCAGGCCTGGAGTGTGCCAGCCTGCAGACCTACGCCGCCCTCTGTGCCCAGAAGGGCATCTGCGTCGACTGGCGGAGCCGCACCGGCGGGGCCTGCCGTGAGTGCCTGCCCGCCCCGTCCCGGGCTCTGCTGGGCGCTGTGCCGGGAGCCAGACTGGGGTGGGGGGACAGGCCACCAGAAGAGCCGCCTTGCTCAGCACCCGGCGGGCTGGGCCCCCTCCTCCTGGCTCGGGACAGCACGGGGGGCTGAGGCCACGCTCAGCCCGTGCGGGTGTGTCGGGTCCTGTTTGGGAGGGGCTGGGCACGATGTCACTTGGGGGTTAGGGTGGGGGACACAGGCTTTCCCCCTCTGACTCTGGTTCCTGCCCCCTCCCCGCAGCGGTGACGTGCCTGGCGCACCGCGAGTACCGGGCCTGTGGTCCCGTGGAGGAGCCCACCTGCAGGTCCAGGTCAGTCGCCGTGGATGCGTCGGGGCGGTGGGCTGTCCCTCTGACCGTGCTCCCGGCCGGTGTGTCAGGGCTGGTCGTCCAGTCTGTCCCCTCGCCGTCTCACGATGCTCTCCCCCCCAGCCCCACCCAGGCAAACAGCCCACGCCTGGCGGAAGGCTGCTTCTGTCCCAAGGGCACCACCAGCTACGCGCCCGGCTTCGACGTCTGCGTGGACCTGTGCGGTAGGCTGCCTGCCAGAGGCCGCTACTCCTCCCTGGGGCTGAGTCCAGCTCCCACGTGCTGGGGCTGTGCTCACGGGGCTGTGCTCACGGGGCCTGTCTCCTTCCTTCCTAGGCTGCGTGGGGCCCGACAACGTGCCCAGAGAGGTAGGCCGACACCCTTGGTGTGGGACTGGACACTCCCACGAGCCCTGCATTTTGGGAGGTGGGATGGGCTGGAATGAGAACCTGGGACCCTTGGAGGCTATAATGAGTAATGAGTGATTTAAGTCCTGGAAGGCTGAGCTAGCAGGGGGATCCACCCACTAGCCATTTCATGCTCTGTCTACACCTGCGGCGGCGTCTGCAGTGTTGAGCGTGTCTCCTGCGCGTGGTTGGCTCTTTAGCTCCACGCTGTGTGAGCCCCACAGAGGCACGTGGCGCGTCTGCCCCGCACCAGGCCTGTGTGTGCACACGCTGGTGAGCAGGTCTCGGTTGTGATGTGAGTGTCCTGGCCCAGGACCTGCCTTGTGCGCTCAGAGCGGGGAGGGCGCGGGCTTTCCCGCAGGCCGCCGGGTGCAGCGCTGCCTCGGGCTGACCGGCGCCCGCTCTCCCCCTGTACGCCCCTCCTCCCTGCAGTTTGGGGAGCACTTTGAGTTCGACTGCAAGGACTGCATCTGCCTGGAGGGGGGCAGCGGCATCATCTGCAGGCCCAAGACATGCCACCCCAGGCCCCGCGTGGAGTGCAAGGAGAAAGGCACCTACACTGTCACAGAGGTCGACCCCGCCAACGTCTGCTGCAACATCACCTCTTGCAGTAAGGCGTCCGCGGGGCAGGGAGCGGGCCTGGCCCTGCTGTGATTTCTGGAGGTGGGGGCCTCAGGGCGTGTCTGCAGGAGGGTGGGCGTCGGTGGGGCCATGGGGGTCCAGACCCCGGGTCCCTCTGCTGCAGGCCCCCGCCCTGTGCAGGGTGGCGTCGGGGCTCGGCCAGCTAGCAGCCGTGCTCACTGGGGTGTCTCCCCCGTTTTCAGAATGCAACACTAGCCTGTGCAGGGAGAACCCCCCGCCGTGCCCGCTGGGCTTCGAGGTGAAGAGCAAAATGGTCCCTGGGAGGTGCTGCCCCTTCTACTCGTGTGGTAGGTGGGCCGGGGTGGGGGATGAAGGAGGTCTAGGCGGGGCAGCCGGGCTGGGGCTGGGCAGTGGTGTGATGGGGGGATGGGGAGGTGGGGGGGTGGGGCTGAAGTGGCCCCTGCCTGGGGGCTCAAGTTCTGCCCAGCGGATGCACCCAGCCCAGTCCGCTGGCTCTGCGTCCACATGGGCTCAGGCAGGACAGTCTGACCTTCGTTCCTCTTCTTCCCCCCAAGTACCCAAGGGCGTGTGTGTTCTCCGGAACGCTGAGTACCAGGTGAGCCCTGACGGGCTGCGGGGAGTGGGGCCGGGTGCACAGAGGGCATGGGGTTTGGCAGGCTCTTGGCTGGCCCGGTGAGGGGCCCTGCTCTGGGGGCTCTCGGCCCCGGGGCGCCCAGCTCGCCTGCTGGTGATGCGGGGCGGTGCCCTGGAGGAGGGGAGGTGCCTTGGAGACCCCGCCTCACCTTCCCTCCCCGTGCCCGAAGCCCGGTTCTCCAGTCTTCTCCTCCAAGTGCCAGAACTGCACGTGCACCGACCGCAGGGACAACGCCACGCAGCTCAACGTCATCTCCTGCACCCACGTGCCTTGCAACACCTCCTGCAACCGCGTAAGCACCCCGTGCCCAGACAAGTGCGGCCCGCCCACCGCCGTCCCCGCGCAGCCCTTCCTCTTTCGATGCCAGCCCGCCCGGGTGTCCTGCAGGGCTTTGAGCTGGTGGACGTCCCCGGCGAGTGTTGCAAGAAGTGTCAGCAGACCCAGTGCATCGTCATCAACCAGCCCGGCAGCCAGAGCGTGGTCCTGAAGGTGCACATGCCTGTCCTTCCCCGCCCGGGGCAAGGCTGAGTCTCCCCCGGGGCTGCAAGGCTGTCCACGTCCTGTCTCTTATCAGGACACCTGCCATGGGATTTTGGCCCCCTGTCCCTTCCCCACGCCCCGGGTAATCCAGGATGGTCTCACCTGGAGATCTTTAACTCAGCTCCCTCTGAAAGACACCCTTTCCAGGTCAGGTCACCTCTGCGGGATGTGCGGGTTAGGTTGTGGACCCGTCTGTGGACTACAGGCTGGTAGTCCCTGGCCCCCTCCTGGGTGCCACCGGCCTGGTGGCCCCGGGCCTGTGGGCTGCACTCGGCAGGGTGTTCGGGGTGTCTCCAGTTGCCTTTCTGGGTGGGACTCCTGCCAGGCCTCCCACAGACCCTCCTCTGCCCCACAGCCTGGGGACATGAAGAGAGACCCCCTGAACAACTGTACCTTCTTCAGCTGCATGAAGATACATGACCAGTTCATCTCATCCATCTCCAGCATCACCTGCCCTGACTTTGACCCCAGCACCTGTCTCCCGGTGAGCGGGCCCATCACTGCTGGGAGTGGGGGTCCCCGATGTTCCTGAGCGGCTGGCCCGCCAGCACCAGGACAGCAGCCTCCAGCCTGGAGGGTCTGCTGTGGGCCCTTATGCAGGAACGGCCGCGTGCACCCCCGTGGCAAGCGGGGGGCTGTCACTGCTCGGGGAGGCCTGCGAGTCCCAGCTGCTTCTCCTTCCCGCCAGGGCTCCATCACGCTCATGCCCAATGGCTGCTGCAGGAAATGTGAGTTCCGGCGGGTGGCTCCTGGGGCGCGGGGCGCGGCGGCCTGGCAGCGGGCTCCACCCGGGCCCCTTGGAGGGAGGACAGCACGAGGGGATGGTGCCCCGGGAATCCCGTCCCCTCTGTGCCACTCTCAGCTGGACGCTGAGTTCGAAGGCATCACCTGGGCTGCCCAGGAAGCCTGAATCCCTTCCTGAGAAGCAGGACAGAGCTCAGCTTACTTGAGGGCGGCCGAGGTGGGGTGCTTGGGGAGGGGAGAGGAAGCAGTGAGGGGGAGTGAGAGGGCCCTGCATGGTGGAGACCCCCCGAACCTCTGCCCCCTCTCCCCAGGCCTCCCTCGCAATGAGACCAGGGTCCCCTGCTCCACTGTCCCTGTCGTCAGGGAAATTTCGCACAACGGCTGCACCAAGCTGGTCACCATGAACGACTGCTCCGGGTCCTGCGGGACCTTCGCCATGTGAGGCCCAGGCCGCGAGTGGCCCTGGTGGGGGCGGCGGGGGGGATCCTGCGGGACCTTCGCCACGTGAGGCCCAGGCCGCGAGTGGCCCTGGTGGGGGCGGCGGGGGGGATCCTGCGGGACCTTCGCCATGTGAGGCCCAGGCCGCGAGTGGCCCTGGTGGGGGCCGTGGGGGGGGCGGGGGCTGCGTCCGCGCCAGCAGGCAGTGGCGCCTCACCCCGGCTGCTCTGCAGGTACTCGGCCGAGGCCCAGTCCCTGGACCACAGGTGCTCCTGTTGCAAGGAGCAGCGCACCAGCCAGCGGGAGGTGACGCTGCAGTGCCCGGACGGGCGCGGGCTCAACCACACCTACACCCACATCGACAGCTGTCTGTGCCAGGACACCATGTGCGAACTGCCCCCCTGGCGCAGGGCCCGGCGCTCTGGCCTCAGGGACCTGGGCCCGGGGCGGGGGTGAGCGGGGAGCGCTCGGCCACCCAGGCCCCACCTCCACTGTCCATACACCCCCTCTATTGACCCTCTGAGCTTCCTCACCTCCTAATCTGACCTTCTCTCTGCAGATATTTATTCTCCAAAAGCCTTTGTTTGATTCTCTGCTTTTCCGAAATAAACTCAGGCAGACACTGCGCTGCTGTGTTTCAGTAGAGGCTGGGCGTCGGGTGGGCCACCGTGCACGGCCGAGGTCTGGCTGATTCCTGGGGAGCGAGTGGGCTCCGGCCACCAGGCTCTGCACACAGGATCAGGGGGACACAGTGCCCAGGGGCCTGGCCTGGCTTCGGCAAACCCCGGAAGGCACTGTCCTGCCCTCTCCTGCCCTTGGCATGCACGAAGCCCTGGCGGGGCCACCGAGATGCAGGTGGCCCCCCGCTGCAGGAAGCCCCCTGTGCCCGATTTTGTGAAGAAGGATGCAGTCCCTTTAGCAGCCATTATGCTGCCTGTGCACCTGTTTGCGTGCATGTGAGTGTGTGTTCGCATATGTGACCTGTGTGTGAATGTGCACACGTTTGCATGTGTGTGTGAAATGCACCAACCCCTGGGGAAAATAGAGAAGGTCCTGGTCCACAGACGGGGGCAGCATGCCGACGCCTGCTGCAAAAACTGACAAAAAGTGACCTTATGGGTCCTTCCGGGCTGCCGTAACGCAGCTGGCCGCAGGGCCTCCGGCTGGCTCTGGGGACCAGGCCAGGAAGCGGCCCTGTGTGCGTGCGTGTGTCCACGTGTCTACACGCCCACGTGTGTCTGGGGACCTGCTCTGTGCGCTGGCTGAGATACCAGAATGGTAATTCTAGGGAAGGGACCCTCTGGTCCTTTTACCATAGAGCGAGGCTGGCAGCCGTGGAGACCCACGGGGTTGGGAGGGGAGCAGTTGCTTCTCTCTGACCAGGTGGTGGGGGAGTGGGGGCCCTGGGTTCCTGGGCTGAGGACCCCCAGGTGTAGTAATCCAACCTGTGAGCATCCTTGGAGACCTAAGGGGAGGGCACTCTCCCCCCGGGGCCCAGGTACAGTCTGCTGTCACATTTACACCTGATACCTGTCGGCCACATTTACACCTGGCTCATGGGTGCTGGATGAAGCTGCCCAGGGCCCAGCCGTGCTTGCACAGGGCGGACCCAGGCCCCCTACCTCCCCTCCACCCACCGCCTCCTGCCACTGCCCTCCCCTCAGCCACCTGACCCCCTCCCCCACCTGACCCCCACCTGACACCAGGTCAGGACACCCCAGCACAGCAGTACCACCCTGGATCCCGGGCTCCTGGTGACTTCAGGAGCTCATACTGCACCTGGCCCAGCCCGTGGACTCCTCGGTGGTCAGTTGGCCTGGGATGGACTTGGAGTCACCAAGTCCCCTCCTAAAGCAGATTTGTTAAGGGGACAGAGGGGTTGCCCACCCCTGCTTTGTGGCCACGTGGGGTCCTGGGTGCCTCAGAGCCAGCCCTGCTGGTAAGCGGTCACTGAGCCCACCCCAGGCTCTCAGCTGTTCCTCTGTCCCTCCTGGGCCATGAAGGCTGTGAGCTCCATTCACTCAGTGTGTGGCCTGTTGCCTGGACCTGGACCCGAGCCCCAGGCCCGGCAGCTCCAGCCCCGGCCGCGAGACCTGTAGGACAGGCCCGGGGGGAGGGCGCTGGGGCCGGCGCTGGGTCGGGGGGTGGTGTCAGGCTCTGGCCAGCAACCTCCTTGGCCTCCCAGGTCCCCACTGCTGCCCCACTAGCCCTGGCCTCACAGCTGTGAAACGGGGGTTCCCGGGTGACCAGGGGTGGGCAAAGGCGGGTTGTGCCCCCAGGCCCGCTGATTTAAGCAGAACAGCCCTGGCTTTTTTCTCTTGGACACGGAGTTTCCATGAAGTTTTGCTTGGAAAGAGGTTTTTGGCTTAAAAATAGTTTGACAGGGACTTCCCTGGTGGTCCAGTGGTGGCTAAGACTCTGCATTCCCAGGGCAGGGGGCCCGGGTCCCATCCCTGGTCAGGGAACTAGAGCCCACGCACCGCAGCTGAGTCCGAATGTTGCAGCTAAGACCCGGCGCAGCCAAATAAATAAATAAATATTAGAAAAAATAGCTCGACAAAATCATTGGCGGATGGCGGGCGGCCGCGGCCCTGTCCCCCGAGAGGAACCCGCGGGCGCCTCCCGCCCAGCCCACACGTCGAGCGCTCGCGGACGAGTGAACCAGGGAGCGCGTGAGCAGAGGAACCATCCACACGCCAGCCTCTGCGCACGACCCCAGGCCCACGAAGACCCAGGCGGGGGCGGGGGGGCCGGGGGGTAGGTACCGATTCATTGTTTCGCTTCCGTCAGGCCAACGGTTCCTGCCCCACCCCCCTGTTTAGATGCGGGCTCTGAGGGCTCTGCTGTCTGCCGGACACCTGTACGGTGGGTGGCAACCCGGCCCTCTGCTCAGAGAGCAACCGCCTGGGCCCTGCCCCTCCCTCCGCGCTCCCAGCCCAGCCCCTCTCCCACTTCAGCCTTCCGATCCTGCGGAGACCCCAGGCCCTGGGGCTGCTCCACAGGTGCTCCCCGCCTGCCCCAGACCTGGTTTCTAGCTGGGGAGGGGTCCCCATGGAGACCCCAGGCCGGGCCCACACCGCCGATGGATGCAAAGCCCGGACGCCAGGTGGTTCCCTGCTCCCCAGTCCGCGGCCCCTCTCCTGGTCTGGGTCTCTGGGCTGAGCTCCCCTTTCCACTGACGCCTCTGGGGCCGATCTCTCCTCTGACCAGAGGCAGAGAGGCCTCCACCTGCCTCCACCGCCTCTGCCCCCCCAGGCTCTCAGGCACCGCTGTGCCAGGGCAGAGGCAGCAGATGTTCCCAACCACCTGGGTGGCCCGGGGGACACCTTCTGTAAATGGGGACTTGGCAGAACAGGTGCGTCCCTGTCCGGACAGCCTGCCCCCTCCCCCTGCACACGGCCCACCCAGGTCACAGAGGCGTTGGAGGGTCAGGATGGGGGACAGGGAGGGAGGAGGGCGGGCAGCCTGCAGCCCCCTCCCCTCTCCAGCTGCTCTCTCTTCCTCCTCACCGGGCTCACCACCCAGAGCTGTGTCCTCCTAGGACTCCCTAGGGGTACGCCCCTGGAGCCACGGCCATCTGCTTCTCCCACGGCCCATGGTGGGCTGTCCCCTGTCTGGGGTGCCCCCAGGGCACAGGAGACAAGGACCAGGTCAGCCAGGTGGGCGGCCCTGCCCCGGGGACCTGGAAGCTGGGCTACAAGGTCTCCGCCACTGTCTTGGGTGCCGTGGGAACAGGGCCAGGCTTGGGACAAAGTAACTGCCCCTCTCCATGCTGCCCCACCCGCCCTGGGTCGTCACAGCTCCTCCCCGCTTCCCGCAGCCTGCCCACCTCTGCCCCTGGCCAGGAGGCTATGTAAGAGTAAAACACCTCACTGTTGGCTAAGTGCCTGTTTCTCCTGCTGCCCCCCGTGGACCCTCACGCTACAAGGGCCCTGACACAGGGTTCACTCCAACCCTGTTTTCAGTAGGAAAACAGGCCTGGAGGGCAAGGGGCTCCCAAGGCCACCAAGTGGACCCCGAGGCAGAGTTGACCAGGCCATGGGTCCTTCTGCTGCATGCTGCCTTCCCCCCCGCCCCACCCCAGCAGGTGACCCCCCCCACCCCCCGCCGTTCCCTCGAGCTCACTGATGCTGGACGGGCCCCAGGGCAGGGCCCACAGGTTCCCACCAGGCCTCATGGCACTGCAGCTCAGCTATGCTCGACCCCTGGATGCCGGCTGGCCCACGCTGTCTGGGGTGGCGGGCCTGCAGCGTGGCCTTTAGCGGTGCCCATGGCCATGGTGCCCACTCGGGCTCCAGCTGTGCAGGCCACTCTGTGCCTGCTGTGCCCCTTCAGGTCCTCACTTCACAGCGGGATTGTGACCATAACAACCGACAGGTAGTGCCTGGCTTGCTGCTACCCAGGCCTTCCAGAGGCTACGCTCGCCCCCAGACACTTGCCCCCCACCACAAGGGAAGGCCGCAGAGCCAAGACCCCTGCTGGGGCCCGGGAGGGATGGGGTCTCCTAGGCACCCTGCGGGATCGCAGGTTGTCAACCCTGGGGCAACACTTCTCGGGCTCTGTGGGGCTCCACCGGTGAGGGGAGCCCTGGGCCCACAGCCTGGCCCTCGATCGCAGGGCTGCGGTGGAGACCCCAGTGGTGAGAACACAGCCTCGTTCTGAGATGCTGCCCGGGCCTCCCATGGTGTGATAGCCCTGCGCACACCCAGAGCCTGGACATTAGATAAGGACCAGACTTAGGATTTCCATCACGAGTTCCCACCTTGCTTTCCCCAGGGCACCTTTTATTTTATTTACTTATTTTTAAATATTTATGTATTTAATTAATTATTTGGGGGGTGCTGCATCGGGTCTTGGTTGAGGAATGCGGGATCTTTCGTTGTGATGCTCGGGCTTCTCTCTAGTTGTGGCATGCAGGGTTTTCTCTCTCTAGTTGTGGTGCGTGGGCTCTGTACTTGGCGGCACGCAGCCTCTCCCGTGGCACGTGGGCTTAGTTGTTCCACGGCATGTGGGATCTTAGTCCCCCAACCAGGGATCGAACCCACGTCCCCTGCATTGGAAGGCAGATTCTTTACCACTGGACCGCCAGGGAAGTCCCTCCCGGGGCACCTTTTATTTATTTATTTATTTATTTATTATCTCTCTAACATCACCTCTTTATCACAACGACGCTAGCTGAACCAAATATCACAAAGTAAACCCCAAAGGCCTCTCAAAAGTCGTATTTACAGAATATTTTACAATATAGGAAATGCTTGTTCTACAGTAAGTTTTTTTTTTTTTTTTTTTTTGCGGTACGCGGGCCTCTCACTGTCGTGGCCTCTCCCGTTGAGGAGCACAGGCTCCGGACGCGCAGGCTCAGCGGCCATGGCTCACGGGCCCAGCCGCTCTGCGGCACGTGGGATCCTGACAGACCGGGGCACAAACCCGCGTCCCCTGCATCGGCAGGCGGACTCTCAACCACTGCGCCACCAGGGAAGCCCTACGGTAAGTTTTTAAATACTAAATTTGATCCGATGTCATATGCAAAAACGTATGCATAGAAAAAATTTTTTAACATATGTATATAGGTGCATGGACAAAAAACAGAAGAAAATACACCGAAATGCGAGCAGTGGCTGTCTGGGTGGTGGGATGCCGCCAGGCAGGCGGGGAGCCTCTATCTGGGAGCTGCGTGGAGGGGACCCTGTCACATCCTGCCCTGGATTTCTCTGCACAATCGGCGTGTTCTACCACGAGCACGCATTCTAACAGCAGAAATTCTTTTCAGAAATCACTGAAGATGTGGGAATTCCCTGGTGGTCCAGCAGTTAGGACTGCTCTCTTTCACTGTCTGGGGCCCAGGTTCAGTCCCTGGTCGGGGAACTAGGATCCCGCAAGCTGCACAGTGCGACCAAAAAAAAAAAAAAAAAAAACCACTGAGGATAGAAATCTTTTATGTTCACCTCTGCCTTGGCTGGGATGGTTACACACGTGTTGACATTGGTCATGACCCCTCAAACCACACACTTAAAGTCTGTGCATTTGTTATGTCAAGTATGCCTCAATTTTAAACTGTAGCAGGACAAAACCAGTTGCTGTGGAGCAGGGCTGCTTCACATCCACACACTTCTGGAGCAGAAGCCTTCCCCAACCGTGCCTGTTTCCCCTCCATCCCAACTTCGGGAAGCATGCTTGTTCTGAATAGGATTCGGGGTAACTTAGGAAACTGCTCTCAATACAGTATTTTAAAGTGGAAGACATTAACAGGAAAGGAAATCAGTGGGAATATCGAGGTAGTAATGGGAAAAGTTAGCACACAAAGGAGGCACAGTCATGTCACCATGGCCAAAGTGGGGGCAGAGCGGGAACCTTGTGGCCACAGGCCGTCACAGGGCTGTGTGTCCCTTTTGGGCTCCAGGCACAGGGTCACAGTACCTTGGGGACGAGCGGCCCAGCCTTCTCTGTCCTCCCCGACAGGTGTCTGGGCTGCAGAGATTCTGGCCCCTGAGCTCTCCTGAGTTGGAAGTTCACTGGGCCCCTGGGTGGGCATGGGGGGGGGCAGTACTCGCAGGAGTGGGGTTTTCCTTCGACAAGGTTCATGGAATGAAGGAAGTGAACAAACGAACCAAGGCGCTTTGCCCCAGACACGTGGGCCTTGTCCCAGGCAGAGCCACTGCCTTTGAGGAGCCAGCAAGGCCGCCTGCCAGCAGCCAAGGGCTGAGTCTCCTGGCGGACTCGCCCGCCCCAGGCCTCCCTGCTCATCCGGGGCACTTTTAAAAAGACCACTCAGAGCTGAGCCTGTGAGAGTTAGTGACCTCTGCCCCAACAGCCTTGTGAGTACTAGATGCTCAACTGTGACCTGGGACAGACGACCCTGCGCACCAGCCGCCCCTTGTTTCTGGGGCCCGTAGGTAATAAATCTTGTGACTTTACTTCCTTTGTGGGAGTGTGTTGAAACTGCGCCTGCAATCGAAATGGTCCTGGGGTTTTCCCTTCCCCAAAGCGGGACGTCAATGCTGAGGGCCGTCAATGCTGAGGCCCTCCTTCAACAGACAGTGCTCTGAATAGTCTTAATATACCAGTTCCTGGCTTTCCAGCTGGAACTCCAGAAAAGAACCTTCTCTGAGAGGCAGCTCTGGGCAAGTAGGGAGGGGGTCCGGGGAGGGCTGCTCCCTTCTCAGGGGACCCCAAGTCCCTCCATGGCTGTCTCTTCGCTTCTCTTTCCAGGGAAACACTTCCCGGTGTCTTAAACTGGAAACGAGCCTGATTGACATAGAATATTCCACCTGACACAGCAGAAAGCACGTTCTTTTTAAGTGCACGTGGACTGTTCACAAAGATGGGCCGTACTCCAGTCACAAAACAAAAGGAAACATGTTTAAAACAGTAAAAATCATACAAAGTATGTTACACACATGGGACACATGGAATTGAACTAAAAATCAACAACGGAGAGAGAGATATCTGGAAAATTCCAAATATTTAGAAATTAAGACATACTTCTAACTAACTCATGAATGACAGAGGAGGCCACAAGAAATTAGGAAATATTTAAAATAGAATACAGATGAAAACAAACCCTATCAAAAATTGTGAAATGTAGCTAAAGCATGTCTTAGATGGACTTTTATGCATTTAATGTTTGTATTAGTGAAAAGGAAGCTCAAAGCAAATAGAAAGAAGCAAATAAGAAAGAGCATAAATAAACAAAATTTAAAACAAAACAAACAACAAAACCAAAAATCCAATGGAGATTGTCAATGAAACAGAAAACTGGCTCTTTGAAGAGATTAAAAATAAAACTGACAAATCTCTAGTGGATCATGAAAAAAAGAGCAAAGACATGAATGATTAATATCAAGATTAAAAAGGGACATAACTACAAATCCTACAGACATTAAAAGGATAGTAAGGGAGTATTATGAGCTACTTTATGCTAATACATTTGATAATTTAGATTAAGTAGACAAATGTCTTGAAGGAAACAAGTTAACAAACTTTGTTCAAGAAGAAATTGAAAACTTGAACAGCCCTATGTTGATTCTAGAAAACTAAAACTCAAAAACTTTTCCACAAAGTTCAGGTTCAGGTGGTTTCACTGGTGAGTTCTATCAGGTATTTAAAGAAAAAACAATATTGATCTTACATAAATTCTTTCAGGAAATAAAGAAGGAGGGGATACTTCTCCACTCATTTTATGGGGCTAGTATTTATGTTGATTACAGAACCAAAGATATCATAAGTAAAGCAAATCACAGATCAATTCTTCTCATGAAAATAGGAGCAAAAATCCATAACAAAATATTAGCAAGTCAAATCCAACAATACGTACACAGGCTAATACCAAGTGAGGTTTACCCCAAGAACGCAAGATTGGTCTAACATATGAAAATCAATCAGTGTAATTCCCCATGTTCATAAAATAAAGGAGAAAAACAAATGATCATATTATATGCAGAAAAAATGTTTGAAAAAAATCACAACACTTTAATGATAAAAACTCTCAGAGAGCTAGGAAAAAAAGAGAACATCTTCAACCTGATTGGGGACATTTACAAAAACCTGAAGCTAACATCACACTCAGAGATTAAAGCCTATTCCAAGATCAGGTAGGAGAGTAGTCTGTGTGCTCTCACCACCTCTGTTTAGCATTGAACTAGAGGCCCTTGCCAGTGCAATAAGACAAGTAAAAGAAATGAAAGATGTTCAGGTTGGAAAGATCTGAATGGTATATTTTATAAAGATGTTTATATTTGCAGATGATATATTTATGTATGGCGATAACCCTAAGGAACCTACAAAATATCTACTAGAAAGAATAAGTGAATTTATCAACATTGCAGGATATAAGGCAATGTACAAAAACCAATGGCATTTCTATATAGTATAAATGCACAATTAGAAATGAAATTAAAGAAAACAGCTCAATTTACAATAGCATCATAAATAAAATACTTAGGAATAGATTTAACAAAAGTTGTATGAGATGTGCACAGTAAAAACTACAAAACAGTACAAAGCAAAACATAAAGGCTGAAGTAAATGGAAAACTATACCATGCTCATGGTGGAGGATTTAATATCGGGAGCATGGCTGCCCTTCCCAAATTTATCTAAAGATTCAATGCAATACCAATCAAAGCCCCAACAGGCTTTGTTGAAGAAATTGACAAGATGATTTAAAATTCATATGGAAAGGCAATCTGGTATAGTCAAAACAATTCTGAAGAACAAAGTTGGAGGGCTAGCATTACCTGATTGCAGGAAAATGTTGTATAAATACAGTTTTATATTATTTATTATTTATATTATATTAATTATATTATTATAAAGATATAGCCTATATAATAATAGTGTTCTATTGGCATAAAGATAGACATACAGATCAATGCAGCAAGACAGAGAGTCCAAGAATGGTGGCGCAGTGGTTGAGACTCCGCCTGCCGATGCAGGGGACATGGGTTCGTGCCCCGGTCCGGGAAGATCCCACATGCCGCGGAGCGGCTGGGCCCGTGAGCCATGGTCGCTGAGCCTGCGCGTCCGGAGCCTGTGCTCCGCAACGGGAGAGGCCATGACAGTGAGACGCCCGCGTACCGCAAACAAAAACAAAAACACAAAGGTAATTAATAGGATAAAGGTAGTCTTTTTTAACAAATAATGCCAAATGTCTATCTGTGTGGAAAAGAAATAAACCTTGACCCTTAGCCAACACCATATACAAATATAACCTAAGTGCAAGAGCAAGAACTATTAAATTTATAGGAGAAATACAGAAGAAAATATTTATGACATTGGAATAGGCAAAGATTTCTCAAACCAGACATAAAAAACACAAAATATAGAAGAAAAAAACCAATAAAATAGACTTTATTAAGATTAAAATCTTTTGCTTTTTGAAAGACATGGTTACCAAATTTTTGCAAAACATATGTCTGAAAAGGAACTTACATCCAGAATATATAAAAAAACTCTTACAACTCAATAAAAATAAGTTAACTCAATTAAAAATAGGCAAAAGATTTATAGGATCCGTCACAAAATATGATATAGGATCGGCCAGTAGGACGTTCAGCGTTACTGGTCCTCCAATCAATGCACAAACTACAAAGGTGTGTCGGTCTTCACACACGGACAATACAAAATGTTGGCAAGAACATGGAGTAACTGGAACTCTCAGATGCTGCTGGAAGGAATGTGAAATTGTACAGCCTTTTGGAAAACAAAACGTTACCAAGTTAAATGTATACTTACTATGTGACTCACCGGTTTCCCTCGTAGATGTTTACCCAGGACAAAAGAAACCACATGGTTGAAGAAGACGTATGTGAATGTTTGAGGCACCATCATTCAAGATTTCTGAAAACGAGAAGTGATGTACTTGCCCGTCCACTGCTGAATGGATAGACAAATGGAAATATTGGCTTGGCCAAAAAGTTCGTTTGGGTTTCTATACCATGAAAAACCCGAACGAACTTTTGGGCCAACCCAATATAGCCGTATGTTGAGATACTGCTCTCCAATGAAAATGGACAAGTATCGCTGTATGCAACTGGGATAAGTATCAAAAGCATTGTGTTAATTGAAAGCAGTCAGGTGTAAAGGACTGCAGGATTTTGTACCACAGAATTCTAAAAATGACAAAACTGGGGGGAATGGAGAGCACAGCGGTGATTTCCTGGGACCAAGGATGTGGAAAGGGACCAGCTGCAAAACGGCACAAATAAGCTTTCTGAGTTCCTCCAACTTGATTTTGGTGGTGAGTACATGACTGCACATAGTTACTAAAAGTTATCAGGCTGCTTGTCACGTGTCTGCTGTCAGCTGGTGGGTCTGCAGGACTGGACGTGGTCGGAGTAGCTTGGGTCACTGGCACCTGTATCCATGAGTCGCTCCTTCTCCAGAAGAAGGTGGCTATTCCCATGGCGGTCCCCGTTCTCAAGAGGCACGAGAGACCCGGGGGCACAAGCTCTTTTCGTGCCTCCACATGTGTTGGATTTACTGCTCTTCCAGTGGCTATAACTACCATGGACACAGCAAGCCCAGATCGGTGAGGATGGGATACAGGGGTGTGAAGAGCTGGGCCTTGGACCACATCGTGTCACACAGACTTTCCCAGAAGGCAGAAAAAGTGGGAGGCTGAGGCCTCTCATTTCTGAAACTAGGATAACGGTGATACAAAAATCTCTCAAAAGCAGCCCCAGGAAAGGAAATTGCAGACGCCCTGAAGCATGTATTAGTCCTTGTGGGGCTTGCCTTTCTCTCTGCGGCCACATCTCTTTCCATGAGGAGCTGGTCCTTCTGTTCCTGCCCCTTTGTCCTTTACGTCCTCCATCTCGGGGAGAGCGCAGTGGCTTAAAGGCTTAATCCACACCCGAAAAGAGAAACGGGGCGTGAGCACCCCTCCTCTCTTCTCTTCCTTCCTCCCGGGCCTGACCTGTTCTCCTTTGCTTCTCCAAGGAGGGGGCTTGTCAGGGCCGGCCATTGGAGGGTTGTCTGTTTAACTCGAGGGGTCAGAGTAAGGAAGCCGACTTACCCACAAGCGCGATCCATGGTCTCCGGCCAAGAATTTATAATTTACGCAACGAGGCTTTGTCCTGCACGCGCCAGCTCCCCTTCCTTCTTTTCAATTGGTTCGAGACTTCAGGTGGGGAGGGCTGTGTATGAAGCTCCCCTAAGATCCCAGAAACCGTGAGCAAGGAGGCTTACCCAGCAAGTCAAGTATCGTTCAACAGCAGAAGATCTACTGACGTAACGTCTCAGTCAGGATAGCTCTGCTGTGCTGCAGGAACAAGAGCCCCCAGATCTTGGTGGCCTGTGACAGCAGAGGTTTCCAGGCACCCTGGACTGGTGCTCTGCTCCCATCTTCTCTCCAGGACCTCAAGTGATGGAGCAGCTGTCATCTCAGAGATCACGTCTGTCACACGGAGCCTCTTGCCCGATGTCTAAACCCTCAGAACAGAGGGTCACCTGGGTCATCCCAGCTGCCAGGGCTGGGATGTGAGATGTGGCTTTGCCAACAGGAGGGGAGCCAGCAACGTTTGGCGATTTCCATGGACAGATTAAAGGAGAAAAACCATTAAGAGATGCAGAAAAAGCACCCCATGAAAGCAAACAGCTTGTCTTCATTTTTTTTTAAAGCAAACTAAGACTGGAAGGAAACATTCCTCATCTGTTAGTGGGTGTCAATCAAAAAGCAGCAGCAAACGTCAGATTTAGTGCTAGAGCTTTAGGTCATTCCATGAAAGTCAGGGGACGCGGAGGCTGTCTACAATGAGTACTTTCTTTTTTAAAAAAAATTTATTGATGTATAGTTGATTTACAATGTTGTGTTAATTTATGCTATACAGTAAAGTGACCCAGTTATACATATATATTCTTTTTCATATTCTTTTACCATCAATCTATGGGGTCTAGAAGTTCTTGCCAAAGCAACAAAACAAGAAAAAAAAAAAAGTATCAGGATTGGAAAAAAATAAAACTGTCCTGATTTAAAGATACTGGGATTATCAAGATGGAAAAGCCAATCAGAACTCAGTAACATTGTTGGATACAAGGTTAATGAAAACAAGTACACAAAACCAGTAGCATTTATTTATGCCAGTAAAAACCAAGTAGAAAAAATAATAATTAACACAGCCACAAACCCACACAGATTCCTAAGAATAAGTCAAACAGAATATGTCCCAGGCTATTAAGAGAAAATTACTATAATTACTGGAAGGCAAATAGGAAGAACTTATTAAATGGAGAGAGATGCCCTGCTCACGAATGATAAGATTCAATTTTGAAAAATAAAACCATTTCTTGGCAAGCAGCTGTATAAACCTAACAAAATGCCTTTCATGATCCCAGTAGAGTTTTTCATGGACTTGTCAGGCTGCTCAAACAGCCCATGTGAGACCAAAGATCTAAGAAGAGCTGAGAGTTTTCAAAGAAGCACGAGGTGGGAAGGCTGGTCTCTTCTCACAGAGCAGAGTGGGCTTGCTCAGGGATAGGCAAGCGGGCAGGTGGAACAGACCACACGCCAGGACAGTGACTGTGGTGGGAGGGACTCCTCATATGCGGGGAGGGGGGACCTTCAGTAGAAGCTGCTGGGACAGCGTTCTCTCAGTGGGGAAGTAGGAATGAGGTCTCCACCTCACGCCCCAAACTAAGATCAGATACCAAGTGGCTTAAATAGCTAGATGTGAAAAGCAAAACTTTTAAACTTTCAGGAGAAATTAAAGGCGTGATGTTTATGACCTCAGGGGAGGGGAGGGTTTCTTAACCAAGTCAGTAAAATCCCAAGCCGTCGATGTTGCAATGGAGACACTTGATAATATCCTGTTTGCAAAGAGATAACCTAACAAAGTGAAAATACAGGCCAAAGAGGGAAGGAAGCTTCCGTGAGGATGACTCATGAGGACCAGTGTCCAAAGAGCTAAGGAATGCCCGTGATGTCCACCACCTGCTGGACCCTCATGGGGTGAGGGGAGGAGAAGGAAGGGGAAGGGGAGGACGGGGGAGGCTGAGCCCACCCACGGCCTAGACGGAGAGTCCAGGGGGCAGAGGGCAGCTCACCTCCTTTCAGGCACAGATGACGAAAGTAAGCAGCAAGCCAAGAAGCTTGGCCACAGGGATCCTGGAAGCGCGAGAGAAGCTGCGTCAGCCCGCCGGCGCTTCTGCCTGGGCCGTCCCGCCGCTGGCCCAGCCGGGTGTCACAGCCCTCTCCAGGAGTGAGACCCCCACCCTTCCCCAGAATGCAACACGGCCACTAAACCTGCAGGAACCGGAGCCACAGCAGGCTCACGCAGACCCTGATTCCATCCCTGGGGATTCACGCGTCATCCCTGCTTTACAACTTGCTCATTTACAAACATGGTGAAACTATAAAAACTCCTGAGAACCATGGAGTTCAGGATTGTGGCCACTTCTGGGGAGGGGGTGGGTGGGGAGAGGCACCCGGTTCTGTCCGTAATATTTTATTTCTCGATGGAAAACATATCTGAAGCACAAAGGTCAAGGAGCTAATGTTAGTTGAAGCTGGATGGCGGGTACACGGTGCCCACGTGTCCGTCTCTTCTCGATGGTACGTTTGAAATCTTTCCTGGTGGGAGGATGGGAGCTGGTGAGTGGGCCCTGCAACGTCCAGCGCAGCCCCTGGGGCCGCGGCAGGAGCACAGGGAACGTGCTGCGGTGGGGGGAGGGCGTCCCGGGTCTCAGGCTGCTGAGGTCGTCAGTGGTGTGGTCAGTCCCTCCCTGCCCAAGCCAGCCAGGCCGAGCCCACAGCCTGCGACCAGGAGGCCAGAGCAGGGCCCCACGGATGTCACCGGGCTCTGAGAGCCTCATGGTGCCCTCGGACCCTCAGGAGAAGTTCCGCCAGGGTTTGCTGATGGCATCAAATCAGATCCTGTCTGTTTAGGGTTCTGCTGGCCGCTCCCTGAACCCCACCTGCCTGCCGGTCCCTGAAAGGAACCGGGGATTTTCTCCCTGTGCAGTGAGTTTTGATCACTCTCTCTCCTTTTGTTCTTATAGGTTGTCGTGGGCTGAACTGTGTCCCCCAAATTCATACATAGGGGTTCTGACCCCCAGCACCCCAGATTGTGACTATTTGGAGATGAGTTCTTTAAAAAGGTGGAAAGTAAAATGAGGTCACGAGGGTGGGCCCTGCCCCAGTGTGACTGGTGTCCTTATAAGAGGAGGAGGTCAGGACACAGACACACACAGAGGGACGACCCCGTGAGGACACAGTGAGGAGACGGCCATCTACACGCCGAGGAGAGAGGCCTCAGGAGGACCCAGCCCTGCCCACACCTGGATCTGGGATTCCAGCCTCAGGACTGAAGACAAAAAACAACGAACAATGTTGCTCCAGTCACCCCAGGAAACACACCCTGATCAACCCTGCGGCTACACGGAGGGAGGACCCAGGTGGACAGGATGGGCGCTCAGAGAGGACATAGGGCTTTCAGGCCATCACCTGTTGGCGTTCCCCCTGAGAGTCCACCCCCTGCCAAGCTCGGGGAGTGACAGGGGAGGTGTCATTGGCTCAGTGATCCCGGCCGAGGGTGAAGCAGCTTCCTCTAGGGGACAATCTTGGTGTGTGTGGGGGGTTGACTATCACTTCATTTAACAGACGGCAAAACCTGCCATGGTGGGCCAGCAACCCTGGGGGTCACGCAGCTGGGGTAGGCAGCACCTCACCACGCTGATCCCCAGGAGACCCTGGTTGGGCTGGGCGAGGGAGGGGGCCCTGGGGACAAGGCCAGGGCCTCCCCAGCTCCCCTCTCGGCCCGGTCATGCCACAGAAAACGCCTGCTCTGTCCTGGCTGGAAGTGCTTCCGAGCCCTGATTTCCCGCTCTTCCCGTGGTTGGGATGCCACCCGCCCGCGCAGAGCTGGGACCCGCGGCCGTCCTTGCACCACGTGGCTGAGAAACGGGTACCCAGGCCTTGCAGCCAGGCCACCTCCTCCTGTGCTATGGGCTGGCGGGGGGGTAGCTGGGCATTTTCCATCCCCAACGTCCTCGGCGTCAGCAGGCCTGTTAACAAGGCCCCAGGGAGATCGGGGGCGTTGCCACCTGGCATCGGAGGCCTGCCCCCCACCGGTGGCATGGGGCCAGCGGTGTCCTCTCTTCTCGGCTGTCCCTGGGCTGCCCCGAGGACCAGGAAGCAGCCGTTCCCCAGCATCTCCAGGGCAGTGAGCGAGCCGGTCATCTTCCCACTTCCTGCTCGGGGGACAGTGGCTCTGGGCCAGGCTGCAGGGCAGGCCGTGCCTCTAGTGCCCGGCCAGACCCCACCCCAGGGAGCCTGGATGCCGCCCGCCCCCCAGCACTGCCTGGGCTACCCTCTACCGCCTCTGCTTGAGGATGGGGCCCCACACGGAGAACTTGCAGGGGGAACCCCGCAAAGTGGGCCCCGGGTGCTCCCTACTTAGTGTCAGCTTTCAGGACTCTTCCTGCGAATAACGCCTGGACAGGGGTCTCGGGGGAGGCGTCCTGTAAGGACACCAGTGTTCACAGCGGCCTCCCATCTGCGAAATCAGGGCTCACACAAACCCAGCCCCCAAGCAGCAGCTCTTGGCCAAACCGCAGGCATTTCAGGGCCCTTTGGCCTGTTGGTCAGAGATGGGCCAAGCGCCAGACCACGGAAGTTTACCCAGGGGCGGGGTCTTCTGCCCGTCCTTCTGGCGGTGAAGCGTTGCCATATTCTACTGAGAGGCCCGACAGAGGCTCGCCGGGAGGGCCAGTGCCGACTGCACCTTTGAACCTGAGGGCCGGCGCTCGGTGGGGTGGGGGACGGCTGTCTCCTCTGTCGCTTCCCCCGGGTGGCTGTGCCGGGGGCATCTCCAGCCACTGCCCAGAGCCCGTCGGGTGTCCGGGGGTGGTGCTGGGTGAGGGCCCCTAGGGCAGCACAGCCCGGCCACGGGTGGAGGTGCCCCAAGCGGCCCGCTGGCCGCGATGCTCAAGGGTCTGGAGTTCCAACTGCAGCTCACGTGAGTCTAGCTCTTCCTTGCATTTGGCTGCGGTGTCCAGGATGGTGGTGAGTGCTTCCGGGGCGTCACAACCCCCACCCCTCACGCGGGCTCTCAGCACCCACACGTCTGCGGCGAGCTCTCCCAGGACCCCCGACCCCGAGGGTCCTTTAATGCCCTCGAGTTGGAGCAACTATCGGCTCAAATATCAAATAAAGTTCAGAGTTCTTTTCTTTCAGCATCTAAACATATCACTCCTCGGTCCCGTAACCAGCGCGCATGGAGAAGTTCAAGGTCGACCCCATCTCTTTCAGAATCCTACCGTCTTCTACCCCCCGCACCCTGGTAGCTGAGGGTCGATGGAGGCTTGGTAGCAAGAGGCCTGAGGAATTTGCCGTCCCCCGACCCGGGACCCGGAGCCCCGCGGGTGCCTTGCAGGGTCCTTCTGGTTTCTCTCACCGTCTCCCCTGTTCTTATGATTCACGCCCACAGAACTGTAAGTAGGTACCCTTTGTCCGTGAGATTTAGGCGTGCTGTGAGTAGCAGAAGTTCATTCTTTTTATTTCTGAGTGGTACTGTGCTGCAGCTTTACCACAATTATTTATTCACCCTACTACTGGTGGACGTCTGGTTACCCCCAGTGCCATGGGGTGAACTGTATCCCCCCCAAAATCATATGTCAACGTCCGAACACCAAGTACCTTGGAATGTGACTTGTTGGAAATAGGGTCTTTCTGGAGGCGATTGAGTTAAAATGAGGTCACTTGGCTGGACCCTAATCCTGTATGGTTGGTGTTTATCAAAAGGGGAGATTTGTAGACAGACACACACCGGGGAGGATGGATGCCACGTGAAGATGAAGGTGGAGATCGGGGTGATGCTTCCAGATGCCAAGCACACCAAAGACTGGAGCAAACACCCCAGAGCTGAGGGGGAGTGCTCGACAGAAACCCTCAGAGCCTCGGGGCAGGGCGCAGCCCCGCACTCCCCTTGATCTGGGACTCCCCGCCCCCAGGACGGAGTGAATGACTTCTGTTGATCGAGCCACTTGTGCCCGGTGCCCTGTCCTCGGGCAGTCAGGGCTCGCGGCCGTACCCAGTGTTTGGCTACTGTTAATAAAGTTGCAATAATCATTGGCATTTCGGGTGGTGCAGCCACCGTCTCTCTTGGAAACGCTTCGTCCCACGTCAGGCAAACGGTTTCCCGAGTTTCTCAGCCGGGACGGGGGCTCCACCAGCTCGGCGCTGGGCCAGCACCTGGAACGGTCCGTCTCCGCCAGCAGCCCTCCTGACGGTTCACTGGGTCGTGTCCAGGGGCTGTTTTCCGTTTCTCTCTTGTTGGGCTGTCTTTGAGTCCCTTCCTTCTGAGGCCTTTTGTTTTCCACTGTGGGAAAAACGTTCCATTATTACTTTAACACTTTTCCTCTGCATAAAAAAATTTTTTAAAAATTATTTATTTATGGCCGCATTGGGCCTTCGTTGCTGCACGCGGACTTTCTCCAGTTGCGGCGAGCGGGGGCTGCTCTTCGTTGCGGTGCGCGGGCTTCTCATTGCGGTGGCTTCTCTTGTTGCGGCGCGCGGGCTGTAGGCGCTTGGGCCTCAGTAGTTGTGGCTCGCAGGCTCTAGAGCGCAGGCTCGGTAGTTGTGGCACATGGGCTTAGTTGCTCCGCGGCATGTGGGATCTTCCCGGACCAGGGCTCGAACTCGTGTCCCCTGCATTGGCAGGCGGATCCTTAACCACTGGGCCCCCAGGGAAGCCACCTCCATTAAAATTTAAAAAAAATTTTATTTGTGGTATGAAACATATAATATAGAATTTACCATCTCGCCATGTCTAAGTGCACAGCTCAGGGGCAGTAAGCACATTCGCATTGCTGTGCAACCTTCACCACCATCCACCTCCAGAAGTTGTTCATCCTCCCAAACCGAAACCCTGTCCCCATGAAACACTCACCCCCTCCCCTCCCCCAGCCCCGAGCCCACCGTCCACTTTCTGTCTCTATGGGTGTGACTCCTCCAGGGACCTCATGTGGGTGGAATCAGGCGGGATTTGTCCTTCTGTGTCTGGCTTATCTCACCGAGCATCATGTCCTCAGGGTTCACCCAGGATGTAGCCTGTGGCAGGATATCCTTCCTTTTTAAGGCTGACATCCATTTATGGATGGACCACATTTTGTGCATCTATCCACGCACCCTTCGACGGGCACCTGGGCTGCCTCTGTCTCTGGGCTGCTGTGAACATGGCGTATGAGTGCCTGCGAGCCTGCTGTCAGTCGCTCTGGGATTCTCCAGGGTCTTCCTGAGGAGAAAGTGGGGATGCGCCCAGACCCTCAGACGCACCTTGACGCATTCCCCGTGACCAGACTCCTCCTGCTCAGACCCTCACCTGAACCCTTTGGGGGAGGAGCCATTACAGGCTTGACCGGCCAGCCCAGGTGCTTGGAGGAGAGGGAAGGAGGAGAGATGCTGGGTGGGCTGGTCCACAGGCCTGCCTGCCATTGCCATTACCCTAGGCTGACTGGGACACTGCTGCCAGCCTCTGACTCCGACCTCATGGCCCAGGGGCCTGCTGAGGGCTGAGACCAGAGACGGCCAGAAGGCCTTCATCCCGTCCGCCTCCCACGGCCTCCCACTGTCCCCTCCCTACCCGCCCAGCCCCCCACCTCGCAAGACAGCCTCGAGCTCTCTCCCTCTCAGCACCTCTGTGTCTCTGCCTCTCTCTCCCTGTCTCTCTCTGTGTCTCTCTCACTCTGTCTCCCACTCTGGGTGCTGACCAGTGACTGCGTCATTAGATAGGGCTTAGTTAAAACCCCATAAATATCAAAGCTACATAAGGCAGCTGGGCCAGCCCTGTGTGCAAACAGGAAGCACCGTGTGGCCTCTGCCCCACTGCTGAGGAGGGCGGGACAGACCCCGTCGTCCTGACGCTTTCCCTCCAAGCCTGCCGCCACCTCCTGGCTCAGAGGCCTTGCGAAGCAGAAGGGGGCAGCGGCTGTGCGGTGATTCACGGAGAGGAGGGGCCGAGCCTGGGCTGGGGAGTCCTGGGGAGTCACGAGGGTCACGTGCTGGAGGCAGAGTGGCCGGGCTCTCAGGGGCAGCCTCTGCATCTCCGCCCCGGGTTCTGAGTCAGTTTTGAACCTGGGCCCTGGCCACCCTGCTCCTGCCGGGCTGTGCAGCGCCTGCTCGGGGCGCCGGCTGGTGGTTGTAGCGGAGTCGCCGCGCGGCAGCTGCGTGGGTCGCGCACGAGCAGGACGAGGACCAGATGCCTGGGAATCACCCCCCCACGCCCAGCACCCACGTGGGATTCCAAGCCCAGGGGCTCGCGTGCAGCGGGGCTGCTGGTCGAGCGCTCAGCCACCTTCCTCCCCCAGAAGGGCCACGAGGCCTGTCCCGCCGGCCGGCCCCTGGCATGGCCGGGTGTGGAGACTTGGGGGACAGTGGCCTCGTGGCCCACGCTGACCCTCAGGGAGCACGTCCTTGAGGTTTCCGAGCTTCCCTTTAAGATGGTGCCTTTTTCAGAAAAGCACAGACACTTATCAGAGCCAGGGAGCTACCGCATTTCTGTCCACCATGAGCTGCCAGCTGCCCGCTGCCCAGCGGGGTGTTCGGCCACGGGCATGGCCATTGTCCGTCCATGTCCACCCTCCATCCTTGATACTTGGGCGGGAACGTGTTCAGCGCCTCTGGGGACAATGTGCCTTGTCCTGACCTTGATCTGTCCCTGCACGTCTCCTTGCCTCCCGGAGACGGGCCGGGCAGGGCCAAGCCCACCACGTTCCAGGGGCCTCTCAGTCTCACGGCTTGCTGGGAAGGGCCGGGTGCCAGGAGGAAGGGTCACAGTGCCACGTCACCCCGTCGGCTGACCCGTGGAGCCCTCCTGCAAGGTCGCAAGGCGGGGAGGGGGCAGACAGGAGGAGCCATTCCTCTGAGAGGACCTCCCGGCCTCGGCAGGCCTGCTCGCACGCCCTTCCCCTGGGACCCTGAGGAGGTGACCTGACCTTAGAGGGCACGCAGCTTTCGGACCTGCCGTGACCCGCGGTGCTCCCAGTGGGGCGCAGGCACAGCCGGCTGGGCGTACAAACCCTTCCCTCAGCCCTCTTGCAAACCGCACACCCCGATCTTGCAACCTCCGGCCTCCCTGCCTCCAGCTGTCCTGCCGATGCTGCATCCTTGAGGGTGATGGGGGGCCGGAGAGGTCCTGCCCGCTGAGGCCCTACCTGTGGGCCTTGTCATAGGAGGCCCTGAGAGGGCAGGCATGTTGCCTGGGGCAGGGAATGGACGGCCACGCTCCTGCCCCACAGGTGCCTTGAAGGCAAAGAGGGAGCAAAGCCGTGGGGGGCCGATCCCCCATTCACAGACACCCACTCCGGGTGGGCCAGCCAGGCGGCTGTTGGAAGTGCTTGGGGACTGCAGGACCACTACCCTGAGCCCAGCGTCCCACCGGCACTGGGCGGCTGTCATCTGAGACTCTGTGCTGACCGCTCTGGTCACCACCTGTTTGCCGTGAGGTCTGGGAGGGCAGACCGTGCCCATCTCATGGCCCTCGAGCCCTACCCGCAGACATGTGCTGTGGAACAAGAAGGTGTCCCCATGGGGCAGCGGGCCAGGCACAGGGTCTCCGAGGCCCTCAGAAGTGGGGGCCTCAGGCAGCTGGAGGAGGCCGCGTCCCCAGCTTGCAGGTGGCTGCCACCCTGTCCTCTGGTGCCTGGGCCGGCGTCGCTAGTTGATAGGGCTTCCCCCTGCCCACACAGGCCTGGAAGTGGCCTTGGAACCCTGATGAACGCCCTGCGCCGGGTAGCCCCGCGCCCAGGGCTGGTGTGTAAGGAGAACCCCTACCGTCTGGGAAGCCTGGCCTCCTCGCTTGACGCGGGAGCTGCTGCCAGAGAGCCTGGTTTGTCAGGAGGGATCTTTAAGAGTGGGGCACCTAGAGGCCCCCAACCCCGTTGTTCCTCCCCCGCTGCCACCAGCACCCCCTTGCAGGGCCGGAGCAGTGGCTGCAGAGACGTCCGGTTGACCCGCAGGCGGCCTGGTGCTGGGCTGCGTTCTGAGCCGCGTCTCCCTCCTTCCGCTCCTTCCTGGGGCCTTTGATCTACCCGGGAGGAGGGGACCCTAATGGATCTCTTCCTTTCCTGTGAGCTGACGGGCCTTTCACTGCCACCGAGCCAAGTGCATGGCTCCCTGGCCCGCGAACCCCATGGGAGGCTGTGTGACTCAGGCTCCCCGGCGGGAACTGCCGCCCCTGCGCTGAGAGATCCTGGATTAGTCCCAGAGGGCAGGCAGCTGCCTTTGTCAGGGCTGTTCTCAAATCCTCCTTCAGGGAAGCAACACCCCACTAATCCCCGGGGCAGGTCCTCTCCTCCCGGAGTGCCCGCCTGGGCCCCTCCCTGTGCGGCCCTGGGTTGCTTAGCAGGTTTCTGGCAGACCGCGGTGTCCTGCACGTAGTGGGACTTGACAAATGTTTGCTGCAGGAGAAAAGGAAAGGACGGTTCCACCCCCCGTCAGCTGGCCTGTGTCCACTGCAGCCCCCAGGAAGGCTTCAGTCCTCCCGGTCTAGAGCCACACGGTCGAGTCCTTCGGTGTGGACGGGGCAAGGTCTGTGCCAGGAGCAGGGCGCCGGGGCACAGTTCCTTCCTTCCCTCCCTCCCTCCCTCCCTTGCGGGATATTAGTTCCCGGGCCAGGGACTGAATCGGGCTACGGCAGTGAAAGCGCGGAGTCCTAACCACTGGGCCGCCAGGCCGCCTGCTTCCTATAGGTTATGCTGCTTGGGGGGGGGGTTGATTTATTTTTAAAATTATTGTTTTGAATTGTGGCAAAGTACACGCAACACAAACTTACCTCCTTGACCGCTTGTAAGTGAGACGCCAGCAGCGCTGACACGCTCTCGTTGTGTGACCGTCACCCCCGCCCACCGCCGGAGCTTCTCCATCCTCCCACACGGACACTCCGTCCCCGTGAAACACTCCCCTCCCCTCCCCAGCCCCGGGCCCCACCGTCTACTTCCCGTCTCTATGGATGTGACTCCTCTAGGGACCTCCTGGGAGTGGAATCAGACAGGACTCGTCCTTCTGTGTCTGGCTTATTTCGCTGAGTGTAGTGTCCCCAGGGGCCATCCTGTCGTAGCCTGTGTCAGGATCTCCTTCCTTCTTAAGGCCGAGTAACGTTCTACGATGTGGACGGACCACACTTTGTGACGCACTCATCCACGGATGGACACTGGGCTGCCTCCACCTCTTGGTGATGGTGGCACTGCCGCGAACACAGGTGTGCAAGGGGCCGACGTTCTGTAACGAGCAGGCTGGCGTGATCTAAGGTCACGCGAGAAACACGGAGGGTCCCAGCAGCAGGCTTGCAGCCCCCAGTGTGGGCCCAGCTGGATGTGCTCAGCCCTGCTGGAAGCGCCTTGCCAGAAATTGCCAGGCACCCCAGGGAAGTGGGAGCACAGCCACTGGCAGAGGGTCAGGTCCCTCAGACGGGGCCACGGCCTGCGACGTCTTGCCAGTTTGGGAAGAGTCCCTGGGGACCGCTGCCTTGTGAGGCGCTGCCAGTGGGCTCGGGGCGGGCAGCCAGGCGGGGCAGCGTCAGCCGCCAACGGTCTTGGGACGGGCTTTAGGGTCCCTGAAAACCCCAGGTTCCGCTCTCAGATCAGCAGTGCACCTCGGCCTGACCCCGGGGCCGAAGGCGGCTGAGACCGAGAGCTGAGCAGCGTGTGAGGGGCTGTGTACAGCCCTGTGTGTCCTCAGAGCCGCCCCAGGCCCGGCTGCTCTCCGTGCCAGGCTGGGCTGGGCTGGGCTGGCCTGGGGAGACGGCACTGCCTTCTCTCCTACGAGGCCAGCATCCTCCAGCCCCCTGCTGACCCACCCCCACTCCTAGAACTCTGATTTCCGCTCTAACCCTCCGTGGCAACCTTCCTCAGTTCCCACGAGCCCAGTCAGCGGGGAGGGGCGGGGGGCTCGAGTCCTCCCGTTGGGCGCTTGTCCTCGGGTTGGAATTTCTAAACTCTCTGAGCAGTGATGCCGAGGGAGCGGACAGAGGGGCCGGCGAGGCCAGCAGGGGTTTCTCAGTGCAGACGGGGTGATCTGGCCCCATCCCCTCTGGTCCCGGCGTTGGGCCACCCCCACCGGGCTGCGCTGATGCAATCCTCACAGCTTCCTGGAAGGCAAACGGGACATACGTGTGCCGGGGTGGGAGACACCCCTGCCCCAGGGACAGAGGACTTCCCGGCCCTGGAGACCCAAAGTCGTGGTGTCCAAGCAGAGGTGTGAGCCCCTGCTCTCTGACCCAGTGGGGGTCTAGAACTTGGGCTCATGCCTCTGAAGGACTCACCTGAGGCGGGGGCCCTGCTGCCCCTCTGTTCTGACCCCGCATCTCCCCTTCACACTGCTGTGTTACGACCTGTGAACGGTCTGTCGCCCAAATCGCAGTGTGCGCTGGAGGGAGGGGTCCCATAAACACTGTGCAATAAATGGGTGAGAGAAGGTGGACGAGTGCAGGTGAGCGCAGGTGAGCCCAGGTGTGCGCGGGGGAGCGAGTGGTGTCTGCTGAGCAGGTGAGCCAGCCCCAAGCACACGGCCCTGGCTGTCCCACAGAGCCTCCTGGTTCCAGGGGGCCTGTCAGCCACGGAAGCTACGGCAGGAGTGTCTCCCCGTCAGGTCTGCCCGCCCTGGGTGATGGGGCCCCCCGGCACTGACCTGTGGTAGCACAGGTTGGCTGAGGTGACGGGGGACAGCAAGGGGGGTAGACCGTGGCCAGCTCCCTGGCTGTGTGGCCTTCCATGGCCTGTCCCCCGTTAGGGTGCCTGCAGCTGCTTTGCATGGGACCAGCCCCTCCCGGCCTGTGCACCTGGAAGACGGTGTGCATCCCTGAGGGTCCTGGGCCTGGGAGAGCCCGTGGAGGCCCTCAGGGTCAGAGGTCAGGGAGCTGGAGCCCCCGAGGATGTGGCTCCAGGCCTCTCTCCCAGGCCTGAGGGCTCCGGTGCTGCTGGGCTCGTGGCTGCCTCCCTCCTGTCTCTGCTCCTGTCTTCATGGCCATGTCCCCTGCGTGGTCTCTGCTTCTCAGATCTCACTGGGACCCTTGCCAGTGGAGTTGGAGCCCAGGATGAAGGTCCCTCAAGGCCCTTCACTTAATGACACCTGTGAAGATCCTTTTCCCAGATACACACACTCACGGCTCCTAGGGGCTGGGGTGGGGCATGTCCTTTGAGGGCCGCCATTCACTCGGCTTCACCTCAGGACTCACAGCCCAGACAGCACAGTCCCCGGGGCGGGCAGGGCAGGTAGTCCATCCGATCCAACCACCAGGCAGGATGGGAGGGAATCCCCCCCCGGGGGCTCGGCCCCTCAGGCAGTGAGGCTTCACACTCGGAGGACCTGCAGGCTCTGCTCCGAGCAGCTCAGGGTATTGCCCACCGGGGCCCTGGCCCGTGGACGCCCCTGACGGGCCAGGCGGGGTGCGCCTGACTCCCAGGTGGGGGATCCTGGCAGCTCCCCGAGGCTGGCCCGTGCTGAGCGCAGAGATCCACCCCGAGCCGGGCCCCGAGCTGGGTCTGACTCAGGAGGGTCCACCCTCTAGAACATCCCACACAGCCTGGTGTGAATAGAAGCCCCCGCTGCCCCAAGGCCTGACCCCGCCAGGCCACCGTCACAGCTCCCCTGGGCCGCTGGGCACTTTCCGCAAAGTCCCCAGGCCCCGCCCCTTTGGGACAAAGACCCTGGGCCGTTGAGCTGTGTGACAGGTCACTAAGGTCCTTCAAGCACTGGAGACGGAGCCACTTCCCCACTCAGCCCCGGCCCCCCTTCACTTCTGCACCTGCAGAGTAAATCCCCGACGGGCATACCCACAGCCTCTGGGAGCCAGCAGGCCCTGCTCTGGAGAGGGAAGAGGCACGGTCCCCGGAGACCCTCAGGTGCCCGTTCTCCAGCCCCCTCTCTGTCCCCCAGACCAAACCCAGGGGCTGAGTATCTCTGGGACTTCCTGGCCATCTGGGGAGGACACTGCCCATGGCTGGTGGCTCTGCCTGTCTAAGCCCTCCCAGCCAGGTGTCTCAGGCCCCACAGTGCAACAAAGGCTCTGTGCACGGCCCACCTTCCCCCCCTGCCTGCGTGCTGACCCGGCGCCACCCCTGCCCCCCGTTGTGCTGGGGGGAGGGGCGTCTGTGGGATCAGTGCTCACGCCTGGCCCCTGCCCTCTGAGCACATGTCCCCTCCCAGAGGCCCTGTGACTGTGTTTCTGAAATCGCCGACCTGCCCCACACCACCCGGTCCAAATTCTTCAGAGAGTTTGTCACCAGCCGACACTGTCCTGTGCACTCACCGGTTTGTGGGCTGTCCCCTGCCCCCAGCGTCAGAGCCACGAGAGCGAGGTCTGCTTTGCTCCGTGCTGTGTCCCCAGTGCGGGAACACGCCGGGCCCAGAGTGGGCCCTTGGCCGAAATCCTGAATGAAGGAAAGAGGCTCGTCCACACGCCCTCCCTGCTTCAGCCTCGAAGGAGCCCCCGGGGTGGCAGTCGCAGTCCTCACGATGTAGGACAGACTCTGCCCCCCCGGGCAGCCCTGAGCGGCGCTGACCGTTGGCACCCCCAGCCCTGCATCCTGCCATCTGGGGAAACCTCGGCTGCGCTCGGAGCAGCTCTGTGGGCCGTCTGTGCCCGGGGTGGGGGTGTTTCGGCCTTGGGCTGGGAGGGTCTCCGGGGGGGCAGTTCCCGGGGACGGATGGCCGAGTCCTTGCAGCCAGCACTCCTAGTGGCCAGGGGCAGGGGGAGAGGGCGTGGTCCTTGAGGGGCCCAGGTGGCACCCCGCAGGCCACCACGCAGAACTGCTGCGGCCACGGGGGTCCTGCTTCTCAGGACCTCTACCCATTTGCACGTAGCCCTCAAGTGCGGCCCTGCTGCCCCCTCGACAGCTGCCCCCAGGACCCTTCCAGCTGCCCACCATCCTGCTGGTCCCCACGGGAGGGGCTGGCCCTCAGTCTCCAGCCCCCTCCACGCAGCAGGCAGCCTTCACTTCTCTGCCTCTGGGTGGCCAGTGCCCACGCCAGCCGGACCTGTGTGTGCACCCGCCCCGATGTGTGTGTGCACCCGGGGCCTGAGGCCAAGTCACCCATGAGCACGCCCTGCCCAGAGCTGCCCAATGGGGAGGGGCGCAAGCCCGGGCTGTGCGGACACCGTCCAGCCATACAGGAGGGGGTTAGGACGTCCCGAGCCTTCCCTCCCACAGACAGGCACCCCTGGCCCAGATTCTGGCCACTACCATGGACGGCGGCCACTTCCTGGCCCAGCTGTCGTGCAGGTGGACATGACTGCAGGTGTGGGGCACAGGGAAGCGGGGAGGGGAACATGCTGGACCCTCGTCTCTGGCCTTTGCTGGACAGGATAGCCAAGCTGGGGCAGCGGAGAGAGCCCCTTCCCCTTCCCCTATCAGGCCCAGGAGCTCCTCTCAGGTGTGGCCTGGCGGCCCACAGATAAGCAGATTAGCGCTGTGTGCGCCAGTGCGTGAAATCAGTGAAGTCAGCCTTATCAAGTGGGGATGTTGTCTCAGGTGGGGCTGGACAGGCCCAGGTGAGGAGGGCGTTCCCTACCCCACCCCATGGCTGGGAGGTGGCGGGGCCAGGAGCCTGGAGGGCCAGGGTGTGGAGGGGAGCAGGGAGCCCACTGCTTGGTGTTCCGGCCTCTGGTCCCCAACAGGCCTGCCCTTCCTGGCTCGTCCTCACAGAACATCCACTCGTGCATCTCCCGAGCTCCTGTGTCAGGGGCACCGACAGAGACCGGGAGGGGGATGCTGGGGTTTGGTGGGGCCCGGCCTGCTCAGGGCACCCAGTGGGGAGGGGCCTCGGGCATCAGCGGGGCAGTGTCTGCAGTGGTATTGGGGGCACCTGGGGCGACCGAGAGCACCCACATGCCATCTGGATGGATTCTCAAGAGGGGACCTCCACCAGCAAATGAGGAGGCGGTGTCGGGAGTTCGGCTGCCTGGCCTGAGGTCACTGGCCGGTGGTTTGAACCTCACCTCATCCCTACTGAGCTGGAAATATAATAAACCCAGAGAGGAAACTGGGGGAAAGCAATGCAGACACGGGGACTTGGACAGAGCCGGGCCGGTGGCCGGACAGTCGGTACCGCTCAGGTGGGCCCTGCTCGCAAGCGGCAGGGTGTTGGCACCCAGCCTTCCTGTCATTCCTGGCTGGACGTGAGGAGAAGGGCCATGGACAGGGAGGGGGGAGCCAGGGTGGCCTGGGGGACCCGGGGGAGGGGCCGAGCCCTGGGCGGGCTTGCAGGAGGGCAGAGGAGGCTGGTGTGGGCACAGACCTGTAGCCGTTGGGGCCCTCCTCGTCTGCCCACCCCGGCCAGGCTGAGCCCCGTCCCCAACTTCTTCACTCCCTGAAAGTCCTGTTCTGGATCTGCCCCCGGGACCCCTGCCTCCTCCCAGCCCCACGTCCACCTAGTGAAGTCTCACCTTGCCGGACGCACCCTCCATGAAGCCCTTCCTTGTCCCCTGTCCGTCCTCACCCCACCCGCCCCTCGTCCACAGATGGGCAACAGGCTCTGAGGACAAGCTCCCAGGCCAGGCCCTTCAGCCGAGCCCCGCATCTGCGTGTGCATCCCGGGAGACTGCCGCAGCCCTGTGTCACTCTGGGAGGGGGGTGCGCCGAGGAGCCTGCAGTCTAGACCGCCCACCCCCAGGGGAGGGCAGAGACACAGAGGCTGTGGGAGCCTGGAACCCACTGAGAGGCCAGAGGGGGGAGAGGCGAGGCCGTGGTCCCACCCTGCCGCCATGCTCCTGCCCCTGCTTGGCCCTTCCTCCTCTCGCGGTCACCTCCTCCAGGAAGCCAGCAGGATGTGGCCCCCCTCCTGTCTCTTCCCACCCCCCACTAGCCTCAGAGCTCCTCCAGTGGGGCCACAACGGGGGAGCGTCTGCGGGGCCTGCTAAGGGCTTGTGAGGTGATGCAGCCGCCCCAGGCGCCTGGCCGCCATTCCCTGTGCTCCAGTGGTGCCCAGCCTCTGCCACAGGCAATTCAGACCCTCTGGTATGGGAACCGGCGCGCACCGCACCAGCTTCTGATCTCTCCTCCTCTCATGCCCTCACGTCCTCACTGCATCCCAGCCCACTGTGTCCTCACCGTGCCGGTATCTGCTTGGCGTTGCACAAGGAACACCTTCCATGCTTTCCTCGCCCAGCTGTGCACGCACCGTTGGAAATTCTCTGTGGCCCTCCGGGCCAGGTCTGCCTTTTCCACAGGGCATCGTTTCCCTTGCATCTCGACCGTCCTGGCTACGTACCTCTAGACTTTCTGGAGACCCCGCGTCATTATCACCCACATTCTTACTCCATCAGGTCCCACCTCAGCCCCCTCAGGATTTAACCCTTTGAGGGCCATTTCCTCCCTGGCACCCCAGCCTTCTCATTCATGCACAGATCTCTACTTATTCAGGATTACTTTACCCCTCTGGGCAATAAAGATATGGAAAAAGGAACATCTTTAGTAAAACTGTTGGGCCAGGCTTTGCCCTCTGCCACAGCACATGGTAATGCTCCAGCAGAACAGTGAGCCCACGACAGACGTGTCACGTGGGTCCCGAGTGGAGCTTGGCTGGTTTAAGCCTCAGACTTTTAAGTAACTGACTGATACACTGACCAACTGGTGAGCCCAGGGGCCAGTAGACCCTGTGGTCCCCTCAACAGGAAAGTACCAGAGGCCTGGAGAAGCCACTTCATGGCAAGCAAACAACAAACAAATAAAACCACCTGAAGTGGGGCCCTTGGAAAGAGTCATCAGCTGGTATGAGAGTCAGGAGAGACACATAGTTTTGTAAGAATAAAAGTTACGACAGGGAAATAAAGTACATTTTAGAAAGTATCTATTAGTTCAAGAAACCGTTGACTCTGAAACAAGAAGGGAAAGACGGACAATGAAAGACGGCTAAAAAGGGGCCTTCCCTGGCGGCGGAGTGGTTAAGAATCCGCCTGCCAATGCACGGGACACGGGTTCGAGCGCTGGTCCGGGAAGATCCCACATGCCGTGAAGCAACTAAGCCCGTGCACCACAACTACAGAGCCTGTGCTCTAGAGCCCGCGAGCTACAACTACTGAGCCCGTGTGCCACAACTACTGAGTCTGTGCTCTAGAGCCCACGAGCCATAACTAGTGAGCCCGCGTGCCACAGCTACTGAAGCCTGTGCGCCTAGAGCCTGTGCTCCGCAACAAGAGAAGCTACTGCAGTGAGAAGCCCACAAACCACAACAAAGAGTAGCCCCCCACTCAACACAACTAAAGAAAGCCCACTTGCAGCAACGGAGACCCAATGCAGCCAAAAATAAATAAATAAATAAATTAGTTTTTTTTAAAAAAAAGACTGAAAAGAAACGATCTGTGGGTACACACCACAGCACAGGTGAGTCTCGGAAACATCCAGGCACCAGGAGCTACTCCTTCTGATTCCATCTGCGTGACATTCCAGAACATTCCAGAACACACACGAATAAGGTACAGGGACAACACTCAGACCAGCGGCTGCCTGGCTCAGGAATAAGGGTGGGGTTGACTGGAAAGGGGCACGAAGTAATTTTTTGAGGTTATGGAAATGTATCTTGATCGTGATGCTGGTTTCCTGAGTGTAAACATTTGCTAAAACTCACTGACTATTGACTTGAAGTGAATTAATCTTCTGGTGTGTGAATTATATCTCAATAAAGTTTAGTCTAAAAGAAAAGAAAAACCTGATTAACTGAAAAGAAATCAGGAAAGAGGAACAAAGAACAGGTGGGTAAAACACAAAACAAATTGCAAGATGATAGACTTAAACCCAACCGTGCCAATCACATAACTGGATTGAAGATACGATAAAAGAAAACATTTCTGAGCTGAAGCGAGACGTCTTTTTTTGTGTGTGCGGCACGCGGGCCTCTCACTGTCGCGGCCTCTCCCGCTGCGGAGCACAGGCTCCGGACGCGCAGGCTCGGCGGCCACGGCTCACGGGCCCAGCCGCTCCGCGGCACGGGGGATCCTCCCGCACCGGGGCGCGAACCCGCGCCCCCGCGTCGGCAGGCGGGCTCCCAGCCGCTGCGCCGCCCGGGCGGCCCGCCAGCCGTCAGCTTTGCTCATTTGTTTAGTTATTTGAGAACCTCTCCTGTCCATTGAACAAAGGCCACAAAAGCAGACAAAAATCCTTGCTCTCATAGGAAGCGAAGTCTAGCGGGAGCATCATTTCTGGTTCTATAGTCTCACTAATCCGTGCATAATTGCAAAAGGAACATAATTCTGTGGGGATATTCATCCTGGGGAGGTGAGCCTGCCTGGAGCAGAGAACAGCCAGAGAAGGTGCCCTTAAACGGGTGATGGAGGTCAGCGGGGAATGGATGGGGGTCCAGAAACAGGTGTCAGACACAGGTGTTCAGAAGCACGTGCAGCCTGGAGTGGGAGGGAGCGGGTCTTCTGAACACTGTTAAGTCTAAGGATTAGAAAGAATATTTTCCACATACTTTTCCTGGAAGCTAAAAGGACTTGAAGACATACTTTGAGATCATACAATCAAGATACAATCTCGGTAGCATGTTCAAGAATGGGAAAGTCTTGACCTAAGAAGCCTGGTGCGAGCCCTGGAACTGTCTGGTTTAGGGGCTGCTCCAGGTGGCTGTGTGCTGCGGCAATAGCCCTGAGTGCAAAGATCAGAAGTAACTCTTGCAGGACAGACACAGGGGTGAAATTGTTATTACAATCCAGAGTGAACATTCCAGAACAAGGCCTGGAAGAATGGAAGGGTGGTGGCTTCTCTGCCATCCACAGGGGTGACTCAATATTGCTGATAGAAAAAGATGGCCTCTATGGTGACATTACTCAGTGAATATCCACAGGGCAGAAAAGGCCAAGCAAACGTAAGCCAAACGGCACGAGAAGGGCAGAGGCCAAAGAAAGAGGCAGGGATGCGTCCAACAGGGTGGCTGGGGAGCCCACTCTTACCTGTGAGAATAAAGGCACATCCAACTTCCCTGAACACAAAGCTGGAGGTGGGGTGAGAAAGGGAGAAAAACACTTACAGGCTGACTCCATGTTTATAAGAGACATATCTAAAAACCATGCCACAGGAGAGTTAGAGGGGAAAGGCAACAGCTTCCCGCAGAGTGTCAGTGGAGGTTGTGCAGGGGAGCAGTAATGAGGAACACCTGCCCCCCCAGCCAGGGAGGCCTCACGGGGAGCCAGGACTCCCACCCCACCCAGCAGTAATGAGAAGGCCTTTTGGGTGTCAACAGAGGGTTGGACCCCCGTCTGGTTCTCCCCTTCCCTTGGTAAATCTGCGCTAGAGAAAGCCAACGAAACAGGCTTAAATAAGGTCCAGAATCTCATGACAGTACCCAAAATGTCCCAGTTTCAATAAAAATATTGCTCATCATGACCAGAAGCAGGAAGATCTCGAACTGAATGAGAAAGGACGGTCAACAGAGGCCAACACTGATGACACAGATGTTAGATTATCCAGCAAAGAGTTTAAAGCAGCTGCCAGAAAATGTTTCAGTTATGGACACATTGAAATGAATAAAAAATATAAAGTGCAAGCAAAGAAAGAGAAAATATAAAGGAGAACCGAAAATTACAATAAATGAAATAAAAGCCAACCCAACACAATGGAGGGAAAGGATCACTGTACTGGATTGTAGAACAATGGAAATTACCCGATCCGATCAACAGAAAATACATGGGAAAAAAATGAACAGAGACTCAGAAACCTGTGGGATCTGTGCCACAGGGGACCTGGAAAAAGTACTCAAAGAAATAAAGTTTTAAAACATCCCAAATTTGGCAAAAGACCCACAGATTGAAAAAGCTGAGTGAATTCTAAACAGGTTAAACCCAAAGAAAGCCATACCAAGACATACCATAGTCAAACTTCTGAAACCTAAAGGCAAGAAAATTTAAAAAATGAAAGCAATGAGAGAAACAGCACTTTACCTTTAGGGGTAAAAACCAATTTGAATGACGGCCGATTTCTTGTTAGAAATCATGAAGGCCAAAAAAGCATGACATCTTCCACGTGTTGAAAGAAAAGGACTGCCAGCCCAGAATGCTTAACCCCGTGGAAATATTCTCCAGAAAGGAAGGGGAAGACAAGCCATTCTCAGATGAAGGAAAAGCTAGAGAATCTGTCACCATGAGATATACCCTAAAAGCTGCGAAATTTGTGAACTGAAAACTGATATAACTGAAAGGGGAAATATATAAATTTACAATTCTGGCTGGAGATGTCAACCCCCGTCTCTCAACAACTGATAGAACAACTAGACAGAACATCATCAAGGATGTAGAAGAACTTAATACCATCAACCAACAGGATCTAATCAACATTTACAGAACACTCCACCCAACAGTAGCAGAATACACACACTTTTTAAGAAAATATACCAAGACGGACCATATCCTGGGACACAAAACAAATCTCAACAGATTTAACATAACGGAAACCACACAGAGTTTGTTCTCTGACAACAAGAGAATCAAATTAGAAACCAGTAACCAAAAGTTAACAGGAAGATCTCCAAATACTCAGAAACACGTTTCTAAATAATCCATGGACCAGTGAGGAAGGCTCAAGGAAGCACAAAGATACACTGAACTGAATAGAAATGAAAACTCAACATATCAAAAATTCTAAAGCAGTGCTGGGGGAATTTTATACCAGTAAAGGTGTATACTAGGAAAGAGGAAATGTCTCGTATCAGTACACGAAGCTCCCACCTCAAGAACCTATAGGAAAAGAAGAGAAAAAGGGACTCAAAGCAGAAGGAAGGAAAAAGCAAAGACAGCAGCAGAAACCGGAGAAATTGAAAACAGGAAAATGGGAAAGAAATGAATGAATTTTAACTCATTCGAATGGAAGAAATGAAATGAAAGAAAGAAAAATATCAATAAAATTTACAGAACTCTAGAAAGCCTGAAAAGAAAAAAGAGAGAAGACCCAAGTTACCGATATCAGGAATGGAACAGGGGATATCACTACAGAACCCACAGTCGTCAAAAGGGTAATGAGCAAATGCTAGGAACAACTCTACACGCAGAAACTTGACAACTTAGATGAAATAAACCAATTCCTCAAAAAGCAAAACTACCACAACTCACTCAATATAGATAATTTGTGTAGCCTGATAACTATTAAGGAAATTAGATTCATAATTTTAAACTCCAAAAAGAGAATCCAGGCTCAGATGGTTTCAGTGAAGAATTCTATCAAACTTTTAAAGAAGAATTATCACCAAATCTGCACAACTTCTTCCAGAAAGGAGAAGAGGAGGGGACACTTCCCAATTCATTTTATGAAGTTAGTATTACCCAGATACCATAACTATAGAGACAGTACAAAAAAAATTAAAAGCCAAAACCAACAACTACAGATTAACATCTTTCGTAAGTATAGATACAAAAACGTTTTACAAAGTAACGGCACACAGAGTTCATCAGTACATAAAGAGAATTATACATTTTCACCAAGTGGGGTCCATTCCAGGGACGCAGGCTGCTTCAATATTCAAAAATGAATGAAAAAAAAAAAAATGAATGAAATCAACTATATTAACAGGCCAAAGAGGAAAAATCACATGAGCATATCAATTAATGCAGAAAAAGCACTTCACATGACAAAGTTCAACATCCATTCATGATAGAAGCTCCCAGAGAAACAGGAATAGAGGCAGCTTCCTCCGCTGGATGAAGACCGTCTACAAAAACCCTACTGCTAATATTGAACTTCTTGGGGAGAGATGAGTGCTGGAAGCCAGGCAAGGATGCCCACTCTCACCAGTCTTCTCCAACAGGCCTGGAAGTTCTAGTCAATGCAGTAAGGTAAGAAGAGGAAACAAAGAGCACCCAGTTTGGAAGAAATGAAGCTGTCCGTATTTGCAAACGACACCATTGTCTACACAGAAAATTCCAAATAATCTATTATTAAAAAAAATCTAAGAATAAGCCGATTCTGCAAGCTTCAAGGATACAAGATAAACATACACCCATGAGCTGTATTTCTATATCTTACCAATGACCACGTGGTCACTGACCATTGTATTCAGAATATAATACTATTTGCGATTGCTCAAATAAATGGAAAAACTTAGGTGTAGATCTAACAAGGCCTATATAGGACTTGGGTGCCCCAAACTGCAAAACGCTGATGAAAGGAATCACAGAGGATCTGAACAGATGGAAGGTCCCCGACCTCAGGTTCAGCTGCTCGTCAGCTCAAGAATCCAATACTAGAGACAAGTGTTGGCTAAAAGGAAGGTAGCTTTATGGAGGAAGCCAGCAATCCTGGGGAGAACGTGGACCCGTGTCCCAAAGAACCAACTCCTCAGCTGCGGATCAGAGGGCAGGAGCTTTTAAAGGGGAGTTTCAGGGCTGTATAGGCGGAGGGAGGGGCTCAATGCAGAAACAGCGGAGTCAGCGCTGGAAGTCATTTTGAAACTGGTCTGCAGTGGTCTGATCAGTGTCATCTTTTTTTTTTTTTTTTTTTTTTTTTTGTTTCGGGGGCCTCCCCCTTTTTTGGCCTCTCCCGTTTCGGAGCACAGGCTCCGGACGCGCAGGCTCAGCGGCCATGGCTCACGGGCCCAGCCGCTCCGTGGCATGTGGGATCTTCCCGGACCGGGGCACAAACCCGTGTCCCCTGCATCGGCAGGCGGACTCCCAACCACTGCGCCACCAGGGAAGCCCCAGCGTCATCTTGATTGTTTTAAGTGCAGTTAATCTTCAGCTCCAGGGTTGGTTTGTTCCCATTTCCTTGAGGCCAGTTCTTGGAATTGTGCAAGACGCAGCAGCTTATGTCATGGCTACAGTCTGGTCACCACGCAGTCAGCTTTTTCCATTCAGTGCCAGTTTCTGTAGCTGCAAAACAGCTCAAAGGATATGGCTCAGGATATTATCTATAGCCCTGGAGGAGGAACTAAAGGTCCTTGACTTTGTTTAATGGCTAAACTATTATTATTTCATCTTGTTTGACTGTTTTCCTTTGTTTTTTCATTTTCTCACTTCTCTGATTAAATTTATTCTTTGGAACTCAGGGAAGGCCTAGGAAGCTAGGTTTCTATAAACAAGAGGCAGACGGAGGACAGGGCAGGGTCTGTCCCAGGAAGGCCCCACAGGGTCCCACTCGCATAAAGACATGCTCATGCACTGGAGGACTTGACATGGTGAAAGTGTCAATTCTCCTCAAATCAACATACAAGTGCAATACAATTCCTATCAAAATCCCAGCAAGGATATTTGTAGATATAGACAAGATTATTCTAAAATTCATATGGAAACATGAAGGAACTAGTGTAGGCAAAGCAACTGTGAATAAGAAGAAATTGGGAGACATCAATGTACCTGATTCCAGGACTTCTTATGTAGCTGGATAACCAAAACTATGTGGTATAGGTAGAGGGGTAGAGATAGATCAGTGGGACAGAAAAGAGACCCAGAAACAGACCCACACAAATACGCCCAAAGGTGCCAAAGCAATTCAGTGGATGAAGGGTTGATTTTTCCACAAGTTGCTGGAGGCATTGGACATCCAAAGGAAAAAAAAAAAAGAATGTGGACCTAACTCACATGTTATGCAAAAATTAGCTCAGGATGGATCACACACTTAAAGGTAAAATGCAAAACTCTAAAACTTTTAGGAAAATGGGAGAAAATCTTCAGGATTTAGGATTAGGCAAAGAGTTCTTAGTCTTGACACTAAAAGCATGATCCGTAGAAGGAAATAAAAGGTAAACTTGACTTTATCAAATTAAAAACTTCTGCTCCGTGGAAGACCCTGTTGCGGGATAAAAGGAGAAGGTACTGACTGGGAGAACATATTTGCAAACCACACATTCACCAAAGGGTTGGTATCTAGAATATATAACAAACTCTCAACATAACAACATTAAAAACCAAACAATCCAATTAGAAAATAGGTAAAAGGCATGAAGGGTCACTTCTCTGAAGAGGACATAGAAAAGGCAAATAAGCACATGAGAAGGTGCTTAACATCATTAGCCTGGAGGGAAATGTAAATTAAAACCACAAGGAGAGGGCTTCCCTGGTGGCGCAGCGGTTGGGAGTCCGCCTGCCGATGCAGGGGACACGGGTTCGTGCCCCGGTCCGGGAAGATCCCACGTGCCACGGAGCAACTAAGCCGGTGCGCCACAACTACTGAGCCTGAGCTCTAGAGCCCACGTGCCACAACTACTGAGCCCGCATGCTGCAACTACTGAAGCCCACATGCCTAGAGCCCGTGCTCTGCAAAAAACAAAACAAACAAAAAAATAATAATACAATCACTCTAATAATAATAACAGTTTGTTGAGTTCTTAAAAATCTAAACACGCAACTACTGTACAGTGCAGCAATCGCACAAAGGCATTTATTTATCCCAGAGAAACAAGAACTAATGTTTACAGCAAAGCCCGTGCACACATCTTCACAGCAGCATCATTCGTAACAGCCAAAATCTGGACACAACCCAGATGTCGTTCAACAGGTGGATAGATGAACAAGCTGTGGTCCGTCCACGCCCTGGGATCTCACTTGGCGGTAAAAAGCAGTGAACACAAAACAATCTGAGTGAAACTCCAGAGAATTATGCTGAGTGAAAAGACAGTCCCCAAAGGTTCTATACAATTCCTGAAACAACAAAATTACAGAACTAGAGAACAGACTTGTGGTTGTGGGGGTTAGCTAGGTGGTGAGAGTGAGAGCAAAGGCAAGAGGCAGGATCCTGGTGGGGCTGGAAATGCTCTTTGTCTCGGCTGTATCAATGCCAACATCCTGGTCGAGATGTCCCACTGTTGTTTTGTAAGATGTCACCATTGGGGGAGGCTGGGTAAAGGGTACCTGGAATCTTTCTGGATTATTTCTTAGAGCTTCACGAGCACCTACAATTATCTCAAAATAAAAAGCTTAATTGAAAAAAACCCCATAGCATCAAAATATGTTCAACTGTCTTTTCAGCAAATGGTGCTGAAGTCCTTGAACATCCACATGCAAAAAAATGAAAGAAAGAAAAGAAACGCAATCCGTACACCACACCTCACACACGAATGAACTCAGAACGGATGAGGATCTAAGAGTAGAGCCTAAAATTACAAGACTTCCACAGGAAAGCAAGAGAAAACCTTGGTGACACTGGTGGAGGCAAAATTTCTTAGCTATGACACCAAAAGCAAGACCCATAAGAGAAGAAATTGATAAATTGGGTCTCATCACAATGAAAAACCTTTGCTTTTTGAAAGACGCTCTGAAAAGTGCAAAGATCAACCATGAACTGGGAGAAATGTTGACAAATCATGTGTCTGATAAAGGACTTGTGTTCAGACACACTCAACAATAAGAAAGCAAACAGTTCAATTTAAAAATTGGCCAAAGTGTTTACGGTCCCCTCAGCTAAGAAGACACACGGATAGAAAGTATCCCCAACATCAAAAACTGTTAGAGAAAAATTCACATGAAAGCTACAAGGAGACTCGCACAGAGCGGCCCGGCTGCCACACGGCTGGCAGAACCAGGACGGCACAGCCCTGCTGGAATACGGCCCAGCAGTTTATTATAAGCTAGACGTACTCTTACCGTAGGGTCCAGTCACCCATGCCAGTATGCATTCATCAGAACTCCCCAAATTCTGCACGAACAAGAGAGAGTTTTACTGGGTATAAATTACACCTTAATAAACAATGAAAAATATACAGAGAGTTGATGTCAAAAAGAGCACAGAGGAATTGCGAAGAGGTGGTTGTAGCGTCCCACCCCATGACAGGTGCAAGAGGGACGGATAGACAGACATAGAGGCAAGATTTCAATTATGTGATTCCTAAGATTTATTTATTCATACGTTTCTAACTTTATTCCCTAATACAGATGACATTCATTCATTTTTACAGTCCAGAAGATAGTCACAGAAATTAATCTATATTAGTCTCCAGGGGAAACTGCAACTCATTCCAAAGATAATAAATGTTACTTGTTTATGAAATGTTAGCCATGGTCCAGCAAAAATTCAAGCAAAGCAAAACAGTGTAATTGGCGAGTTAACGGTGTGGTTAGCCCCCAGCCCCGCCCCCTCCCCTCCCCCTTCCGTCATCTGGGCAGAACGGGGACCCCAGGAAGAGACCCACACATGTGGCTACTTGGCTTGTGAGGAACACACCACGAACAGCAGTGCTCGGGCCCTTGGACAGCGGACGGAAAAACGTGAACCTGACCAGGCCACACCACACACAGACAGGATTCCAGCTGGATCACAGCCCCATATGTGGAATGGGAAACAAGAAAACTTCTGGGAGAAAACATGGGAGCGTGTCTTCAGGACTGTGAGTTAGATGAAGATTACTTAGAACACGAAAACATCAACTAAGAAAGAAAGAAAAGGATAATTGTGTTCCATCAAAATTAAGAACTTCGGGCTTCCCTGGTGGCGCAGTGGTTGAGAGTCCGCCTGCCGATGCGGGGGACGCGGGTTCGTGCCCCGGTCCGGGAAGATCCCACGTGCCGCGGAGCGGCTGGGCCCGTGAGCCGTGGCCGCTGGGCCTGCGCGTCCGGAGCCTGTGCTCCGCAACGGGAGAGGCCACAGCAGCGAGAGGCCCGCGTACCGCAAAAAAAAAAATTAAGAACTTCATCAAAACACACTTAAAAAAGGTACTCACAGTACGAGCTTCTGACAAAGAACTTGCATCAAGTATATATAACGTACTCTTACAAATCAATAAGAAAAGAAAAACAAACCAACTTGGAGAAAATGGGCGTTTGAAACGTCACTCTTTGCTTGTTTGTTTTACTGTATGTGGGCGTTGGGTTGTTTCCATTTGTTGACTATCATGGATGGTGGTGCCTTGAAATGTATGAGTGTAAATTTCCTAAATTTTTTTCTTTTAAGTTTCTTCTACTGCTTTTATGCTTCTTACGTTTTTCTCTATTTGGGAATTATAAACAGATTCACCTATATTTTTCTAGTTACCAAAATAATTTTATCTTAAATATTCAAATGTTAAATACCCGTGACGGAGTTAGTTTAGTGAGTCATATCTTATGGGTACAACTATTTTTTTTCCATCCAGATAGTTAAATAATTGAACCTTTAATTGATTTTTGAACATCTGATCTTTCTGCAAACTTTGTGATCTGATAAATTATTAACAGATGCAAGTGTTTATATGTGATTGCTCTATTTTGACATTCACGGTGATTTCAAACCAAAGACTTAAGGTTTAAATAAAAGACTAAAAAGATTCATTGAAAAAACAAAAAAAGAAATAGGCAAAGTCTTGCTGCGCTGCAGCAGAGGGGCTCCAGGTGTCATAGCATGTGTGGGAAGAAGCTCAGCTTGGTGGTCCTGGACTCCACCTTGCTCCCAGCAGAACGGCCCACATGGGGGTCACTGACGGGAACACTCCCAGAGCAGGCTCTGTGGGTCAGCTGGCTAGACACAGCCAGCCGTGACCAGTGACTGCGCTGCCTCAGTCCTGGCCTGGCCGTGTGCAGGGCAGAGGGCTCTGCCTGCAACCTCCTACCCCCCAAGACCCTCAGCCCCGCCTGCTCCCGCCCCATGGCTTTCCGAGTGGTCAGTGGGAGTCCTGCGGGCAGGGCGAGGGTGACCCACTGCTCTGGTCCCCGGGGACTGAGGGGTTTCTTGGGATGTGGGATTTTTGGCTTTAAAACCAGAATGCTCTGGGCAGACTGGGACTACTGGTCATCCTGAGGGGAGCAGAAGTCCTGGGAGAGAGGGTGCTGGGGTCTGGCCCAGGCCGTCTGCAGCCCAGGAATGTCCGCTGGATCCAGTTTCTAGCTGGGACACCTCCTTCCCCGAGGGGGCCCTTCCGCTCCTTCACTGGGGGTCACTTGTCATCCCACAGGAAAGCCAGGGGCAGGGCTGAGGGGTCGTGGATGGAGAGAGGGGTCTTGGGCCAGAGGGACGTGGGGCGTGGAAGAGGAGAGGGGCCTCAGCAGGGAGTGAGGTTGCCCGGTGGGAAGCGGCCTGGGGACGACTTCCCAAGGGACCGTGGCCCATGGTCGAGGGGGCGGAGGCTCTAAGTGGCTCCCCGTCTGCTCGCTGAGCTTCCTCAGCTCAGTGGCGTGTGGTCCCGGGTGACTGCCACACGCCTGGCCGCGGGGGCCGAGCTCCTGGCCCAGCCCTTGGGGGTCCCAGAGTCTGTGCTGCCTCCGCCTGCAGCCCAGGGCTCGGAGCGGGTGTCCAGCCTTGGGCGTGGAGCCTGGATGTGCCGGGCTCGGGAGGGGCCTGCGTTGCCCCTGGGGCTCCCGAGAGCGCTCCAGGGTCTGTCCAGGGAGGGTGTCAGGGGTCCCTCTGCACACCCCAGCTCTGCAGAGCAGATGAGGGGAGAGAGGCGGCCTGGGCTGTGGGGACCGCGTCACTGAGGAGTCGTGCTCACTGCCTCCCCTGCCCGCTGTGTGTGCCTGTGTGCGTGTGTATTTGCACGCGTGCTCCTGCCTGTTTGGTGGGGGTGTGTGATTGCTTTGACAGCTACTGAGACAATGTTTCAGTTCCAGCTACAGTGTTTCAGCTCTATTGTTCGCGCGCTTGTTTTCAGAAGGAACTCCCGCCCACAGCCCCACCGACCAAACCAGAGCAGTCACTGCCGTGATTTCCGTCCATCTTTCTGGTCTTATCTTTACAAATCTGGGGTAGTGCAGGCACCAGTGTGACGCTCTGGTGAGCATTTCTCTCCAGATCACTGACCGGCTGCCTGGGCCCCTGGCGCTCACGTCCCTGGTCCCCCTGGGTAGAGACAGCATTGTCCCTGTCCCCCGCTGGGCCAAGCGTGTTGGGGCCTTGGTCCCTCCACCATTCCCAGGGGCCTGACCCGGGGAGGTGGGGCGGTGGAGTCCAGGCTCCGTCAGTGCTGGAGGCTCGAGGCCCCGCCGGCCGGACCTGGGGGGCAGTGACTCACAGCAGGTGTGCCCGGGGCAGCGGTGCCTATTTGCCTGCCTGCACGGTCCTCAGAGATTCCAGGTGTGAGTGGGTGCACGCTCCCGGCTGCTGTTTGCCAAGTGGGAGTTCCAGGCAGGGTGGTTCCCCGGCATCTCTGGGTTTCTGGCCCCAGAAGTGGGTGTCACACATGTGTGCTCTTAGAGGTGGAATCCCGCCAGCCCTGGAAAGGCTCGGCTCCACCAGCATTTCAGGGGTGCTGGCCTGGCCCCCCTGTGGGTCAGCTCCCCTCCAAGCCATGATTTTAATGAATGTTCCTGGAGATGTGTCTGATCTCTTCGTATTTATATGAGCCCGGAAAAGGGACAGGAAGCGGTCTTGGAGGGAGGAGGGGCTGGGCCGCCACCAGCGGAGGCTCAGAAGAGCACTGTGAAAAGCCTGCTTTCAAGATGCGCAAACACAGACTCCAGATTATTTGCAGGTATTTTCTCGAGGTGAGAGTGGCAACTTTTGCTTCACTTTTTTTCCCATTAAAAAATTGTGTTAGGGCTTCCCTGGTGGCGCAGTGGTTGAGAGTCCGCCTGCTGATGCAGGGGAAGCGGGTTCGTGCCACGGTCCGGGAAGATCCCACATGCCACGGAGTGGCTGGGCCCGTGAGCCATGGCCGTTGAGCCTGTGCGTCCGGAGCCTGTGCTCCGCAACGGGAGAGGCCACAGCAGTGAGGGGCCCGCGCACCGCAAAAAAAAAAAAAAATTGTGTTAAAATACATGTAACAAAATGTACCATCTTAACCATGTCTAAGGGTACATTTCGGAGGCACTAAGTACATTCACATCATTGTGCAAACTTCACTACCATCCACTCCAGAACGTTCCATCTTCCCAAACGGACACTCTGTCCCCATTACACACTCACTCCCCTCCCCTCCCCCAGCCCCTGATCCCCACCGTCTACTTTCTGTCTCTATGGATGTGACTCCTCCAGGGACCTCATGCGACTGAGTCACGCAGGACTTGTCCCGCGTCTGGCATATTTCACTGAGCATCTTGTCCCCAAGATTCATCCTGTGCAGCCTGAGTCAGATTTCCTTCCTTTTTAAGGCTGAATAATATCTCACTGTGTGGATGGACCACGTGTATCCCTTCATCCATCGATGGACACTTGGGTTGCCTCTACCTCTGGGCTGCTGTGAGCACAGGTGTGCAAATATCTCTTCGAAGCCCTGCTTTCAATTCTTTTGGGATACACCCAGAAGTGGTGGTCTAATTTCTATGAGCACGATTTTACACTGTGAACAATACCTTTTAAACGTGCTGATGGCGTTAGACAATCCCCAGCCCCCCGAGTGCCGATGTCCTTTTGTCCTGGGGTCAGAGGCGCCCACTCCACGTCAGGACCCTGGGGGCCACAGTCAGGGTTGTTTGGGCGGCATCTCACTTTGGATGCATCCTCCCCTCTCCCTAGAGGCTGACAGGACCGTCAAGGGTGACTTTTCCTTGTCCTGATGCGGGCAAGTGGGCGGGCAGTTCCCTGCCTGCAGATGGCGGTGTTTGGGGGAGGGGCTGGCACAGTGCTCTTAGGGCAGAGGAGGCTGGATTCTAGTAGTGTCAGCTGCTACCTGACCCCTGGGTGCCCAGGCTGCCTGGGAAGCTAGGAGGGACACAGATGCGGTTGCCTCCAGGGAACAGCCTCAATGGACAGTCCCCTCCGTCCCCCCAAGGAGGTGGAGGGGTGACCGCTGAGCAGAGGCATTGGAGGAAGGCATGGTGGGGAGGGGCTGGGGGCCTTTGTGTTTTCTGGGGCAGGAGGGGGCGGGCGGGGGCTCCCAGGAGCTGAGCTGGGCCCAGGGCGATGAGGGACTCCAGGGCCAGCACTGCCCCGCCCAGGCCTGGGCAGAAAGGGGCTCAGCTGTGGGGGGAGGGGGGAGCCACTGTCAGCAGCAAGCCGGGGTCTCACTGCCCTTCATCTACAGCTGTGGATCTGGGGGACCAGGTCAGATCTCGGGAGGAATTCTGTCTGCCCAGTGATGCAGGTAAAGAGACGCGTGCAGGAAGCCTCCAAATCAGGTCAGCCCTGCCATGAAACCAAGTTTACTCTCCGCTCCCTTCTCCCGCCGCCCAGAGAGCATCCCCCGTGCCCCCCCGACACCCCTGCCCGCGCCGCCGGTACCGGGGGGGTCTTGGCCCCTCGGCCCGGGGAGGCTGACCCCACCCATGGGCATCTTCCAGATGGCTCTCTCCCCTTCGGGCCCCGAAGCCAAGCAGGAGGGATTAGGACACCGTCCTCCTTATCAAGGAAGTTCCCGGCTTGGAGCAACTCTGAAGCCACCGTGCCCTTTCTGTCAACAGCATGATAATTCCTGCAAGCTGTCAGAGGTTCCCAGCGCCTTCCTGCCGAGGTGGCACCCACTTCCTCTTCGCGCATTAGAAGGGTTCCATCTGTCTGTGTCCTGAAGTCATTCTCTGTCACGCGGGATACGTGGTAAACTTTCCCCAAACCGCTGGTTTCCGCATCTGTGACATCAGGCCGCACCCTCGGCCTCACGGTGTCCCCTGCGTCAGGAGTGACTGTGGGTCACGGATGCTGAGCCAGCATTGATGAGAAACTGGGCTGTGATTTTAGGTGCAGCCAATAGAGGAAGGTGCTGCCTGTTCGACTGTCATGGTGCAGGCTAGGCTGGCGGTGCACCGAGGTTCCAGATGCGTTAAACTGTGCAAAAGGTCGAAGGGACGCCCCAGCGCGGCATCATCACCCCGTTTCAGGAAGAGAAAGCAGGAGCTTCACGAGGTCCTTCAACTCGCCTGAAGCCTCCTGGAGGCGACCGCTGCAAGGGCGGCAGGGGCTCTTCCGGGGGACCAGACGCAGCTCAGAGGACGCTTCCCTGACGCATCAGTTGGTTTTGTCCTTGGGGCAACCGTCCTCTGAGCAGCGCTCCTACGATCACAATTTTCCAGACGAGATGCCCGAGGCACGGAGAGGGTGATGTGCTGGCCCAGGGCTACACAGCGGATGGGTTTCAGGGCCAGGATACCATCTCCTCCCAGTGTCTGGAGCCCCAGGCCCTGGATTCGAATTCCTGTTGGTCCCTCTGAGGTCAGGTGCCTCCCATCTGTGTCATCCAAAAAGCAGGGATATAACCACAGTTCCTACCACTCAGGAGTTTCTGATTTTCTATGGACTGAATTATACAGTGAAGCCTCCAAGAAGTGTGCCCGGCCCACGAGGGCTGCCACCAGGCTGGCGTCCGAGACGGGGCTGGCAAAGTGTCCAGAGGGGCCTGGAGACACCCGTCCGCTCCGCAGTCTCAGCAGAAAACAGGCGCCACGGCGGACTGTCTGCTTTAAGACGTGCGGCTGGTCCAGGCCTGGCTCTTTCCCCAGGGCAGGGGGTTGGAGGGACCTGGCGTTTGGGGTGTGGGTGTTGACCTCCGGGTTGGAGATGTGCCCCAGGTGGAGAGTGGAAGTCAAGTCTTCCCCCACTGCAGCCCCTCCAGGGCACCGGGCTATAGGGGAGGGAGGTCTGGGTCAGGCTGCCTGGCCACTCCAGCCGGACAGTCTGCGCATCCAGTCAGACCCCGCTGTTCTCACCTCCTCGCCCTGGAGGGGAGGAAGCCAACCCCACAGAGTCCCACATGGGAAGGGCTGTGAAGCTGCCCCCTTTTTCTGCCCCTAAGCTGTACCTGTCCACCAGGACAGAGCCTCTGCCCTGCAGCCTGCGTGGGCTGAGGGAGGTGGGAGTGTCGGGTCCGGAGAAGGCTGCTGGGACGGCTCAGCCCCCAGGTCCTGCAGCTACAGCAGAGTGACCCCAACGGCCCTGCAGGTCACCTGCGTTGGGACCTCGGCCATGCCCAGAAACTGGAAAGGAAGGGACAGGCGTGGGGGAGGAGTGCCAGCCCAGGGCAGGCAATGCTGGATCCAGTGTCCCCTGCCTTGGTCACCTTGGCCAGGAACAGCTGGGCTGGGCTAGGCCAGGGTCAGGATCAGGGTCAGGGTCAGGCAGCCCAGGGTCCTGAGGGTCGTGGGGGCCGCTTCTCCATCATGTCATGTGTCCGAGGAGAAAGCTGTGAGGAACATGCTGCCCCCGGGGGTCCCAGGACACCACCCACCCCAAGAGGAAAGCGCTGGACTCGCACCTCCCACCCATAGGCTCCTTGCCCACCCGTGGGGCCCTGTTCTTGGCCGGATCCGGGCTCGTGGGCGTTTCATCCTCACCTGGGTCAGTCCCCCATACAAACAGGAGCTATCTGATGCCCGCTTCTGGTCCCAAATCAGAGCTGCCAGAGTGAGTCAGCGGCCTGGCCTGCATCCCATCCCCACGTCCCTCCACCGTCCTCCTGTTGCCATGGCAACGCTTGGGCGGTCCTGTCAGCGCTGGACCCCAGCCCTCTGTCCAAACAGGCACTGCCTTGCTCCCCAGTAAACCTGCTAGTTTAGCAGGTCTGGGTGGGGGGCTGGCAGCAGCCCAGGTGCAGGCTGTGCGGTCCCCCGGGAACCCGGGGGAACAAAGGCTTCTGGGGCCACCGCCCTGGGCGAGCCACATCCCCACGTGTGGCTCCCGCTTCCCACAGACAGCACCCTACTGTGAACCCCTGGACATGAACCCTCTTCCTGCAGGGGTTTTCATGGACCCCCTTTTCAGGTGAGGAAACTGAGGGTGGCCAAGGCTCACCCCAGCCGTGCCACTTCCCCTGTGCTGCCCTCACTAAGCGTGAAGGCCCCTGAGAGCAGGGGGGTGGAATCACTGCCCCACTGCTTTAAGGGACCCCTTCCAGCCCCCCACCCCTCCACAGCCCCCACTGGGCTCGGGGAGGTCACAGGGAAGAAGGCCCCTGGTTTTCAAGGCTGGGTCCCTGGTCCCACACCTGCCCCGACTCCAGACCCCCTCTCCATGGGTCCCTCTTATGGGGTTGCCCCACCCTGGGAAGGGATGCTAACCCCGGTGCAGGGCGTGCCTGGTGACTCAGATGGGTCGGGGCGAGGTGTGGACTCAGGCCTGTGCCCTACGCCGGGAGCATGGACACTGGTTGACCTGTTACCTCCCTGCCTTCCTGGGGTCGTGAGGGGGGGAGACCCGTGTCACTCATGCTTCCCTCAGCTTGGGTCTGCAGACCCTTGAGCCTCCCCACCAAGGCACTGGTTCCCAATGTCCAATATCCTAACCACAAAGCCCACACAGCCCTTCGGAGCCAGACTGGTCCCCGCGGCCTGCCCCTAGGGGCCTGCCCTGCTCAGCACCAGTGACGCGCTGTCAAGCTCTAGAGCCAGGCAGCTGCGCGGGGGAGGGGGAGGATGTGATACACCAGCCTGCAGGGGGGTGGGGGGCAGGGGGCACCGAGGTGGCGCCAGCTCCCTTCAACCGGCATCCACGCCCCCTGCTATGTGATCACCCGCCCACCCACCCACTCACTCACTCATTCATTCACTCACTCACTCATTCATTCATTCACTCGTTCATTCACTCATTCACTCACTCGTTCATTCACTCATTCACTCACTCGTTCATTCACTCATTCATTCACTCACTCGCTCATTCATTCACTCACTCGTTCATTCACTCACTCACTCATTCATTCACTCGTTCATTCACTCACTCACTCATTCACTCACTCGTTCATTCACTCACTCGTTCATTCACTCGTTCATTCACGGACTCATTCATTCATTCATTCATTCACTCATTCACTCACTCACTTGTTCACTCACTCACTCGTTCGCTCACTCACTCGTTCACTCACTCACTCACTCATTCACTCACTCTCTCACTCATTCATTCACTCACTCGCTCATTCATTCATTCACTCGTTCATTCATTCATTCACTCGTTCATTCATTCATTCACTTGTTCATTCAGTCATTCACTCACTCATTTATTACTCACTCATTCATTCACTCACTCGCTCATTCGTTCACTCACTCGTTCACTCACTCGTTCATTCAGTGACTCACTCATTCATTCATTCAGTCACTCATTCATTCACTCACTCGCTCATTCATTCACTCATTCGTTCATTCACTCACTCACTCATTCATTCACTCGTTCATTCACTCACTCACTCATTCACTCACTCATTCATTCATTCACTCGTTCATTCACTCATTCACTCACTCGTTCATTCACTCATTCACTCACTCGTTCATTCAGTCATTCATTCACTCACTCGCTCATTCATTCACTCACGCGTTCATTCACTCACTCATTCATTCATTCACTCGTTCATTCACTCACTCGTTCATTCACTCACTCGTTCATTCACTCGTTCATTCACGGACTCATTCATTCATTCATTCATTTACTCATTCACTCACTCACTTGTTCACTCACTCACTCGTTCGCTCACTCACTCACTCGTTCGCTCACTCACTCGTTCACTCACTCACTCACTCATTCACTCACTCACTCATTCACTCTCTCACTCATTCACTCACTCGCTCATTCATTCATTCACTCGTTCATTCATTCATTCACTTGTTCATTCAGTCATTCACTCACTCGTTTATTACTCACTCATTCATTCACTCACTCGCTCATTCGTTCACTCACTCGTTCACTCACTCGTTCATTCAGTGACTCACTCATTCATTCATTCACTCATTCAATCACTCGTTCATGCACACACTCGTTCATTCATTCACTCGTTCACTCATTCACTCGTTCATTCACTCACTCATTCACTCACTCACTCATTCATTCACTCGTTCATTCACTCATTCACTCGTTCATTCACTCATTCACTCGTTCATTCACTCATTCACCCACTCATTCATTCACTCACTCGCTCATTCATTCCTCACTCATTCACTCACTCTTACACACTCACTCGTTCACTCACTCACTCACCCACCATGTCCCTCCCCCACTCTCCTGTTACATGGGAGGCATTCTTTCTATCAGGTACCAGGGCATGAGGAGGGGATGGCTCAGGGGCCAAAAACCAGGTGACCAGCAGGAGCTTGGGACAGGCCCCAAGTGAGGCAGAAGCAAAGCTGAGAGCAGCTCCCGGGAGCCCCCTGGCCCCAGCCCCCGCCCCATCATGGTGGGGACCTTGCTCACCTTGCTGCCACTCTGCCCCAGGTAGAGCCTCCTGGCTGGGCTCACCTGTGGCAGTGGAGCCCCCAGCCTTGGGGGGGGGTGTGCGGACCCCTGGGACGGAAGTCCAGCTGCAGCGCCTGGCTCCCTGATAGGCCCACTGTCTGAGGCTGCGTGTCCATCACACCAGGGCGCTTTCTCAACCAGAGCCCATCAGGGCCAAGACCACTGGGCCAGTTTCTGGGCTCGTTCAGTCGGCATCTCTCCAGTGCAGTGAACTCAGCCATCCCTGCCCCCAAGACCACAGGCCCACTTGTGACTGGAGCTGGCCTGGGGTCACCCACCCAGCTGGAGCACAGCCAGGCTCCCAGGCAGTGCTGGTCTGGGGGCTGCACTGTGGGGCGGGGTCCTGTCACTGGGGGTGCCGTGCCCTGAGCCCTTCTCCAGTGAGGGTGGGGCTGGCCACAGCAGCCCCGGCAGCAGGGAAGATGCCAGTGGCCACTCCAGATGCCAGGAACTCAGGGGTCCGGCGGCAAGGGAGAGTGCCCGGGGAAGGTCCAGGGGCAGGGGCGTGGTGGAGGATGCCTGAGGCCAGGACTGGGGGACCCTCAGGGACCACGTCCCACCTGGCAGACACACCCATCCCTGCCTGTCTTCAGCTGCCGGCCAGCCCGTAGCCAGTGCCCACTGTTTATCTGGGTGAGGGGAACCACAGGCCCTGCCCCACCCTCCCACGTGAGGCCCGTGGGGCTGGAGCCAGCTCTGGGACTACAAAAGGCTCCTGCAGACGCAGAGCCCTCCTAAGAGGCCGCCCTGGGGACTTCTCCCCCCACACACCATGGGTGTCAGCCGGAGGAAGCTGGCCCTGCTCTGGGCCCTGGGCCTCACTCTGGCCTGTGCCCAGCACACAGGTAAGGTTCGTGCTGGCTTTCCCAGGCTGGCCCTGACCATGGCCCCTGTGCCCCCCCCAAATCCCCAAATCCAGCAGGCAGCTCTGAGGCCTTGTCCTGGGCTCTGGTCAAGCTGAGTGCATTCGTGAGCTGCTCTTCCAGCTTGTGGGGCTGGGGAGGGGTTCTTGGGGGCTGTGGGGTCCACGTGGGGGTTAGGGCTGGGAGCAGCCCAGCATCTATGAGCCCCTGGCTGCAGGATCTCATCCACACGTGCGTCTCTGCTGCTCTCTGCCCTCTGCCCCCTGCCAAGCCTGGTCTGAGCAGACTCTTGAACTCCTGGCCCAGCCTGGCAGAGCTGCCCACCTGCCTGGGACACCACCTCCCCCCCCCAACCCCGCACCGTGAATCCCCGGTCCAGCAGCTCGCTTTCCCTGTCTGTTTCTCTGTGGTGGGCTCAGTCCGAGGTGGAGGGTGTGATGAGGGCAGCTCACAGGCCCCACGGTCCTTGGAGGCCCCTTCCCATATGGGCCTGCACCTCCCTCCTCTGCTTCCCAGGGGATAGCAGGGCCCTGGATGGGTGAGGGGGGGCTCCCAGGCTCCTGGAATGGCAGCTTGGGGAACATGCCGTGTTACCCAAGGTCCCCACTGCCCCAGGCGGCCCACACATCCCGGTGCCCAGTCTCCCGCTGCCGCCAGACAGTCTCAGAACTGGGAAGCTCTCCCTTGAGTACTCAGGGCAAGGCTGCCCCACTGGATGTTCCCTGGACACATGGCAAGGATGAGTCCAGGTTGTCCCAGGTGATCTGAGAAATGGGGCCAGCACACCAGTGAGTGAGGCAGTGCTCCCTGGGTCAGCCCCCATCCAGAGGAGGGCTGGCCTCCCCTTCTGGGCGGGGGGCTGGGCACCCCCCTGCCATGCCAGCTCTGTGCGGGATCATGGCAAGCCTGTGTCTGGTGACATTCTGCACCAACACTGCCCGTCCCTGGGCCCTGCCTACCTGACCTCCACGGTGCTGGGCCCCGACCTGTGCAGTGGCCCGAGCACCCCATTTTGGGTGCAGCTCTGTCTCCGCTCTTGGTCCCAGATCCCCAACAGGCTCTGAATTTTCCTGCAGAGCTCCGGTTGCTCTGGGCCAGCTGCCGCAGACCCGCGGCTTTACTGTCTGCTCCCTCGGCAGATGCTCCTGGACGGGGGCTGCCTGCCTGTCCCCCTACGTCCCGAGCAGGGGACCAGTGGCTGGGCCCTGGTGGACACTCGGTGGGCATGAATGAACAGTGAACAAAGGAATGGCCCCTGGAGAGACAGCCGGGGTCACCCCGCATGCTCATGGGGCCGGGGACACCCCCACATGCTCATGGGGCCACCTGAAGGGGAGGTCATGGGAGTGGTGGCCCAGCCGTGGGCCCGGGTGACCTCCAAGGCTCGGCAGCCTGGAAGAGATCCTCCCAGTGCCCCCGTCCGCACAGAGAATCCCACCATCTGGACTTTCCGCCCCTCCCTCTGTGCATCCTCTGAGGGGATGTGCCTGTCCTTTGGCCGGCTCAGGCCCAGCGCCCTCTCCTCTTCCCAAAGGCCAGGCCCAGGACAGCACTGCAGAGCTCGGCTATGCGTACCCGGACCTCCCTCCTGCCCTCCAGGGGCCTGGCGGTGAGTGGCCCCCCCCCCCGGCCGGGCCCCCCCCCCCCCCCCCGCCCCAGCAGTCAAAGAGCCCTTGAAGGGCCATGGGTCACCTGCCTTGGGCCCTGCAGGCTGCTTGCCATCCCCATCCGGCGTGGCTGAGACAGGGTGACAGGCTGCCTGGGAGCTCACAGAATGTCCCTTTCTCCCTGGAGTTAACACCTGATACTCCAGCGGTGGCAGGGCAGGTGAGGGTCAGCCCACAGTGCGGCCAGACGCCCCAGAGCAAGGGGAGGCTCGGGGACAGACCCAGCCACCTCAGTTTGCATGTCCCCAAAAGGGGCTCCCAGGGAGGCGCACCTGTGCCTGACGTCAGCACCCAGGGGATTGCCCGTAGCTGCTGATGCGTTCGTTCGTTGTTTTAATCGGGGTATAGTTTTACAATGTTGTGTTAGTTTCTACTGTACAGCAAAGCGAAGTAGAGTTCCCTGTGCTCTCCAGCAGCTTCTCAGTTATTACCTAGTTTATACATAGTAGTGTATATATGTCCATCCCGATCTCCCAATTCATCCCACCCCCCTTTCCCCGCTTGGTGTCCATACGTTTGTTCTCCACGTCTGTGTCTCTATTTCTGCCTTGCAAACTGGTTCATCTGTACCTTTTTCTAGATTCCATGAATATGTGTTAACATACGATATTTGTTTTTCTGTTTCTGACTTACTTCACTCTGCATGACAGTCTCCAGGTATTGATTCAGGCATTTTTGAGATTCCGGGAGCAAGGAAGCCCCAGTGCAAACAGCATTCTGGGCCACGGGGTGTGAGAGCTGGGGCCCCTGGGTGCTCTGCTCTCAGCCCACAGTGGTCCCCGCTGGCCTTGGTGTTCACACCGGCCGGGAGGCCATATACACGGCAGAACCCGGAGCCGGATCTAGAGTCTGGCAGACCCGAGCAGTCGCGGAGCCGCCACAGCCTCTCGTGGGGGCTGAGCTGTGCCTGGGCGGTGGGGGTGAGGGCTGTGCGTCACCCGCCCTGTTTCCACAGGCAACTCCCTCCGCGGGGTGACCATCCACCCGCCTCTGAGGAGCACCCCCCTGGTGCGAGGTGAGACCCCGAGAGGCCAGGCGGGGGGCCGTGTTGGCCGAGCTCTGCCTCGTCACACCTGGGGGGCGGGCCGGGGGACCGCAGCTTCCCAGGTGGATAAGGGCCCAGGTTTCGGGACGTCCGGGTGTCCCAGACTCGGCGCCCTCGGAAAGGCCCTGCTCTGTTTGGCCCACAGCCCTGAACGCGGCGCACCGCGGGCGGGTGTGCAGCACGTGGGGTGACTTCCACTACAAGACCTTCGACGGCGACGTCTTCCGCTTCCCCGGGCTGTGCAACTACGTCTTCTCCGCGCACTGCGGTGCCGCCTACGAGGACTTCAACCTCCAGCTCCGCCGCGGCCCCGGCCCCAACGCCACCGCGCCCAGCAGGGTCACCATGAAGCTTGACGGCATGGTCGTCGAGCTGACCAAGGGCTCCGTCCTGGTCAACAGCCTCCCGTGAGTCTGGGCCCTGGACGGCGAGCATGCTTCTGGGCCGTCGGGGGAGGGAAGTGCAGTTGTCCCAAGAGTGGGTCCCGGAGCGGTGCCCCCCAGGCCCCCATGCTCGGCCCCCTGCCCCACCCAGGGGCTCAGGCTCTCCCTCTGCCCCTGGAAGCGGCCCCTTCCTTGTTCTTCTGATGCCAGAGCTCCAAGCTCTTGTGGGCATGTTGACCCTGTCATACGTGTGACTGAAGGGACCCTCCCTGCCTGAAGTCCAGACCTATGTTGCCCGTCCCCTCGTGCCCTATGGCGCCTCAGCTGGGCCCTCTCTCCGCAGAATTCAGCTGCCCTTCAGCCGCTCCGGAGTCCTCATTGAGCAACGCAGCAGCGGCGTGAAGGTGGCGGCCAGGCTGGGCCTGGTCTTCATGTGGAACCAGGATGACAGCCTCCTGGTGAGGCGGGGGGCCGGGATCGGGGGACCAGGCACATGCCTCCAGCCTGACAGCCTCTCCAGGGAGGGAGGAAGGGGCTCTGGGCGAAGGAGGGTGGGAAAGCCAGACATCTCCGGCCCCGGCAGCAAGGATGGGGCCCAGATGCTAACGGGGCCCCAGGGTCCACACCCCTGATGGAGACCCTGAATGTGGGGGTAGCTTCCTCCAGGACAGAGCCCCTGCTCCGGGTCCCAGCCGCGTGGAGCAAATGGGGAGGGTCCTCTGTGAGAAGGCCCAGCTGCTCCAGCCTGGGGAACCTCGTCTGTCCTTCTGGTCCGGGGCTGTCCCTGGCACGGCTGGAGTCTGATGTGTCCTCTCATTGCAGCTGGAGCTGGACCCCAAGTACGCCAACCAGACCTGCGGGCTCTGCGGAGACTTCAATGGCGTCCCCGTCTTCAACGAGTTCTTCTCCCACAGTAAGCCCCGGGGCGCGAGCTCCCCTCCCTGCCGCCTGCTCCAGCTCTGTGCTCCCTGGAAGCCTGCCTTCCAGGGTGCCAAGTCAGAGGTCTCGGTCTTAACACATGTGCACGCACCCACACGTGCATGCAGACCCACACGCTCAAGGTCCAGCATGCACGCGCACCTACACCACGAGCATGTGCACAGACTCGGGCACGCCCCAGCACACACAGACGCACGGCGCGCGCTCACGTGCACTTGCCCCCACCCCATCCCACCCAGCACACGCTCTCGGTGGGGCAGCCCCCGCTGAGCCCTCCCGTTCTCAGTGCCCGTCACACACCCTCCTCTGAAATCGAAGACCTGCCTCCATCCAGACCTTGTCTCTGCTTCTTGGTCCTTGAGACTTTGCCAGGCAGTGGCCTTTTATGTGACCCACACCCGCTGCAGCCCCGATCCCAGGGCCCCCACTGTCAGGCCCAGGAAGCCCCATGCAGAGCCCATACGTAAGGGACTCCCTTAGGGGAAGCCTGCCTGCGTGCCCAGCAGTGGCCGGCAGGGGCCCAGGTCACTCTCCAGCCCTGGGCCAGCGGAGCGTCAGTTAACGGACCTCAACCCGCTGCCCTGCAGCCCCGAATGCCTGGGAGTTCCTCATTTCATCTCCAGACTCCCCGAAAGTGCTGTGTAGCCGCCGCTTAAACTGGCGGTGTGGAAGGGGAAGGCCGGCGTAGCCCGGTCGCCGCGAGCGAGGGCCGCTGGGAGCCTGCAAAGAGCCCGGTGTTGTGCTCTGTCAGACATCAAGCTGACCGCCACCGAGTTTGGGAATCTGCAGAAGATGGACGGCCCCACGGAGCAGTGTCAGGACCCTGCCCCTGAGCCCCCCGTGAACTGCTTGACCGGTTTTGTAAGTCCCAGAGTGAACGGGGGTGGCGTCCGCCTCCCACGGCCCCGGGGACAAGCCGGGGAGGGGGCTGTGAGCCAGGGGATGTTCCAGAGCCTGGACTGAGTGCCCCGGCTTTGCCCCAGGGCATCTGCGAGGAGATGCTGAGCAGCGAGCCGTTCTTGGACTGCGCCGCCCTCGTGGACGCCAGCAGCTACGTGGAGGCCTGCCGGCAAGATCTCTGCCACTGTGGCCAGGCCAACCTCACCAGCTGCCTCTGTCACACCCTTGCTGAGTACTCCCGCCAGTGCACCCATGCCGGGGGGCTGCCCCTGGACTGGCGGGGCCCCCAGCTCTGCCGTGAGTGCCCTGTGTGACCCCGGCCCTGCCATGCCATCCCTTCTCGGGCCGGAAGCAGGGGCAGGGCGTGACACGTGCCCCATCTCCTCCCTGCAGCCCAGACGTGCCCCCTCAACATGCAGTACCGCGAGTGCGGGTCACCCTGTGTGGACACCTGCTCCAACCTGGAGCACTCCCAGCTCTGCGAGGACCACTGCGTCGCCGGCTGCTTCTGCCCTGAGGGTGAGCCGGAGTCCCACCCCCTCTGGCCCCCCAGAATCACACAGATGCATTGTAGGTGCTCAGGAAGGAAGGCCCCTCTGACGTGGCCCGAGGTGTCCCTGGACCCCTGGGTCTGAGGAACCCTCCAGGGCAGGGCCACTGTGGGCAGAGGGCCTGTCCCCTCCACACACCCACATGGCAGGCACAGTCCGGCACCTGCCACGTGGCCTGCCTGCCTCTGCAGGGACGGTGCTGGATGACGTCGGCCACACTGGCTGCATCCCGGTGCCCCAGTGCTCCTGTGTGTACAATGGGGCCACCTACACTCCAGGGACCGGCTACTCCACAGACTGCACCAACTGGTAGGACCCTGGGCCCCTGCCCTCCCCTTCCCCGGAGATGCCCAGGGACGGCCCCTGCCTTCTGGTCCCCCTAGATGCGCCCGGGCCGGCCCCTCTGGGGGCTTGTCCTCTCCCACGCGGGTCCCCGGGTGGAGGCCAGTGGCTCTCTGGGCAGGCGCTGATGGGCTCCAGTCTATGTGGTGATGCAGGCAGGCCTGGGCAAGTCTACCTGCCGTCTTGGGGGGGCGGGCTGCTCCCGGGGGCCAGCACCCACGTGGGCACTCCCTGCTCTCAGCACCTGCGCTGGGGGCCGGTGGAGATGCCAGGAGGTGCAGTGCCCGGGCACCTGCTCGGTGCTGGGCGGTGCCCACTTCTCCACGTTCGACGAGAGGCAGTACACGGTACACGGGGACTGCAGCTACGTGCTGGCCAAGGTACATGGCCCCAGGGTCCTCCCTGGACAGAGCGGCTTTCAGGTCGTGGGTCCACGTGTCCTTCCCCAGCCTGGGCTGCATGTGGGTGCCGCATTTGGGGCCACCTTGGGATCCCCGACGCCGAGTCCTCCAGGAAACCACCCGAGCTCTGGGCGGGCGGACGGATGGTGGGGAGGGGAGAGGATGAGGCGGGCTGGGGGCGCTGCGCTTTGCGTGAGTACCTGTGTTTCCAGCCCTGTGACAGCAGCGCCTTCACCGTGCTGGCCGAGCTGCGCAGGTGTGGACTGACCGACAGCGAGACCTGCCTGAAGAGCCTGACGCTGACCCTGGGCGGGGGGCACATGGTGCGTGCAGACCCTGGGGTTGGGGTGTCCTTCACGGCAAGCGACCTCTGCCCGAGCCCTTGACCCCACATGGGCAGCAGGTGGCCGAGGCATGGCCCGAGGACCCGCCCACTGCCTCCCTGCTTCCACCTCTTGTGGGTCTTTTGAGGGACGGTCCCCAAAGGGAACAGCTCAGGGGCTGGCAAGGGGCCTCCACACCTCCCCCACGAGGCCAGGAAGCTTCTCTGCTGAAGTCGACTTTTTTACTTTAGTAAATCTCTTTGGTTTTCACGTCGCCAAAAAGCGGTCCGGTCCTCGCGGAAAGCTTAGCGGAGCAGGCTGAGCCTGGGGGATGGGGGGCCAGGTCATCAGCCCTCCTCTGCCCTGGGGAGGCCATCGGGAGCCCTGTCATGTGCTTCTCCAGGTCTTTGTGGTAAAGGCCAGCGGGGCGGTGTTTGTGAACCAGATCTACACCCAGCTGCCCCTCTCGGCAGGTGAGGGCGCCTCCCTGCCCCGCCCCCTGACACCCCCGCCCCCTGACAGCCCCACCCCCTGACAGCCCCGCCCCTCGCGCCCACTGAGACCTGGTCCCCTGTGTCTGCAGCCAACGTCACGCTCTTCAGACCCTCCACCTTCTTCATCATCGCCCAGACCCAGCTGGGCCTGCAGCTGGACATCCAGCTGGTGCCCGTCATGCAGGTGTTCGTGAGGCTGGCGCCCCAGCTCCAGGGGCAGACCTGCGGTAAGAGGGTCACCACCCAGCACCCGAGCCCACCCTCCGCAGCCCAGCACACAGGGGCCTCACGCCACCCCCGCCCCCAGGCCTGTGCGGGAACTTCAACCAGAACCAGGCCGACGACTTCCGGACCATCAGCGGCGTGGTGGAGGGCACGGCCGCCGCCTTCGCCAACACCTGGAAGACCCAGGCCGCCTGCCCCAACGTCAAGAACAGCTTGGAGGACCCCTGCTCCCTCAGCGTGGAGAACGGTGTGTGTGTCCAGCAGCCCCGCGGGCCAACCTGGTGCCGGGGCCCCTGGGCCAGAGGTCTGAGCATGCGCTCCTTGGGGGCCCGGCCTGAAGGGGGCGTCAGGTGGTTGGTAAACAGGCGGACTCAACATGCGTTGTTCTGGCCGGTGAGCCCCGGGAGGAGAGGATCAGGGTGCTGGGGGGAGTGGAGGCCCACCCTCCTTGCCTGCTCTCCTGGGGGACCGGGCTCGCGGGGCGCTCGGGAAGCAGCCTAGGTCTGCTGACACCTGGCACTTCTTCACACGGAGCATGAGGGATTCCGGCTAAAAGGAAAGCTGCTCATCTCCATGTAGCTCCCGCCTGACGTGGCCGTCCAGCCTCGCTGACCGCCCCCCTCCTCTGTCCACAGAGAAATACGCTCAGCACTGGTGCTCGCGGCTGACAGACCCCCGCGGCCCCTTCACCCAGTGTCACGCTGCTGTGAGCCCCAGTGCCTACTACTCGGTAATGCCACCCACCTGCCTCTGCCCTTGGACCACTCGGCCACCCTCAGGGTCCCAGGGGCCATGGCAGCAGCGTCTGGGCCCAGCAGGTCTCTCAGTCTCCAGTTTCTCCCACCCCCATTCACTCACTCATTCACTCATTCACTCACTCACTCATTCATTCACTCACTCATTCATTCATCACTCATTCATACACTCACTCATCCACTCACTCATTCATTCATCATTCATCATTCACTCATTCATCACTCACTCATTCATCCACTCACTCATTCACTCATTCATTCATCATTCACTCATTCATTCGTCACTCACTCATTCATCCACTCACTCATCCACTCACTCATTCATTCATTCACTCATTCATCCACTCACTCATCCACTCACTCACTCACTCACCCACTGCTGTGGTTCTGAGTCAGTCCTCTCCTCCAGCTCCATGCTAGGCACAGGGGCTACACCCAGGGAGTGAGTAGCCTGCTGGCCCCAGGGTGCAAATGAGAAACTGGTGTCTAAGGCTGACACAGGGATGGACCGCTGGGTCACACAGATGAGGGGCTGTGGTCCTTCCAGCACCCCCGCCCGCCAGCCCAGGGGCGTGATGGCAAGATGCTCTGTGCACGTTAGTGGGACCCCCGTGAGGCTCGGGGAGGGGTCCTGGGGAGGCAGGGGCTCCGGCAGCAGCATGGGGGAAGCTCACCGTGTGTGGCCTGGTGTCCCTGACATCCTGATGCCCCCACAGAACTGCATGTTTGACACGTGCAACTGTGAGAAGAGTGAGGACTGCATGTGCGCGGCCCTGTCCTCCTACGTGCGGGCCTGCGCCGCCCGGGGCGTGCTGCTTGGCGGCTGGCGGGACGGCATGTGCAGTGAGTGTCCCAGGGTGGATGTCCCATGGCTCCCATCCCCCAACCAGGCTCAGAGGCCAAGGAGCGCCCAGGCCAGTGCCCCGGGACCCCATCAAGGACGAAGGGCTTGGCGGGAACAGGGAAGCCGGGGGGCCGGCCCTGTCCTGAGTGCTACCCCCTCCTGGCATCGTGCAGCAAAGGCCATGACCACCTGCCCCCAGTCGCTGACCTACCTCTACAACATCAGCACCTGCCAGCCTACCTGCCGGGCCCGGAGTGACGCGGACGTCACCTGCAGCATCAGCTTCGTCCCCGTGGACGGCTGCACCTGCCCTGACGGCACCTTCCTGGATGATACGGACCAGTGTGTGCCGGCCACCAGCTGCCCCTGCTACCATGGGGGCTCCGTGGTCCCCAATGGGGAGTCGACGCACGAGCAGGGGGTCGTCTGGTAAGAGCCCCTGCTGAGTGGGTGGCGTGGGCGAGGCTGGGGGGCTCTCTGACCACTCTCTCCTTGCAGCACCTGCACCCAGGGCACACTGACCTGCATTGGAGGCCATGCCCCAGCTCCAGGTGAGCCCGGAGTGGGGGAGGGGGCCCTCGGTTATCTCTGCATAAAGTTACCTAAGCTCGGGGTTAAATGCCCACAAGTCAGCGAGGCTGCTGGGTGTCAATCAGCGTCTCTGGGCTCAGCAGTGTGGGCACCCTGCCCACGCACTCACACGCTCACCCCGGGGCGGCTAAATTCTGCCGTCGGGAGACACGTCCCTCAAGTGAGCCTGGTAGGCGGCGTCAGGGTCCCCTGAATGGCCCCTCCCTCGCCAGTCTGTACCCCACCCATGGTCTACTTCGACTGCCACAATACCACGCCTGGGGCCGCTGGGGCTGGCTGTCAGAAGAGCTGCCACACCCTGGACATGGACTGTGTAAGTGTCCCCAGTGACCCCCCTCCAACAACCCCACACCTGCTCGGCCCCCATGGGCACCTGTGGAGAAGCCCACTCACTGGCCCCAGGGGACCCCTCCCCGCAGGCTGCTGGTCCTGTATCCCTGTGGCCCCGCTGCAGGCCCTGGGGGTCCACTAAGCTGTGTCTGCTCCCCCCCCATAGTACAGCTCCCAGTGTGTGCCTGGCTGTGTGTGTCCCCACGGGCTGGTGGCCACTGGCAACGGCGGCTGCATCCCCGTGTCCGACTGCCCTTGTGTGCACGACGAAGCCAGCTACGAGCCGGGCCAGGTCATCCGGGTGGGCTGCAACACCTGGTACGGGGAGGGGCTCGGACCCCACCTGGGGAGGGCTCCCTGCAGCGGGAGGTACAGCCCGGCCGGCAAGTCCTGCCCCCGCCCAGGCAGGCAGCTGGGCCTCCAGGAGGGAGGTTTGGGCCTGATGCCTGCTGCCCCTGCCCAGCACCTGTAAGAGCAGGATGTGGCAGTGCACAGACCAGCCCTGCCCGGCCACCTGCGCGGTGTACGGCGACGGCCACTACCGCACCTTCGATGGGCAGCGCTACAGCTTCAGCGGGGACTGCGAGTACACGCTGCTTCAGGTGTGTGGCTGCCGAGCCCTCCCGCCGCCCCGCACCCTGCTGTACTGCCCCGCGGTGCACGCTCAGTCCCATCCCGGCCTCCTTAGGACCACTGTGGGGGGGACGGCAGCGCCCAGGACGGCTTCCATGTCATCACCGAGAACGTCCCCTGTGGCACCACGGGGGCCACCTGCTCCAAGGCCATCAAGATCTTCCTGGGGGTGAGCAGTGGGTGGGGGCCTTGGTGGGGAGCCCCCAGGAAGGCCGCGCTCCCATGGCCGAGCTGGGACAGGGGCCGCAGGGCCATGGACCCATTCGACAGGTAGCCAGGGTCCTCACCCAGACACTCGCTGGTCCTGCTCCATGCAGAGCTACGAGCTGAAGCTGAGTGACGGGAACATGGAGGTGATCGAGAAGGAACAGGGGCAGCTGCCGCCCTTCTCCATTCGCCAGATGGGCAACTACCTGGTGGTAGACATGGATGTCAGCCTGGTGTTGCTGTGGGACAAGGGGACCAGCATCTTCCTCACACTCAGCCCCGAGTTCAAGGTGAGGCCCTGCCCAGGAAGGGCGACGCCCTCACCCCAGACCAAGGGCCGGCCGGAGACGGGGGTGCGGGTGGGGGAGAGACAGAGGAGATGATAGAAAAACAGAGAGACACAGAGAGTTATAGAGAGACAGAGAGACAGACAGAGAGACACAGAGAGATATAGAGAGACAGAGAGACAGACAGACAGAAACCGAGAGGCAGAGAGACAGAGAGGAGGTGACAGTAGGAGACCCTCAGCCGTGCCCGGGTCCTGCAGCTGCTGGAAGAAACGATCCCTAACTGGTGGCCCTTCTCTCGCAGTCTGGACACTAAGTCCAACCAGGTGCCCCAGCGCCACGTTCCCTCCAGAGGCTCAAGGGGAGAATCCTTCCCGCCTCCTCCAGCTTCCGTGGCCCCAGGCGCCCCGTCAGCCCAACCTCTGCATACGACGTCCCTTTACTGTCTTCACTCTGTGTGTGTCCCTCGTCCTGTAAGGACGCCGGCCACTGGATCAGCCACCCCAGTCCAGGATGCCCTCATCCTAACTGGATTGCATCCGCAGAGACCCTCCTTCTGCTTTGGGCCAACTCGTGGGTCCCGGGTCAGGACCTGAGCCTGTCTTTGGGGGACGCTCCGTAGCCACTAGGCTGCTTCTCCTGTGCCCTCCCCTCCTGGAGACTTCAGAGCCCAGTGGGGCTCTTCCTGAGGGCCCCGGGGTGGGGGGGAGCGAGTGAGGTCGCAGGGCCCCTCCTGCGCTTGCCCTGAGCCTGCGCCGTCTCTACGTCTGTCCGTCCACAGGGGAGGGTCTGCGGGCTGTGCGGGAACTTTGACGACAACGCCCTCAACGACTTCACCACGCGGAGCCAGTCCGTGGTGGGCGACGTGCTGGAGTTCGGCAACAGCTGGAAATTCTCCCCGTCCTGCCCGGACGCCCAGGCCCCCAAGGACCCCTGCACCGCCAACCCGTACCGCAAGTCCTGGGCCCAGAAGCAGTGCAGCATCATCAACAGCGCCACCTTCAGCGCCTGCCACGCCCACGTACGCGGGGCGCTCCTCCAGGCACCTGGGGAAGAAGGGACAGAAATGGGAGCAGTGGCTCTTTGCCGCCCTCTAGGGCCAGCTGTGGCCATGAGGACCCGTCTGGCTGGCCTCGTGGGACAACGAGCTCCAGGGGAAACCGGCCCAGGCCGACACCAGCTGCACTGATTCCCTGGAGCCCACAGGGATGGCGGGTCCCTTGGCATCTGAAGCCCCTCTCTCCCGTAGGTGGAATCGGCCAGGTACTACGAGGCCTGCGTGAGCGACGCATGCGCCTGCGACTCAGGGGGCGACTGCGAGTGTTTCTGCACGGCTGTGGCCGCCTACGCCCAGGCCTGCCACGAAGCGGGTGTGTGCGTGTCCTGGCGGACCCCGGACATCTGCCGTGAGTGCCCACGGATGTGTCCGCCGGGGTGGGGCGGAGACACAGAGAGTGACAAGAGTGGTATTGAATGTGCGAGGGGAGGAAGGGCTTGAAGGGAATCAGCAGAGCACCCCCCCTCCATGGAGCCTGGCCGCAGTGGGTGGGCGTCCCTGACAAGCCAGCCAGCCCCCCTCCCCACTGCCCCCCCTTGCCCCTGGGCATCCCAGGCCCATGTCCTCTGAAGCCGCGTCCGGGAGGCACAGAGGAGGGACGCGTCTTCAGAACAGCTCGCAGGACTTGGTCAAGGACCGGGCTACGGGGGAGCCCCCGGGGCTGTCCTTGCAAGGGCGGCACTCCACCTGGGGCCCCCTGGGCCGAGCGCCTGGCCCTGAGTCCGCCCCCGTTGTCCGCAGCCCTCTTCTGCGACTACTACAACCCCAAGGGCCACTGCGAGTGGCACTACCAGCCCTGCGGGGCCCCCTACCTGAGGACCTGCCGGAACCCCCGCGGCCAGTACCTGCACGACGTCCGTGGCCTGGAAGGTGCGCTGCTGCCCTGCTGGTCTGGGCGGGGCCGTGCTGGGGAGACGGTGGTTGGGGCCAAGGTTTGTCCTGGGGATCCAGGCTGGGCGGCTCCTGACCCCTCGGGGTGCTTTTGTGGCCATAGCCTCAAGCTCCCCATGGTGTGGTGGGGTCCAGGGCTGGGGGCTGAGTCGAGGCGGGGCTGAGGCACTGGGCAGTTGGTGTGGCTGGGACTCAGGCCTCTCTGGTCCCCAGGCTGCTACCCCAAGTGCCCATCAGAGGCCCCCATCTTCGATGAGGACCAGATGCGATGTGTAGCTTCATGCCCAACCCCGACCCCACCACTGCCCTGCCGCGTCCAGGGCAAGTCCTACCGGCCGGGCTCTGTGGTGCCCTCGGAAAAGAACTGCCACCACTGGTGAGGCGCTTGGCGGGAGCCGCGAGGACCCTGGAGCACGTGGGGGATTCGCCCAGCCTCCGCTACTGGGGAAAGGCCCCACCTGGCCACCCCCCAGCAGAGCCTCCCTCCTTCAGGGCCAGAGGGTGCCCCAGCCTGGGTTTTCTGTGGGGTCCAACAGGGAGCTTCCTTTATGCAGGATGAGGGTGGGGGGTCTGGGGGTGAAGAAAGGGGCCAGAGGGGAAGCTGAGTCATGACACGGCCCAAGGACCTCTGGGAAGACACCCTGGAGAGGGAGTGGCCTTCAGAAGGTTCAGGGGGCTCAGTGGCCATGCTCAAGCTGCCTTCTCTGGTCATTGATAGGAAGGGCTCCCTGAGAGGGCGTGACCTCTGGGGCTGAGGCGTGGCCCCCAGGGACCCCAGTGGGGCTTCCCCTGCCTGCCTGCCCCTGGGTGAGTCTCCACCCCCAGACTCATCTCCCTTCTGTCGCCAGCGTTTGCACCGAGAGCGGCGTGCAGTGCACCTACCACTCTGAGGGTGAGTGGTGGGCGGCCCTCCTTGCGCCCGGGGTCTCGGGTCCCCACCTGCGCCCCGGCCCCCTAACCGCCTGGCTGCTGTCCTCCCCACAGCCTGTGTCTGCACCTACGACGGGAGGCGCTTCCGTCCCAGGGAAGTCATCTACCACACGACAGACGGCACGGGGGGCTGCATCTTCGCCCACTGTGGGGCTAACGGCACCATCGAGAGGAGGGTCGAAGACTGCAACACTACCACCCCCACCCCCCAAACCACCTTCGCCTTCTCTACACCGATCAGTAAGGCAGACAGGCGGGGTGCCGACCGGGTGGTGCCGTCCCCCCACCCCTGGCCCCGAGCGGCAGGAAGGAGCCGGGACGGGACAGAGGGCATGTCCCTGTGCCGGTCAGCCCGCAGCCACCGCGAAGCTGGCAGGACCCGTGTCCCCAGTCATGCTCTCAGGGCTGCGGCACCCAGCATGGGGCAGGGGCTGTGAGCAAAGGTACCCAAGGTTAGCTCCTGGGGAGAGGACCACGGGAAGCCGGCTGGGGAGTCCCTGCCTGGATCCACTGCTCTCCGATCGCCTTGCGTCGCACCAGGGCCAGGCACCTCCGCGTCCTAACCTCTTCTAAGGGTGACTTAGGGCCTTATTAGAGCTTCCCCCGAGGGTGAAGAGCCCCTGTAGCTCTGGCTTTAGATTCCGGGGCGCTTAATTCACCCCTTGACTCAGCTGCAGTGAGCTTTACCCCTGCCAGGTTTGGGCATATCCCGGACGCTTGGCGACTGCCCTGTCTCCCAAGTTCCCGTCATGGGTGGAGACAGACAGGCAGCTGGCACTGACAGAGGGGGCGGGGGGGCTGTCCTCAAGGAGTGTGGGGAGCCCTGGCCCCTGACGCTCGCCCTTTCTCTCCTGCCCTCAGTCGTGAGCTCGACGCTTCCACCCAGCACACACCCCAGCCCGTCCGAAAAGACAGCACATGCTCCGAGCTCGGCCCCGGCCACCACCCCGGGCACATCCCCTGGACCAACCCCTCCCACAGCCTCCGCCCCGCCCTCGTCCCGGCCCCGCTGTGGGGAGGAATGCCAGTGGTCGCCATGGCTGGATGTCAGCCGTCCGGGATGGGGCATAGACAGCGGTGACTTTGACACGCTGGAGAACCTCCGTGCCTATGGGTACCGGGTTTGCCGAGCACCGAGGGCAGTGGAGTGCCGAGCCGAGAACCACCCAGACGTCGGCATCCAGACGCTGGGCCAGGTGGTGCAGTGCAGCCCAGAAGTGGGCTTGGTGTGTCGGAACCGGGACCAGAAGGGCAAGTTCAGGATGTGCCTCAACTACGAGGTGCGCATGCTGTGCTGTGAGCCCCAGAAAGGCTGCCCTGTCACACGTGTCACAGTTCCCAGCACCTCAAGTGTGAGTGTCACCAGCCAGACAGGGACCACCTTCCATGAGGCCACATCCAGTGCAACCACGGTGCAGACAACCAGTTCAACCGCAGTGCCTATAAGCAGCACCACCACTGTGGAGACAACCGGCCCAACCACAGCTCCTACAACCAGCACCA
>NW_020838013.1:9267212-9273648 GCF_003676395.1 Aethalodelphis obliquidens | reverse complement strand
CCAGACGTCGGCATCCAGACGCTGGGCCAGGTGGTGCAGTGCAGCCCGGAAGTGGGCTTGGTGTGTCGGAACCGGGACCAGAAGGGCAAGTTCAGGATGTGCCTCAACTACGAGGTGCGCATGCTGTGCTGTGAGCCCCAGAAAGGCTGCCCTGTCAGCTCTGTGACTGCAAGTACCCAGCCCTCACTCTCTCCAGAGTCCACCACCCCCACGGTTTCCCTGGTGACCTCCCCTAGCTCCGCAGCGCCCTCCACATCCACGTGCTACTGCAGTGTGGCGTCCAGGTTATACTCCGCAGGTATGTGTACTCTACCTGGGTGTGTGGTGTGTGCTGACCCTGGTCACTGTTGTCCTGTTCACAAAACTATGGTGTTAAGGGGATGGAGGGGTGCCTTGTCTTTGTGAAAGGGCTAGGTCTTTTGTATAGGAAGGCAGTAAGCCGTCTCTGAGGATATGCCATCTACACCTGGGAAGGAAGGCCACCTGTCAGCCCAGCACCCAGGTGGACCACCAGCCTGGTTAGAGTCCCTCCTGGTGATCGCTTCTTGGCTCTCCTAGTGCCCTCCCGTTCCTTTTCTTGCAGGATCCATCATTTACCAGCAGACGGACCTCTCCGGGCACTGCTATTATGCCCTTTGCAGCCTGCACTGCCATGTGGTCAGGCGGACCGACCACACCTGTCCCACCAGCACACCACCTCCCACCCCGGCCACCTCCACGCCAGTGTCCTCCCCTTCTGCCTCTGTGTCCGTTACTCAGGGAGGATGCCCAAATGCAGTCCCCCCAAGAACGGTAACCTCACCTTTTCTGCCCTTCTCGGGGGCTCGGGGCGGCCAGGGCAGGGACCCTCCGCATCATTCAAAGTAGGCTGTGGCGTCAAGGGTGCATGAAGGTTGGTGGCCCCTCGGCTGACGTAGGCTGACCATGGTGAGTGGCCACTGGTGGCCCCATGGCTGACGTAGGCTGACCATGGCGAGCGGCCATTGGTGGCCCCTCGGCTGACGTAGGCTGACCATGGCGAGTGGCCATTGGTGGCCCCTCGGCTGACGTAGGCTGACCATGGCGAGCAGCCATTGGTGGCCCCTCGGCTGACGTAGGCTGACCATGGCGAGTGGCCATTGGTGGCCCCTCGGCTGACGTAGGCTGACCATGGCGAGCGGCCATTTCTGGTCCTCCAGAACTTCTGGGAGGGGGCGCCAGGAGCGTGGGGCCCGAGGTTGAGAATCTGTTGCCTATAAAGGGGGCTAGAGCAGGTGACTGATGCTCCGGACAGGGTCAAACGGCCAAGGAGTGGAAACGGTGGGTGGGTGGAAATGGGCAGAGGGGGAAGGGGGCAACCTCCAACACCCGGAGCCCCTCCCAGTCGGCCGGGCGCTCGGGGGGGTGCTGGGGGAGGAGAGGCCTGGTGTGAGTATTGGTCCCAATCCTGGTGGTTCTTCTCTCCCCGGAGAGCCAGGCGAGCCCTGAGCCCCGAAGGGTGGGCGCCACGTCAGGGCAAGGCCCTGCAGCAGCCTTTGCTTCCGCAGAATGGCGAAACCTGGGCCATGCCCAACTGCTCTGAGGCCACTTGTGAGGGCAACGGGGTCATCACCGTGAGAGCGCGCCAGTGTCCAAAGAGGCAGAAGCCCACCTGCGCCAACGGCTACCCCGCTGTGATAGTGGCCCACCCGGAGGACTGCTGCCCATCCTACGAGTGCAAGTGTGAGTGGGCGGGGCCGGGGGTGGCGGCCATGGCAGAGAAGGCAGGACGGAATCAGTGGGACCCAGGAAGGACTTCCCAAGGTCAGGGCAGCGGTGGTAGCGCCCAGCCTCCTCCCCAGGTGCCCGGCGGAACCCTGCCCAAGCCCAGAGCAGCCGGGCCACGCAGGCGCGAGGGGGCGTCCGGAGTCTGGTCCCACTTCTCGGCCTCTTTGGGCACCTACTGGACAGAGTTCTGTGTGCTGTTGGTGTGTGGGTCCCGACAACAGGGCAGTCGCCTGCTCCGCTTGGCGCGGGACACACCTGCCCCTGCGGGAGCCCCGGGGCGGTGGGAGGAGGCCCGTAGTGCGGCCAGGTAAGGCGGCTCGTCCTCCCGCAGGCGTGTGTAGCCGCTGGGGCAAACCCCACTACATCACTTTTGATGGTACGTACTACACGTTTCTGGACAACTGCACGTATGTGCTGGTACAGCAGATCGTGCCCGTGTTCGGACACTTCCGGGTGCTGATCGACACCTACTTCTGTGATGCTAAGGATGGGCTGCCCTGCCTACAGTCCATCATCATCGAGTACCAGCAGGACCGCGTCGTGCTGACCCGCAGGCCCGTCAGAGGGGTGATGACCAATGAGGTGGGGACGCCCTCCGGGCAGCCCCCACTTGTGCCGGGTGGACTCGGGGCGCCAGGCACTGGCTGATCGCCACCCGGTTCTCTTTCCCTTGCTGGGTCCCCGTCTAGATCATCTTCAACGGTGAGGTGGTCAGACCCGGCTTCCGGAAAGACGGCATTGTCGTCTCCCAAATCGGCATCAAGATGTACGTGACCATCCCCGCCCTTGGTGTCCAGGTCATGTTCAGTGGCCTCATCTTCTCTGTGGAGCTGCCCTTCAGCAAGTTCGCCAACAACACGGAGGGGCAGTGCGGTGAGCGCCCGGCCCAGCCCCGCTCTGGCCCTCCGCATTCTGGGCCCTTTCTCTGGCCGGGAGTGTCTGGTGTGCGAAGGGTCGGCCTCGGGTGTGTCCCTCCAGGAACTGCATTCTTGGCTGGGGGTGAGGCCGCCCGTGTGGCGCGGAGCCTCCAGGTGATTCTGCTTTCCAGCTGCACCAAGAATGTGCGGCACACGGCCCAGGGGCCTGGCCATGTGGCCCATACGTGAGGCCTCTTTGGGAACTGCCCCAGGGTCTGGCTTCTTGGAGGCAAAAGAAAGCACAGGGAGGTCAGGGGACAGGTCCCACAGCAACCCATCGAGTGCTGCGCGGAGACGCTGGGGCCCGGCCCCCAGCACCCCAAGGGAGGGTGAGGGTGCCTCTGCTTTCCCCGGCTGACTGACCACTGCTTCCACGCCCCAGGCACCTGTACCAATGACCAGAAGGACGAGTGCCGCCTGCCTGGGGGGGCGGTGGTACCCTCCTGCTCCGACATGCCCGGCCACTGGAATGTGACACACCCCGGCCAGCCATCCTGCAGCAGGCCTCCCCTGACGCCCACCACAGTTGAGCCCAAGAAAACGTCCACCTCGTGCCTACCTTCGCCAATCTGCCAGCTAATTCTGAGCAAGTGAGATTCCCTGGCAGGGCTGGGGTGTGGGGGGTGTTGAGTAGCCCTGCTAATCCCACGCTGCCTGGGAGATAGGAAGAAGTGGGCGGGCCTGTAGGGGGCTCCAAGGGAGAGGGGTCACGGCTGCTGGAACGCCAGGCGCAGAGCCCAGTGGGGCTCGTGGCGGGTCGGCCTCTGAGGCGCTGAGGCAGCTCATGGTGGCTCCGGGCATAAGCCCTCAGCCGGCGGCAGCACCCGGGCGTGCAGGGCACGGGGGGAGCCCAGCGGAGAATTTGCAGAAAGAAAAGCTGTGTTGCAGCCAGACACCCTCCCTGCCGCACACAGATGGCCCCAGAGGCTGGGGTCCCTCGGCACACAGGTCGGCCCAGTGACGCCTCTCCCTCGGGGCCCTTCATTAGGGAAAGCCTACAGCCTGGCAACCCCACCACGGAGCTGCCCCATGACCCGTGTGTCTCTGTGCTGCAGAGTCTTCAAGCCGTGTCACTCGGTGATCCCCCCGTGGCCATACTACCAAGCCTGCGCCTTTGACCAGTGCCACGCGCCCACGGTGGACACGAGGTGCTCCAGCCTGGAGCTGTACGCCGCCCTCTGCGCGTCCCTCAGCGTGTGCATCGACTGGCGGGGCCTGACCGCCCACGAGTGCCGTGAGTGCCCCCTCCCCCCCCGCCCCAGAGTGCCCCGTCCCGCTGGGCGGTGGCAATCAGCATGTTCGAGGGGACAGACACACTGGGCAATCCATGGGTGGACTTGGGCGGTCAGGGTGGGCTTCCGGGAGGAGGAGGGCTGAGCCCAGGATGGAGTGCATTTGTTTCCTGGAGGGACAAGAGGGGCATCCAGGTCAGAGCACCTGGGCCCAGGGTGCAGGGGTCCAGGGCTTGGACAGGCTGGGCGGTGCAGGGCACACAGCAGGTGCCTGGGCCAAGAGCTCCAGCCAGCGGGGCCCAGGCCAGGCCTCGCTTCTCGTGCCCTCTGGCCTCAGGTGTGGCCTCACCCTTCGCACAGCTTTCACCTGCCCTGCTGACAAGGTGTACCGGCCCTGCGGCCCGTCCAATCCTTCCTACTGTTACATGAACAACAGTGCCAATACCCTGTAAGCACCTGCCCTCTCCCTCTGGGACACGCCCACCCCGCCCTGTGTCCCCAGGCCGCCTCTCCCCACCCTGGAGGTCATGGCCCAGCTCACCCTCCGCTCCCCACAGGGCCCTCCCGGAAGCCATTCCCATCACAGAAGGCTGCTTCTGCCCGGAGGACATGACGCTGTTCAGCTCGAGCTCAGAGGTCTGCGTGCCAGCCAACTGCAGCAGTACGTCCCTGGGGCTGGGCTTGGGGCTTCCACGCACTGGGCCCTCGGGCTCTGCACTTCTCAGCCAGACCCCAGGGCTTTCCACCACAGCCTAGGTTTCCCCCAGCCCCTGACACCGGGTCTGCCCGTGACGGGCTGGGGGCCATGGAAGCCCAGCGATGATGTCTTCTCTTTTCCTCCAGGTTGCGTGGGGCCCGACGGGGAGCCTGTGGAGGTGAGTGTGGCACCCTCGGGGGACTCAGAGGAGGGGCCAGGTTTTCCTGAGCAAAGACTCAGGAGGCCTCCTTGCACGGCCCTGGAGGAGGGTGGGTGCTGGCCCCAAGGCTGGCCGCATCCCGCCCTCCCTGGAGACAACCCCCCACCCTGCTCCCACACAGTGAAGGTGGGGACGGTGGGGAGGGAGGCCGGTCGCCCGCACAACCCCGTCCCACCCCGCCTCCTGGCCCCCATGGGCCTCCCAGAGCCCCAGCAGCCCTCAGCCCCGCCCACACTTTGGAAGACCCCTTGCAGGCCCTCAGCCGTGGGTCCGGGGGTCCCATGTCCTTCCCCTAACAGCCTGGCCACACTGTCAGCGTGGGCTGCCAGGAGTGCACCTGCAAGGACGGCACCTGGACTCTGAGCTGCCAGACTCGGCCCTGTGCCCCGCCCCCCGCCTGCCCCGAGTCTGGCTTCGTGCCAGTGCCCGCGGCCCTGCAGACCGGCCAGTGCTGTCCCCAGTACACCTGCGGTGAGCCCCAGGCCGGGTCAGGCTCAGGGCTGGCCAGCTTTGCCCCTGAAGGGTCCCGAGGTGCTGGCACCTGGCGGCACACCCCAGGAGGGTGGTGGGCATACCCTCCCTGTATGTGGCTTCAGCTGCTGACCCCCAGCAGGAAGGCTCAAGGGTGAGGGGTACCATGGAGGTCAGCGCCGAGCAGAAGCCTCGTCCCCCGTGGCGTGGGCACCCCCTGGGGAGCCTACCACCTGTCCACTGGGTAGTCAGTACTCCTGGAGACCCCCAGGGAGAGGCGACACTCAGGCTCGGGAGGGAGGCAGGTGCCCTGACGCCCCCTTCCGTCTGCTGCAGTCTGCAACACCACACACTGCCCCGCGCCCGTGGACTGCCCGGAAGGCTCGCGCTCCATCCTGGCCTATAAGGAGGGGGCGTGCTGCCCAACCCAAAACTGCAGTGAGTGTCCTGGCTCAGCGGCGGCCAGGCTGGGGGACATGCACCGTCGCCCGGGACTGGGATGCTGTAGTGGTGGCGTGGGCAGCTGCCACTCGGGAGGCTGGTGGGACAAGGGGACGGTGGGTCTGCAGGTCTGCCTTCTCCCCCGAGCAGGCCGGACCGTCTGCAGCATCAACGGCACCTTGTACCAGGTAAGAACCAGCCGAAGGTCAGGCCCCCTGGTGCACAGGGACCAGAGTCCCCCCGTCCTGCCAGCTTCTCCCCGAGGCTGCGTCCCTGCGGGCCTGGGTGGCCTTTGGAGCAGCAGTGGGTTCTTCTGGGACCACAACCCCTGTCCTGAACTTGAGAAGGTCCCCAGCCTCTCTCTCCCCATGCCGGGTCCTCCAGAGCATGTGACCTCCCTGGAGGAGCAGCCTTGGGGCTCTGTCCCCAAGACCGGGACCCCAACCAGGAGGCACTACTGAGGGTCACCTTGGGGGAAGAGTCTGCCTGGCGGGGGCAGGCCTGGAGGGGATGTCCGGGAGGGCGGGGGCACCAGGCCCAGCTGGGAAGACACTGTCGCCTTGATTCCCCCAGCCTGGTACCATAGTCTCCTCGAACCTGTGCGAAAAGTGTTGGTGTGAGTTGCCCGGTGGCCCCCAGTCGGACACGGTCGTGATCAGCTGTGAGACCCAGATCTGCAGCACCCATTGCCCCGTGGTGAGCGTCCCCCCCC
>NW_020838013.1:9215739-9267202 GCF_003676395.1 Aethalodelphis obliquidens | reverse complement strand
CCCAGCCGGGGCTCAGGCCACACCCACACTCCCACCCCCACGCGGCGTCCAGCCGGGGCTCAGGCCACACCCACACTCCCACCCCCACGCAGCGCCCAGCTAGGGCGCAGACCACACCCACACTCCCACCCCCATGCAGCGTCCAGCCGGGGCTCAGGCCACACATCCTGCCCCCCTCCCAGGGCTTCGAGTACCAGACACAGAGCGGGCAGTGCTGTGGCGAGTGCGTGCAGGTGGCCTGTGTCATGAACACCAGCAATAGCTCTGCTCACCTCTTCTACGTGAGTAGCGGTCACGGGGCCTTGGGGTGAGTTCCGGGCGGGGCTGGCCACAGGCTCCAGGGGGGCCAGCCCCACCCCTGCACAGGGGGCCGCTGGGAGCGACAGCGACAGCGGGGGTGCTGGATGGATGGCTTCCTGGTGCACTGGGGCCCCTGGGGAGCCGTCAGTGCAAGGTGGGCGCAGGGCAGAGGCCGCGGGAGCTGACAGACAGATGGATGCGGCACCCTCCCCTGCTGGAAGGGGGGCCTTGGGGGGGCCACTCACTTGCTGGCTGGGCCTCCCTGCAGCCCGGCGAGTCCTGGTCAGACCCCGGGAGCCGCTGCGTGACACACAAGTGTGAGAAGCAGCAGGACGGGCTCGTGGTGGTGACCACGAAGAAGGCGTGTGCCCCCCTCGGCTGTCCAGCGGTGAGTCCGGGGAGCCCGCCCGCCCTGCCCTGCCCAGGGGGGTCGACAGTGGCCATGGGAGGATGGGGCCCTGCATGGGAGTGGGCGCCACCGTCTTGCGTCCCTGCCCTCGCCAACGGCATCTCTGTCCTCACAGGACAAGGCTCGGCTGAGCGAGGACGGCTGCTGCCTCTCCTGCCCCCAACCCCCAGCCCAGAACAGTGAGTGGGCGTGTCTGCCAGGGCCGGGGGACGCAGGAGGCGGCGGGGGGCGGGGGGCGCCTGGCCAGGGCTGACCTCTGCGCCGCCTCCCGTGTCCCTCCCCAGGGTCGACCTGTGCCGTGTACCACGAGCTTCGGGTCCTCCGGCAGCGAGGCTGCAGCTCCGTGGGGCCCGTGCGCCTCACCTACTGCCGGGGCAACTGTGGGGACACCACCTCCATGTACGTGAGTCCCTGACTTGCCCAGGGCAGACCCGCAATCCCCCACCCCCGGCCCACAGAGGCTCCTGCAGGGCAGGGCCTGGGGCGGGCAGACAGGGGCAGGATGGGGGGCCGGGGGCCAGCAGGGGTCGGGGCCGGGGGCCAAGGACGGCTCGCGGCCTGTCTGGACTCACACTCTTCTCTTTACTGAGACCCCAGACTCGGGGTCCCCATTGGTGACCTGCTGGTCAAGTGGCTGCTGAGAGGCTGCTGGGCCCCCCCAGCCTTTGGGGTCTCAGAAGGAACCACAGGCCCTCAGCTGCCGTGACTGGCTCGCGGGAGCCACTGTTAAGCGCCCCCGCGACCTCTGGCTCAGGCGGCCCCTGCCCGCAGGTACTCCCTGGAGGCCCGCGCCGTGGAGCACAGGTGCAGGTGTTGCCGGGAGCTGCGGGCCTCTGTGCGCTCCGTGACCCTGCGCTGTGGGGACGGCTCCAGCCAGGCCTTCAGCTACACCGAGGTGCAGGAGTGCGGCTGCGTGGGCCTGCGCTGCGACTCCCACGGGGGCTCCAGCCGCTCAGGGGAGGCGCAGGGTGCTGAGCACAGCCAGGAGGCGGGGCTCGGGCGCTGGAGCAGAGGCGCCCCGGCTCCCCGGCCTTTGCAGTAGATGGGCTGGAGCCCTGCCCTGTCCCCCCAGGACAGGCCCACAAGAACGGTTGTATTAGCTGCAGTCTCAGCCTCCAGGGCCAGTGGAACCTGAGCCCCGGTCCAGGTGACCCAAGCCTAGGACGCACGGTCCACCCCTCTCGTCCCTCTCCGAGTCCAGCGGCCCCGGGTGTGCAGTGGCCCTGACGGGCTTGCAGCCGCCTGCTCGGGACCAGCCCGGGGGGCAGGGGGTGGGGGAGGCTCCTCTGTGGGGCCAGCCTGCTGGTCCCAACCTTCAGCATCACGTAGGGGCCTGATCCACAGCAGTCCCTCAGATGCAGCAACTGACTGCTCGGCCGGCCACTGGGAGGCAGAGCCTCACCCCTGCCTCGGCCCTGGGCCTCAGGAAAGGGCCGTCGGTTTCGGAAATACACTTGGAGCATTTGCAAGTCGTGGGCTCCGTGTGATTTTTAAGCTTGTCCATAAAAGCCGGGAGCAGGTCGGAGGGCAGACGTGGGCCCGGGGCGGGGCAGGCCAGCTGCCTGGTCTTCTGTGCACTTGGCTGGACGGAGGGCGGGAGTCCCGCGGGTCCACCCAGCTGAGCGGTCAGACTGGGAAGGCTCCACCTTCTCTCTACAAATCTCTGGACTCTCCCGTCACACCAAAGTCAAGCTCGGTGTGCGGTGCACCTGTGTGTGTGCATGTGTGTGCACATGTGTGTGTGCACGCAGGCCCAAGGGAGACCAGTCCCCCAGCAGTGCTGCTGCCCTCCCCTCTGTGACCCCTGCCCCCGCCCTGAGAACCTCCAAGTTTTGAAAACCCCGCCCCCTCTTCCTCAGAGGCCCCAGGGGAGTCCCCGACACCCCTGGTGACACACTGGCCTCAGGCTGGACCCAGCCCCACAGCAGCACTGGGAGGGTGGGCAAGGGCCGTGCGGATGTCCCTCTCCAGGCATGGAGGGAGGCTGCTGCCCAGACAGGGCAGTGGAGGGGGGCAGGGGGCAGGGTCCAGCACAGGAATGCACAGGGTGTCCCGAGCTCCCCAAGCCTGAGTGCCAGGAAGGGGCACGCAGAGCAGACAAGCCCACGGGGCCAGGTGCCAGCCCGCTGACCCCGGCCATTGCTGGGAGGCCAGCCTGGCCTGGATCCCGACGGGGCGGGCGCTGCCAGGCTGGACTGTGCCGGCCACCAGGGTCGCCTGGGGCTAACAGTCCTGCCGAGCTTCCCACCGCTCCGGCATCTTGGGGCCCCTTTGCTGGGCCAGAGAAGGCCTTGGGGACCTGAGGACACGGGGCAGTGGGCTCGAGTGGCCAGGCGTGGATGCAGGGCAGGGGCGGATGCCTCACCACCTGTCCTCCACGACAACATGGGGGGTGGGAGCAGGCTCTCAGTCCTGCTGGAATCTAGGCCTGGGGAGGGCAGCTTGCTGGAGGTCAACTGTGGAAACACAGGAAGCTGGACTCATGTCCTCATGTCCCTGCTGCGGTTCCTGGAACTAGATATGCCCACTGCGTCCACCTCACGCTGCCTTGGTCACAAGAACCGGGGCCAGGCTGAGTTGGGTCTCGGGGCCGGGTGGGTCCGGGGCTGGTGACACCAAAAGTCCCACCTCCAGGACCGGGCTGCAGTCCCTGAACTGCCACAAGGTGGCAGCACAGTGGTCTTGGCGCCTCCGGCTGGGCCAGGGGCTCAGGAAGCAGAGTCAGGGGTCTCAGGGGTCCAGGGAGGTGGCTTACGTCCTCTGAGGCTGGGCCACCCCTTGAGGTCCGCAGGGCCTCCAGGACCCTGGATGAGGGCGAGGACCGCCCTTTACAGTTTACACCCCTCTGGCCGGCGTTGCCCACTCCCACCCCTGTCTGCCCCGTCCTGAGCGCCAAGTGCCTGGTGCCCTGGTCCAGGCCCCCATGGCCCGCCTGACCCGGCTGTTTGCTCCGGCCGGCCGTGTGGGCAGTGGAGCTGACCTCACAGCCTGACCTCCCCTGTCAGAGACCAGGTAGGGGCCGAGGCACTCCTACAGCCATGACCCCACGACCCCTTGGGCCCAGGAGACAGCCTGAGTGGGAGGTGGATGGACGTGGCAACGAGGTCCGGGCAGGGAAGTCACTGCCACCCCCATGGGACGCCCTCCTTGGGAGCAGGAAGTTCCCGGCCCTCTGGCTCTGGGAGCTGCTGCCCCAGAGACCGGCTGGCCCTGTAGCCGCAGGTGGCACCCTAATCAGGGCCACTGCCCCCGGGGGGGATCGGGTGTCGGAGGGAGCCCCCTCTTCCTCTCTGGCTGGGATGGACGCCAACACAGTGACTAACCCTCCACCCCCGCAGGAGTGCACAACCCCTCCCCTGCCTGGAACTGTGACCAGGCAGCAAGAGTAACCAGATAACGGGTCCCTGCTGCCACACCAGACCCGCAGCCCTGGCCAGGTGGTGTCAGGAAGAGCAACAGAGCCGGGTTCGGCCCCCCGAGGCGTCCACGGCTCTGCCTGCAGGGCGGCTCCTCCAGGCTGTGCTTGGGGCCCCCACCTGCTGGATGCTGGGGGGGAGGGGGGATGATTTGTCACCACGGGGGTGGGGACACATGGCCAGAAGAGGTCCCGGGGCCAGGGCTGGCCTCTGCGGCTCACACCCCACCCCTTTGGCCCCCGTGGAGTCTGGCCTTGGCAGGGACACCCCTTCATTTCTGGGTCCTGCCCCAGGCAGATGGGGAAGGGGCATCCACCCTCATGCTGGGGGGACCTGACTGGGGGCAGCTTCTGCCCAGATAAAGGGCGCTGGGGGCTCCTGGATATGGGGAAGGAGATGGACAGGGACACAGGACACTGGGGAGCCTGTGACCGTGGTGGGCAGGTTGGGTTGCAGCCCTCTCCTGACCTCTGCCCCCAGCAAGCCCACCCCATCCAGGGACACTTGGACTCCCACCCAGGCCCGAACCACTGGGGAGGGCTGCTTGGTCTGAGGCCAGAGCCGGGCGCCAGCGGCCGGCCTGGTCCTGGGCACATGCAGGTCACAGCTCTGACCTATTTGACCTGGGCCCTGGGCAGCGGATTGGCGATTCACAGCCAACCCCGTGGGGACACGTGGGGCCTGGGCCATCACACAGGCGTCTCCGTGAGCGTGGCCCAGACAGCCTCGTGGCCCGGTCTTCAGAGGAAGTCAGCAAACACTGCAGAATCTGCATGGACGTCAAAGGTCCTCAGATATCCGGATCAACTGACAAAGAGTGAGGGCGCTGCCGCCGGCGCGGGAAGTACCGCGGCGATCTCGGGGCCAGGGCTGCGCCAGGAGCTGTGCCACGTGGCAGCCCGGGACCCAGGGCGAGCCGCGTTCAGGGACCGGGCCATGCGCGGAGCCACGCACAGCGGGAGGCTGGCGACGGCGGGCAGAGTGGACAGATCACTGGGAATGAGACCACGCGTTAGTGCCACGGGGGAGTAAAGCAGAGAACCCCTTTCTGCTGGTGGGGTCCCGCTCAGTGGCTGTCATGGGAGGGAGGGAGGAAGGGAAGGAGGGAGCCTGGGCATGTCTGGGGGAGGTGCCCTGGCAGGGCCTGGCGGGGTCGGAGAGCGGAGCTGCAGGCACACGGCTGTGCCCGAGGTGGGCGGGGCGAGGGGCCTCAGGGTGAGCCAGAACCGGGCCTTAGCCCTGAGTGAAGGGCCCCGGGGGACCGGGCAGAGGTTGTAGAGCCCTGCCTTGCCCTTCAGGCCCCACTGCAGGGTGAGGACGGACACACGGGCTGAGGGAAGCAGGAGACTGAGCTGGGGGGTAGGTCAGTGGTGAAGGTGACTGTTTGGCAATGGACCGGCTGTGGAGTGTGGGTGAATAGACAGCACCCCCCATCGGGGGGCCGGGGAAGGATGGGGGGGCCGGGGAAGGGCATTGGGATGGGTAGGAGCTTGACCATTAGATGCCCGGTGGAGAGGTCAGGGCGGTGGGTGGACATGTGAGTCGGGGGCGCCAGGGCCGGAGCCTGCCCTCACCGGGAGGCAAAGATGGGAGAAGTCGGAGCTTCAGCTCTTCAGCTCGGGAGATTGTCAAGGGAGTGAGTGCAGATAGAAAAGAAAGGGAGGGGAGGTGGGGGGAGGGAGGCGGGAGGTAGGTCTCCTCTCCTCTGGACTCCAGGAGGCTCGAGACCTCGCAGGTGAGGACCCTGCAGCCCCAGGGAAGCTGTGGGAGAGGGTTCTGTGATGGGAGGTGGGGAGGGAGCCCTTCCACGAGATGTGAAACAGTAGATGCCGGCAACAGCCCTGGGCTTCACTGACATAAACTCTGTGGCTCCCCTTCGCCGCGGCCCGTGGACAGGGTGACACACCTGGGGTCGCTGTCTGCACCCGCGGCTTCCTCGTGGCTCATAGAACCCACCTATAGAGAGGCACGCCAGGGTTTTCTTTCTTTACAGAACAGAATAAAAATAAAACATCATCGTGTTACCACTGTAAAGCCCCTGTGTCCCGGCTCCCAGAAGAAAATGTGTTTATGACTGACGTTCCAAAGAGCATGGCTCCCGCAGCCAAGCAGGGATGGACAGAGGGGTGTGGAAGATGGAAAGCCAGCCCGGAACTCGGACGGTGGGCACGATTCGGTGTGTTTCTGACAGCAGCGGGGGGCTCTGCACGATCAGTGATCAGCCTGGGACTCAGGACACCCCCACAACCCAGCATCCACCCCAGGGGTGTCCAGCTGCCGAGCAGGGGGCTGCCTGGGGGGCTGGGCAGGAGGGTCGCCAGGGCAGGTCAGAGCTGACGCAGCTGAATGGGAACCGCCCCTCCACCAAGACAAACAGCCTGGGCGCCCCCAGCCCCCGCAGGGCTCAGGGAACTTGGTGCCCTCACTCCCAGATTGACAGGCCCTGAGGGGACCCCAGCACCCACGCCAAGCTCAGGGCCACCCTGTCCTGTGCGTGCCACAGCCCCCCACACCCATGAAACGAAGGAGCAGATAGGGTGCCCTCTGGGGACACAGCCTGTCAGCAGGTGCTGCCCACTTCAGGAGACCTTTCAGAGCAAGGCACCCAGCCCACTGGAGGACGTGAGGGGCACGAAATCCCCGGGGGCATGAGGTGGCCCCCTTCCCGTCCAGCCCCTCCCGGGGGCCCCTCCCCACCCTGGGCCCCGGCCCTTCCTGCTTCCACCAGGGTAGCCAGCCCTGGGGGCACACAGCGTCCACAGAGCCAGCGGCCCCATGGCAGCCTGGGTGTCTGGAGACTGTCCCCCAGGTGGGAAGGGTGGCCTGGCCTCGTGGACCCTAGACTCAATCTCAGGCCACAGGCTGAGCCCTCGGGTGGAGGGACTTCGCGCCCTGTCTCCAGACCCATCCTTTCCTGGACACCCTCCCGGCCCTTAGCCTCCAGCCCCGGGAAGTGGGGCCTGGAGCTCCGTCCCTGGGGTGGGGTCTCTGCCTCCTGCCGGCCGCTTCCATGCTATGTCCTCAGCTGACGGCCGAGGCTCCACGTTTCCACGAGGGGGCGGTTCAGCGTGTGTGGAACCAGCAGGGACCCTGTCCTGCTGCTCCAGGCTAAGCCATGCTTGGTGGGGCCCAGCAAGCTCCCCCCGGCCCCCGTCTCCTCCCAGGGCCCCCTGCAGAAGCTGCTCCTGGGGCGGCGGCCACACCCCTAACCCTAGGCATCAGGGAGACGGCGTCTCTCCAGCCACGGCACCTACGTCTCTGCTCACGTGGCACCCGGGTGTGCATGTCACTCACACAGTCCCTGGCCAGACCTGCAGACGTGGACACCAGAGCCCTGGGGACGGAGGGCAGGGACTACACGCTGGCAGAAACCCCTCCAGGCAGCCTCCCGGAGAAGGGGGCTGGGGCAGGGGGCTGTGGGCAAGGCGCTCCGGCCACTGCTGTCCCCTGCGGGTCCCACCATCCTGCTGCCCAGCGAGGTCCATCCCGAGTGGTCCTGAGCTCTGAGGGGCCTGGCAGCAGCTCTGCTGGGCAGATGTGGGGGCAGACGTGGCGAGGCGGCTCTAGCTCCTCCTCCCCCGGCTGGTGCTTCCAAGAAGCCTCCATCCAACCCTCCCCACAGCCCGCTAGCCCAGCTCGTGCCTCGAGGACTTTCCTGGCCACCAGGATCGCGGCTGTTAGCCATCCTCCCCGCCCTCCTGTTACAGTCCAGAGTTCAAACTCACCCATCGCTGGGGTGTAGCCCACTTGCTGCATCGCCCACATCCCAGACGTGGGGCTAGGCGGGGGCCCTGACAGAACACGAACAAGATACCCAGACACGAGGGAACCCCTTCAGCTTCCCCAAGAAAATGCAGCAGAGTGAAGTCGGGGCCTCCAGAGGTCAGAGATCAGGCCTGGGCCTGTGACCCCCAGGAGGGCCGGGCCTCCCCCACCCTGGGGCCTGAGCCCAGACGAGAGTGGCGTGGCCCAGGACGGTGGTGTGTCCCCCAGCCGCCCTCTTCGGTCACTGGTCACTGCTGGGGCCTTGAGGCCGGTGGAGAGGGCAGCAGGCGGGGCTCCAGCCTGCGTAGCCTCAGGGCCAGGCGCCCCTCAGCACTGGCTGGGGGGTGTGGCCCCGGGCTGTGTGGGGCTGTGTTGGGCCCCTCTGCCAGGTTGTGGTGCTGGGTCAACACTGGGGTTCCTGGAGGGAGGAGGGCATGCTGCCCACTGACACCTGGTCACCTCTGCTGGCGGCCAGGACACCCCACCCGCTACTGTTTATTCTCCCTCACGCTGTCTTAATCCTGAGCAAATGTGGGCCCAGAGGCCCAACCTTCTCCTCTGTCCACATCTGCCTGTCCATGCCGGGCCATGCCTGCCCCCTCGTCCAGGCTCTGCCCCCTCGGGGGGTCCTGTGACCCTCCCCAAGACCTTGGCCCTGTATGGGGGTGCTGCTTCTCCAGGAGATTCACAACAGGGCTGGGGAAGAGGAGGGGGGAGGGGTGGAGAGGGAGGGGGGAGAAGGGGACAGGGAGGCACCTCTTGCACCTGCCTGGGGACCTGCCACGTCACGGGGCCCCTGATCAGGCTGGCTCTGCCCAGAAGATAGGGTGCCTGCCCCTCCTCCGCTCTCCCTTATTTCCTCCCCCTCCCCCTTCCCCCCTTTCCCTTTGGCCCTCCCCCACCTCACCACTGTGTCCCTGCCATGTACAGGTGCAGTGGTCCCCCAATGGCCTCCCTCTAGTCCATTCCCCAAATCACAGCCAGCACGGAGCTTTCTGGAGAACTTTTGGATACAATTTCCAATTTATGGATAAGTTACAGAAATAGTATAAAGAGCTCCTGTCTGCCTTTAGCCCAGATTCTCCAGGGTTTGTATTTTGCTCCCTTTGCTGTACTGTGTGCTCTTGGGCTGTGCTGTGCCTGCCCTCCCCTCTCTCTGTGTCTACATATTTTCTCTGTTTCACTGGAGTTTAAGAAGATTGCCCCTTCAACCTAAATAGATGGGGGTGCATCTCCCAGAAGTAGGGCGGGGTCCGTGAAGATGCATTACCACCTGCCGTCCTCAGGCTGCTACACCCCTCGCTTGTCCTGCTGGTGTCCCTTCCTCCCAGTCTGGGGTCTGACCCAGGACCGCATGTCACGTGAGTGCAGCCTCCTTGGTCATCTTTAACCTGGAATCTGTCCCCAGCCTTTCTCTGGGCTTCTTGACCAGCATCCCCCAATCTGGGTCTGTCTGTGGCTTCCTTGTGTCGAGGTTGGAGTACACACTCAGCAGGAGTGGAGCTGTGTCCTTCTCGGTTCCTTATACCTGGAGGCACGTGATGTCGGTTGGATCCACCACTGGGAGTTCACTTTGGCTCAGGGTGGGTCTGTCAGGTTTTCCACTGGAAAGTAGCCATTTCCCCCCTTGGAATTAATAAGGGTCTCGTGGGAGAGGCTTTGGACCATGTAAGGATCCCACTCCCTGTAGTGTTAGCACCCAATGATGCTTTTCTCATCACATCCACTCTTCTTGCCTGCATTCTGCAGTAGGAAGAGATATCTCTTTTCTTCCATTTATTTATTTTTCATTTATTCATTTATATCCATTTAGCCTCACGAACTTGTATTTTCAGAATGACTCTGTGGTGGGCTGGGAAGCTCTAAGGTCTCGTTTTCCACAGAAACATTGAAAAGGACAAGGAGAAACTGTCTGGAATAACTGTCTTCAGAGCTCTAGAAGATAGTCAGAGGTTTACAGCAACCAAGCTAATGTCCAATCCAGAAAAGGCCATCTTCAGAAGGATAGGAAAGTTTTGTGGCATTTTCACTCACCCTTGCCCATCCCCAGTGCAGTGGCAGTTTTGGTCTTGAGTTGCCAGCCCAGTTCCATTCCCCTCCCCCACCCCAAGCCAGAAGGAGCAGAGAATACCATACTTGCAAATTACTGTGAACATCTGGTGGATTCATGAAGGAATGATGCAAGGCACGCATCTCTGTTTTGCTTAACCTGGAATTCAAGTGGCAAAATTGGCAGACACTGCTCATAAAAGCTGCGAAGTGACTACAGACCCACAGACTCCTGGGGCAAGAGATTACAGTTGGAGACATATAATGGACCATCTAAGGCCTGGAGGAGTTGAAGTGGGACCCTTTGAGAAATTCGGGCATTCAAAAGCAGCCATGCACATGCTGGAATTTAGAAAGACACACTCATGCCCAGGCAAGATTTCATCTTGGGCTGGTCCCCAGGCTCAGAGCAAGCCTGCCTAAGTGTTGAAGGACAGAGCTAGGCTGTGAAGACTGGGAAGGCTCCTGCTACTCAAGGAAACTCTGCCAAACACCAGCTGAACACAAGCTAAACCAGCAAAGATTCAGTGATCTCACACAACAAGGAATAGTCTTTGTAAAAATTAAGACTTTGGAGAAGTCTCAAAACAAATGGACCGCTACATCCTTCAACAACAAAAAAAGAAAGAAAGAAAAGAAAAAGAATAGCAAACACTGGGAAGGGGAGAATCTGATTTCCAGAGTTACCTCCCAATTTTCAACAAAAAATCACAAGGCTTACAAAGAACAAGAAAATATGGCCCATTCAAAGGAGCAAAATAAATTTATAGAAATCGTCCATAAGGAGGTCAAGACATCAGTCTCACTAGACAAAGACTTTAAAACTACTGCCTTAAGTGTGCTCAAAGAGCTAAAGTAAAACATGGACAAAACCCAAAGGAAATCAGGGAAATGATGCATGTACAACATGAGAATATTAACACAAAGATAGAAATTATTTTAAAAAAAACAGAAATTCTGGAATACAGTGACTGAAATGGAAAATTCACTAGAGGGGCTCAATAGCAGACTTGAGCAAGCAGAAGAAACACTCAACGAACTTGAAGACAGAACAACTGAAATTATCAAAGTTGGGGAGCAGGAAAAAAAGAATGAAGAAAGAGAGCCTAAAGGACTTGTCAGGCACCATCAGGTGGGCCAACATATGCATAATGAGAGTCCCTGCAGAGAAGAGAAAGGGGCAAAGATATTATGTAAAGAAATAATGGCTGAAAACTTCTAAGAAGCTCAACGAACTCCAGGTAGAATAAACTCAAAGAGGTCCACATGGACATACATTATAACTAAATTGTTGAAAGTCAAAGAAGAAAATCTCAAAAGTACCAAGAGAATTCATTCTCAATAAGATTATCAGCTGATTTATCATCAGAAACCTTGGAAGCCATTAAGGCACTGAATGATGCATCTGAAAGGGTGAAAGAAAAAACAACCAACCAAGAATTCCTCACCTGGCAAAGCTGCCCTTCAAAAGTGAGAGCAAAATTAAGACATTTCCAGATAAACAAAAACTAAACCTACCGTGTAAGAAATGCTAAAAGAAGCCCTTCAGGTTGAAATGAAAAGACACGAGACAGTAAATCAAAGCTCTATAAGAAAATAAAGATACCCAATAAAGCTAAATGTGTGGGCAAATATAAAAGCCAGTATTACTGTAATTTTTGTTTGTAACTCTACATTTTATTTTCTATGATTTAAAAGATAAATTCATGAAAATAATTGCAAATCTATGTTATTAGCACACAAGGCATAAAGATTTAATCTGTTACAACAATAACATTAGGAGGGGAAGGAACTAGATGGGATTAGAGTTTTGTATGCAATTGAAACTAAATTGGTGTCAATTCAAATTAGACGGTTTTTACTTTATGCCGTTATATGTAATCCCATGATAACCACAAAGAAAATATCTACATAATATATACAAAAGGAAATGAGAAAGGAATCAAAATTTGTCACTACAAAAAATCAACTAAACACAAAAGAAGGCAGTAATGGAGGAAATGAGGAACAAAAGAGCTAGAAGACATACAGAAAACAAATAGCAAAATGGCAGAAGTAAGTCCATCCTTATCAGTAATCAATTTAAATGTAAATCGATTTAAACTTTCCATTCACAAGGCAGAATTGATTAAAAACAACAACAACAGGGCCTCCCTGGTGGCGCAGTGGTTGAGAGTCCGCCTGCCGATGCAGGGGACGCGGGTTCGTGCCCCAGTCTGGGAGGATCCCACATGCCGCAGAGCGGCTTGGCCCGTGAGCCATGGCCGCTGAGCCTGCGCGTCTGGAGCCTGTGCTCTGCAACGGGAGAGGCCACAACAGTGAGGGGCCCGTGCACTGCAAACAACAACAACAACAACAACTATATGCTGTCCACAAGAGATTCACTTTAGAACTAAAGACACAAATAGGTTGAAAGTGAAAGGATGGAAAAAGATATTTCACGCAAATAGCAACCAAAAGAGAGCTGGGGTGGCTACACTAATATCAGACAAAATAGGCTTTAAGTTTTTTAAAATAAAGTTTATAAGAGACAAAGAAGGATATTATTTATTGATAAAAGCAAAAAATTCAACAATATATAACAATCATAAAGATATATGCAACAAACAGTATAGTCCCAAAATATATGATGCAAACATTGGCCGACTTGAAAGGAGAGCTAGATAATAAAACTACTAATAATAGTTGGATAATTCAGTACCACACTTTCAATAATGTATAGAACAACAAGACAGAAAATCAATAATGGAACAGAGGACTTGAACAAGACTATAAACCAACTACAGGGGGCTTCCCTGGTGGCGCAGTGGTTGAGGGTCCGCCTGCCGATGCAGGGGACGCGGGTTCGTGCCCCGGTCCGGGAAGATCCCACATGCCGCGGAGCGGCTGGGCCCGTGACCCATGGCCGCTGAGCCTGCACGTCCGGAGCCTGTGCTCTGCAATGGGAGAGGCCACAACAGTGAGAGGCCCGTGTACCGCAAAAACAAAAACAAAAAACAAAAAAAAAACCCCAACTATGCCTAACATACATATACAGAACACTCCACCTATCAACTGCAGAATACACATTTTCTCAAGTGCACATGGGGTATTCTCCAGAATAAACTAAGTGTTATAAACAAGTGCTAAGTGTTATAAACTAAGTGCTCTAAAACAAGCTTTAGTAAATGTTAAAAGATTAATATCATATAAAGTATCTTTTCTAACCATAAAGGAATAAAGCTAAAAATCAATAATGGAAGGAAATTTGTAAAATTCACAAATACATGGAACGTAAACAACACACTCTTAAACAACTAATAGGTCAAAGAAGAAATGAGAAAATCCTTAGAGATGAATGAAAACAAAAACACAACATACCAAAACAGGAGATTCAGCAAAGGCAGTGCTAAGAAGAAAATTTATAGCTGTAAAACCTACATTAAAAAAGAAAAGAGATCTCAAACCAATAACTTAACTTTACACCTTAAAGAACTAGAAAAAGAAGAGAAAACTAAACTCAAATCTAGCAGAAGGAAGGAATAAATAAAGGTTAGAGCAGAGATAAATAAAATAGAGAATAGAAAAACAACAGAGAGAGCCAACAAAACCAAAAGGTGGTTCTTTGACAAGATCAACAAAATTGACAAACCTTTAACTAAATGCACTAAGAAAAAAAAGGAAGAAGAATCAAAATTTAAAATCAGAAATGAAAGGGGCATTATTGTCAGTTTTATAGAGATAAATGTGATTAAAGGTTTGCAACAACATGGATGGACTTGGAGGGTATTATACTAAATGAAATAAGTCAAACAGAGACAGACAAATACTGGTGATATCACTTATATGTGGAATCAAAAAAATACAATAAACTAGTGAATACAACAACAGACTCATAGTTGTAGAGAAAAGATTGTGGTTACCAGTGGGTAGTAGGGAGGGGGGAGGGCAACATAGGGGTATGGGATTAAGAGGTACAAACTATTATGTATAAAACAAATAAGCTATGAGGATATATTGTACTACATGGGGAATATGGCCAATATTTTATAATAACTATAAATGAAGCATAACCTTTAAAAATTGTAAATCACTATTTGTACACCTGTAAATTGTATAATATTGTGTATCAACTATATTTAAATAAAAAATTAAAATAACAGAATGAAATAAAATATAATACCATGTATGGTTCTCAAAACAGTTAAAAAAAAGGCTTCAGGATCTTTTGTACCACAATATTATTATTACTGGCATTAGTTTTTATTGTTCTATGAATATGAAGGTATAATCTAATGAGGGCAATATAGTATATTAAAAACTAAAATCACAAAGAAATAAATATGATACAAATAATACTAAAAATATGATTAAAGGGAATAGTATGAACAATTGCATGCCAACAAATTTGATAACCTAGAAGAAATGGAAAAATGCCTAGAAACACAGTCTAACAAAACTTACTCATGAAGAAACAGACAAACTGAATAGACCTTTAACTAGGAAGGAGATCAAATCAGTAATCAAAAACCTCAAAAAAAACAACAAAAGAAACTATGTTTGGTCCAAATAAAGAAAACTACGTACCAATATCCCTCGTGAATAGTTATGCAAAAATCCTCAACAAAATACTAGCAAACAAATTCAGAAGTATATTAAAAGGTTTCTACACCATGATCAAGTGAGTTTTATTCCAGGAATGCAAGGATGTTCAACATACAAAAACCAACCAATCACCACATTAATAGATTGAAAAGGGAAAAAACCCACATATCAATTAATGCAGAAAAAGAATTTGCCAAATTTCAATATCTTTTCATGATTAGGAACTCAACAAACTAAGACTAGAAGGACACTATCTCAATATAATAAAGGCCGTATATGAAAAGCCCACAGTTAATGTCATACTTAATGGTGAAAGATAAAAGCTTTTCCTTTAAAATCAGGAACAAGACAATGATGCGTATGTTCATTGCTTCTATTCAACACAGTATTAGAAGTTCTAGCCAAAGCAATTAGGCAAGAAAAAGAAGTAAAAGGCAGCCAGATTGGAAAATAAACTATCCCTGGTCACAAATGACATAATTTTATATGTAGAAATTTCTGAAAATTCTACCAAAAATGATTCAAGCTTGCTATGGTGTGTTTCCATCCAAAATCCATATGTTGATATTCTAACCCTCAAAGGTGACGGTATTAGGAGGTGGGGCATTTGGGAGGTGCTTAAGTCATGAAAGTGGAGCTCTCATGAATGGGATTAGTGCCTTATAAAAGCAGCTCCAGAGAGATCACTAGCCCCTGTGGACTTTGCAAGAAGTGGGTAGCCTGAAACCAGGAAGAGGGCTTTCACCAGAACCCAATCATGCTGGCTGAATTCCAGTCTCCAGAACTGTGAGAAATAAATTTCTGTTGTTCATAAACAACCTAGTCTGTGGCATTTTGTTATATCAGCCCAAATGGGTTAAGACAGAGCTAATAAATGAATTCAGCAAGTTGCTATACACTAGCAAGGAACAACCCAAAGAGGAAATTAAGAAAATAATTCCATTCACAGTAGCATCAAAAATAATAAAATACTTAGGATTAAAGTTAAGCAAGGAGGCAAAAGACTTGTACAATGAAAATTACAAAACATTGGGACTTCCCTCATGGTGCAGTGGTTAAGAATCCTCCTGCTGATGCAGGGGACCCAGGTTCAGGCCCTGGTCTGGGCAGATCCCACATGCCGTGGAGCAGTTAAGCCCATGTGCCACAACTACTGAGCCTGCACTCTAGAACCCGAGAGCCACAACTACTGAAACCCATGAGCCTAGAACCTGTGTTCCACAGCAAGAGAAGCCACCGCAATGAGAAGCCTGCACACTGCAATGAAGAGTAGCCCCCGCTCGCTGCAACTAGAGAAAGCCCATGTGCAGCAACAAAGACCCAATGCAGCCAAAAATAAATTAATTAAATAAATAAATTTATTTTTAAAATTACAAAACATTGCTGAAGGAAATTAAGGAATACATAAATAAGTAGAAAAATATCTCATATCCATGGATTTGAAGACTTAATTCCGATAAGATAACAATATTACCCAAAGAGATATACAGATTTTATGTAATCCTTATCAAAATCCCAATGGTGTTTTTGCAGAAATAGAAAAATCCATACAGAAATTCATGTGGAATCTCAAGGGAATAGTCAAATTACTCTTGAAAAAGAAGAACAAAGTTGCAAGACTCATTCTTCCTGATTTCAAAACTTATTACAAAGCTGCAGTACTCAAAACACTGTGGTACTGCCATAAAGACAGACATGTAGACCAATGGAATAGAAGAGATAGTGCAGAAATAAGCCCTGGCACACACAGTCAATTGGTTTTTGACAAGTGTGCTAAGACCATTCAATAGGGGAAAGGAGGCTTTTCAACAAATGGTGCTGGGAAAACCTGATATCCACAAGCAAAAGAGTGAAGTTGGACTCTCATCTGACACCATATATGAAAATTAGCTCGAAATAGATCGAAGACCTAAATGTAAGAGCTAAAACTATGAAAGTCTTAGAAGAAAATTAGGGAAAAATCCTTGTGATGCTGTATTTGGCAATGATTTTTGGATATGACCCTAAAAGCACAGGCAACAAAAGAAAATTGATAAATTGGACTACATCAAAACTAAAACCTTTCTGCATCAAAGGACATTATCAAGAGAGTGAGAAGACAAACACAGAATGGAGAAAATATTTGTAAATCATATATCTGATTAGGGATTAATATTCAGGATATTAAGAACTCCTTCTGCCTGCCAATGCAGGGGACAAGGGTTCGAGCCCTGGTCTGGGAAGATCCCACATGCCGTGGAGCAACTGGGCCCGTGAGCCACAACTACTGAGCCTGTGCGTCTGGAGCCTGTGCTCCACAACGGGAGAGGCTGCGACAGTGAGAGGCCCGCGCACCGCGATGAGGAGAGGCCCCCGTTCGCCGCAACTAGAGAAAGTCCTCGCACAGAAACGAAGCCAAATAAATAAATAAATAAATTAATTTTTAAAAAAAGAACTCCTAAAACTCAACAACAACAACAAAAAAAACAAACAACCCAGCTCAAAAATGAGCAAAGGAGTTGAATAGACATTTTTCCAAAGAAGATATGCAAACAGCTAATTAGCACGGGAACAGATGCTCAACATCAATAGCCATTAGAGAAATGCAAATCAGGACCATGTGAGGTACCACTTCATACCTGTTAGGATGGCTATCATTAAAAAAGAGGGCACATAAGAAGCACTGGCAAGGATGTGGAAAAATTGGAAACTTTGGGCACTGCTGCTGGGAATGTAAAATGCTTCTGTTGTTTGGTGATTCCTCAAAAAGTTAAACATGGACTTATGATATGATCTAGTGATTCTACTCCTAGGTATGTACCCAGAAGAATTGAAAGCAGGGACTCAGATATTCACACCGTCATGTTGATGACGTCATGGCCTTATTCACTATAGCCAAAAGGTGAGAACAACCTAAATGTCCATCAAAGGATGAGTGGATAAACAAAACGTAGTCTATTCATACAATGGAGTATTATTCAGCCTTAAAAAAGGAAATTCTTGGGCTTCCCTGGTGGCGCAGTGGTTGAGAGTCCGCCTGCCAATGCAGGGGACGCGGGTTCGTGCCCCGGTCCGGGAAGATCCCACATGCCGCGGAGCGGCTGGGCCCGTGAGCCATGGCCGCCGAGCCTGCGCGTCCGGAGCCTGTGCTCCGCGGCGGGAGAGGCCACAACAGTGAGAGGCCCGTGTACACCCCCCCCCCCAAAAAAAAGGAAATTCTGACACAGGCTACCATGTGGATGAACCTTACAGGCATTGTGCAGAGTGAATAATCCAGTCACAAGAAAACAAACACCGTACAATTCCACTTACACGAGGACCTAGAATAGTCAAATTCACAGAGAGAGAAAGTAGGAAGGACCGGGCCAGGGCCAGGGCCTGGGGGAGAGGGAGGGGGAGTTGTTTAATGGGTAGAGTCTCTTTGGGATGATAGAAGAGGTCTAGAGAGGGTAGTGGTGATGGTCGCACAGCACTGTGAATGTACTTAATGCCAGCTAATGTACACTTAAAATGGTAAATTTTAAGTTATATACATTTCTCTACACAGATAAAAAAAAAAAAATCCCCTATGGTTTCCCTGCTTTAAATGCTCCAGTAAACTGTACCCCCCAAATTCAGAGTAAACCCTGACTCCTCCCCTGGTCCAACCTTGCCCACGCCACAGCCAGCTCCCCTCTTGCAGGTGCCCCAGTACCAGCCACACCAGGTGCCTTCAGACCCTCCAAGGAGCCATGTTGATCCCTGCCCCAGGCCCTTTGCACCTGCTGTTCCCTAATTTGCTAAAGGCTGCCTCTTCCCCTTCCTTCAGCTCAATGTCACCCTAGCCCCACAGAGAGCTTTGGTTCCTTCAAAGCTCTCACTGCTCCCTTATATGGCCAGTGAGCTGTGAGCTCCAAAGGGGCCCTCTCTTATCCTTGGCCACGTCAAATCCCCAGGGCTTGGGGCTCAGAATTTGCTAGAGGCAGAAAGGAAGGAGGGAAGGAGGGTGAGAGGGATGGAGAGATGAAACGGGCAAGGAAAGGGGTTGTGTGAAGACCAGGAAATAGAAGAAGATGCTGGGTGGGGGTGGGGGGTCTTGGTCTTCACACAGGGCAGGGGCTTCCTGGGGGAGGGTCTCCACATTCTTGCAGCCCTGGGCCAGGGTTAGGGGAGTGGGCACAGCCTTTCTCACCATGGTGGCCGCTCTGGGGACGAGGATGCCCCGGTGGAGCCTGATCCCACCCCCCTACACTACCCGGGTATGGACTAGGGTGGGGAGCACTCCATCGGGCAAGTGGAGGCTTCCACTCCCCGCGGAGGCAGCAGGTGCAGAAGGCCTGCATCCCTAGACGGCCCGGGGCCAGGCTCTGAGCAGGCCTAGAGCCAGCCAGGCCTTTGACGCCCCCAGGGCCATACCTTGTACTCCTGAACCCTCCATGGTGTCCAGTGTGGAGCTGGGCAAACAGCCAGCACTCGATAAATGCCTGAAGCTTGATGCACCCCAGTGCCCCTGGCCCTGACTCCGCACTGCTGTGGTGAGAGGCCGGTGGGCAGGGAGGGGTGAGCTGAGAAGGGCGCCCAGCGTTCTGTGATGACCCCTCCAGGGGCTTCCAACAGGGCCGAGGGACTGGCCAGGGCAGCCCAGCTCTGGGCTCTGTGTGTGTGGGGTCTTTTCTGGGGGGTGGGATCACGTCTGCCTGCGGGCTCTGCAGGCTGAGCGCGGGACAGGGTGCGCCCCAGGCGGGGCAGGTCCCTGGCACGTCCCTGCGGCCTCCCCAAGCCCCGGGAGGCCTGGCCCGGGCTCTCCTTCCCAGCAGCCTCACGCTTCGCTTCCTTCTTCTTCTGTCCTCGGCTCTCTCAACTGTGAAGGGGTAAACTCGCTGGGCAAACAGGCTGGGCTTGGCGGTCCACATCCGGGATGTCTCAATCCTGTGACCCTGGCAGCCCCCACGGCCAGCCCTGCCCGAGGGTGGTGCTCCGGGGGGGAAAGGGCAGCGTCGGGCCATGGCACAGCCGTCCGCCCCCTCAGTCTTCCGGTGCACTGACTGAGTGCCTACTGTGTGCCAGCTGTGAACAGATGGGCCAGGCCCCTGCCACATGGAGTGTTCCTTCCGGGGTGCTGGTGGGGGGGGGGCAGACGATAACCTTGAAGCTTGAAGAGATAACATCCTCGAGGGCCGAGGCGCCCAGGCTGCTCACACATGGTGCTGGCGGGTGCAGAGCGAGGGGCCGACCTTCGTGGGCACTGGGGCTGGCGGGGCCCCTCTGATGGCTGTGTGGTGCTGGCCACCCAGGGCGGGCGGAGGGATGTACCAGCCTTGAAGGCGCCCAGCTCAGCTCTGGGCCAGGGGCACAGATTGAGAGCTGAGGCTTCGGGAGCGGGGAGAAGGCGGGCACGGGGGCTCAGTCTGGGAGGCCAGATTCCCTGCTTCCTTCCTTCCTTCAGGTGGATTCAGGGGTCCGGGTTGTGTGCACTCCCCACCCACATGAGGGACCAGGTGCCACGGCCTCGAGCACCAGCTGTTGGCCTGGAGCGAGGGCAGGAAGGCCAGGCCCAGCCACAGCCTGAGAGCTCGGGAGGGCGGGGTTAGGAGGGTGGTGGGAGGGGTCCAGCGCACCCTCCAGGCCTGTTCTGCAAGGGGCCCCACCCAGCCCTCCCCCAGAGGCCCCTCCAGCTGTGCCCTCTGCAGAGGGGACAACTGGGTTGGCTGTGAAAGAGAACTTTGGAGATCACGCACCCCAGGCCGGGAGGTGACAGTGAGGATGGGGGAGGGACAGCTGGAGGGCAGCCTGAGCGCCTGCCCTGGGGTCCCAGAAGCGGGCAGTGAGTGGGGTCTGAGCCTGAGCTGAGACCCAGGGCCTAGGTCTGCAGGAGCCCCCATGCTGCTGCCGGTGCCGGAAACGGCCCAAAGACACCAGGAACCAAAAGGAGACGCAGGACCTGTGGGGCCATTGGCCAAGCTGGGGGGATGACGTCGGTAAAAGACGTTTAGAGCTTTAAGATGGGGTTTCCCTTTTCCCCAGAAATTCCACTTCAACGGACTTATCCGAAAGACAAAGGCGGAGGGCAGGGCAGGGGTGGGGGTGGGGGCCTGTGCACCCCGCCCCCCCAGCCGTCCTGTGCTCAGACACAGCAGGTTTGGGGTGAGGACGCCCAGTGGCTGAGAGCCAGAGCCAGAGGAGGGAGTGGACAGGGGGGAGGAGTATGGCTGGGGGGCTGCACTGACCAGGGCCCCCCAAAACCTGCCATACCAGTCAGGGGAGCAGGCCTTCGTGGCTCCCGCTTGGGGCAGGTACTGGGGTTTAGAGATCCCTGGTCCCCCAGTGCCCCCCGTCAGCCCTGCGGGGGGCCCCGGGGCCACATCACTTTGTACACGGGTCCCTGCTCAGCCTGCCGTTGGCCGGGGACCCCAGGTGGGTTTGGGATTCCTCTGTGCCCCTTCCCTGGGGTTAACCAGCCGGCCTTGGGCATGAGGCGAGGGTCAAACAGGACCCAGGCTGGGAGCCCCCAGCCCTGCCTTGGCCAGTCCCGGCGTGCGCGCCAGGGCGTCCATCCTCAGGGCCTCAGTTTCCCCTTGAGTTTGAACTTGGTGACAGAGAGGAGCCCAGAGGCCTGGCAGGGTCCTGCTGGCACAGCTGGGAGCTCTGGGACCCCCGGGAGCCTGCAGACTGGTATCCCCCTCCATACATGGCATGCACACCCCGCAGCGAGCAGGACCCCCGCCGCCCCCGCCAGGCGGAGTGATGGCCTTGCAGCCCCTGCTCACCCCTCGGGGATGGGGTGGTGAGCACCTCTGGGCAGCTCCCCCACGGCTGCCTCTTCCCCTCCAATCCCCCCTGACCGCCTCAGCCAGGCTCCCGGGAGGTGCTGCCCCGGGGTCTGAGCCCGCCTGCTGCCCACACACCGCACCCTCCCCGGGCCCCATCCTATCGCGGGCGGCGGGGCTGCAGCAAGGCGGGACCCAGGCAGGCCGAGTCGGCCCTGCTTTGTGGGGGCTTTGCCAGCGCCACCCTCCGGCTCCGTGCACGCTTTCTCTCCTGATCTCAGAAGCGGTGGGCTGGGGCGTGGGGGAGGGGTCCTGCACCTCTGGGGCCCAGAGCCGCAGATCCTTCCTCCTCTAGGCTCTTGTGTGCCACGGCCCCTCCCCAAGAGCAAACACACGTGGCTGCCGTGGGGAGAGGACAGCACCCTGCGTGGCCCAGGAGCTGGGCACGGGGCCAAGGCTTCCCGCTATATAAGCCCCAGGGCCCCCAGGGGAGCGAGCGTCGTGCCCCACTCCCTCCTCGCCGCCAGCCCACCGCCGTGCCGGCCCTCAGGATGGGTGCCCAGAGCAGGTGCCGGGCCCTGGCCTGGGCCCTGGTGGTCCTGCCCTTGGTGCAGAAAGCAGGTAAGGCCTAAGCCCCTCACTCCATCTCGTCGGCCCCCGCAGGCCACTCGCCTGTGTGTCTCCTGCTGACACTGCACAGCGTGTCCTCCGTGGGGCCCTGCACGCGCCAGACTCCCGGCCCCCCCGGAGCGCCCAGCTGCGTTGGGAAAAGTTAGGTCCCCCTGGGGAAACTGAGGGTCTCAGCCTCCGGGATGGGGTTGGGGGGGCTCTGGGTGAGGAGACTGGGCTGGGGGTTCTCTCTGGTTCCCGTGAGGCCCCCAGAGCAGAGCGGGCAGGGGACGGCACAGCTGCCTGACGGCAGGGAGAGCAGCAGGGTTGCATCTCCCACACTCCGCCCTCTGGGCTGGCCCGGGGTCACGGCCATCACGGCAGCCCCATCCCAGCGCCGGCTCTGCTCCTGGAGCTATAACTGCCCTGCGGCCTTTCTCGTCCTCACCTGACTGCCGCCTGTCTGGCCCTGTGGCACTCCAAGCCGGGGAAGCACCGTGAGCCCTAGCGCTTACTGTCAACACGAAAGATGCTGCCTGGGGCGGCCGGGGACACCCAGCTGGGCTGGCCTGGAGCCCTGGCCACTGGGGGCCACCCCTCCGTCCCCGGGCCCCATGGACTGCTCCGGCAGCCCCTCTACAGCACCTCAGCCCAAGCTCGGGGGTCTGGGCAGGTGGGCACCAGCCCGAGGCTCTCTCCCTCTGTGACAGGGAGGTGCTGAAGGGGAGGGGGTTGTCTCCCAGAGCCCCTGCCCCAAGCCGCCTTTCTGGGAGGGCGAACTGGGCTGGGTGCGGGGGGGGGGGGGGGATTTCCCATGGGAGCTCCCGGTGGGGGTCCCGCACGGTTTGGGTGGCCGGCCAGCCTGCCTCAGCTCCGGGGCAGCAGGCCTGCCGTCAGCCCACTCCCCTCCCTCTGGCTGGGGGTAAATCCCTGGGATGGGTCTGTGCTCCTGTCAGAAGGAGACGCGTGCCGTGGCGGGCATGGGCTGGGAGATGGAGCAGTGAGCCGTGGCTTGAAGCAAGACCTAGTTCCCTGCTCAGGAAGTGGGCCTGGGCAGCCTGGATGAAAACCAGGAATCCCAGCTGCTAGTCCCCCAGGGGCTCAGGGCCAGAAGCAACGTTCCCCTGGCCCTTGACCCCACTGGAAAATGCATTTCTCAGGGAGGCGAAAACTGTAAAAACAGGTACAAAGTTTATTACTAGAGACACAGCACAACCTGTGGGAGAGCTCACAGAGAAACAGTTTGTTTAGTTAAGACAGAAGCAAGGCAGAGATACCCTAATCCTAACCACTCACCTCCCCCAGAGAGAAAGGGTGTGGGCGCCTCCCCAAGGAGGAGGACCCCAGGAAAGAGGCGGTGAAGTCATTCATACAGGGCAGTTCTTCCGGGTCTCTGTTTACCTCTGGCCGATTATCCGGTTTCCCTTTCCACACCCTTAACCGCCCTAGGACCCTCCCCAACATGCGTGCGCAACCTTTAGCCAAGATGGATCACAGCCCAGAGGCCTATGGGAGGCCTTGGCATCACCTATTAGGGGGTGGCGCCCCCTCCTTTTTGACCCCCAAGGAGCCTTTCTGCGCGTGTGCAGTGTCTCCCTTGCCCCAGGGATGGGAAATACGTGATCTCTTGATCTTTTCCTCAAACAAGGGTTAGCCCCTCTCTGCTCCTGCCACGACTGTTACCTTAAAGCATCCACCAGAAGCAAAGTCCAGCTTTTTACCCTGTTCCTGTTATTTCCATCTCCAAGTGCAGACGGGAGGCTGGATGTAGATATCTAGCCTGGAGCCCACCTGCCTCCTGCCTCGGGAAATGTAAACAGGAGGCTGGCTGTAAACATCTAGCCTGGAGCCGATCTATCTCCTGCCTCAGATGGGTGTCCCCTGGGCTGAAGCCCCCTTAGGGGTGGGTGAGGTTGGGCCCTGCATGGGGGGGGCTTCCCATCAGGGCGATGTGCACCCGGACTACAGCGTGATGGGGTGGTCAACAGCAGGCATTTCTCTGGCCAAGCGCTGGACCCAGGCTCACTGGGCCGTCACCTGGCCCAAGGAGGGTGTGCCACGTGAGCCTGTCCGTGTGAAGCCCCCTGATTTCCCGACCGTGGGGTGGGTACAACAGCGGACACACGCGGGAGGGGCCGCAGGTCGGGGGTCAGGGGCGGACGGGGGAGCAGCCACGCTTCTGGGAAACGCAGTCAACTAGGGCCCTTAAGAGGAGAGAGAAATCCCAGGCCAGTCCCTGTGGTTCCCATGTCGGTGTCCCAGACGGGAAAGTCGCACAGGGAGTGGAGGCTGGCATGGTAGCTGCGGAGCCGAGCCCCAGCGCCACCGGGGACATGGGGACCCCTGGGGCTGCCCCTCCCACTCCCGAAGAGGCGCCGGCTTCGGCCGAGCATGGAGACCCCCACAGACGTGATGAAGGAATTCGGAGGCGCTAGCCCGAGAGCGGGGTGCTCCAGCCTGAGCCTGAGACAGAGGGGCCTGGAGGGGGGCACAGTCCTGTCCATCAAGATTGTGGGGGCACCTGTGCCTGGTGGCGGGGGACACACAGGTGACCTGGGGAGCCGTGCCGGCACTGGGCCCCCCAGGCCTCCCACCTGCCACGGCTGGTAGTTCTACGGTGGAGCTGGCTCTGGTCTTGGGTTTCTGCTAAGTGACGCCCGGGAGCCTACTCAGCCGTGTGTGTCCTTCTCCCCAACAAAGCCAGGCTTTGTCCTTCTCTGAGGGATGTGTGGATGGGGCCGAGCGCTCTCCCGGGGTGGCCTGGGGTCAGTGAGGCCAACAGCTTTTCCTGATTCCATTCTACCCTGAGCCACAGCGAGATGCGGTGCAGACGGGGAGGGCGGGTCAGCTCCCTGCCGAAGCTCCCATCCCGGCATCGGGTGCTGTTCACGTGGCCACCATCCTGCAGCCCTTGGAGACCAAGGGACAGGTGGCTGATGTCAGGCTTCTCATGGACTCCGGTTCCCTTTTCCCACAGAGACCCAGGGCAGCGCGGAGCAGAGCTGGGCGAGTCAGGAGGCTACCATGAACGGTGAGAGGGTGGACAGTGGTAGAAAGGGCCCCACACAGAGCTGGCAGGGGATCTGGGCAGGGGTGGGGGGTGGACGCTTTGCCACATTAGCTACGTGCCACATAGAGACCCTCCTGGATCCCATCTGCCCACAGGACGGGACAGCGGAGGGGGCCTAAGAAAACAAAGGCATGGAGCAGACGGGCTCAGATGCTCACATGCACTCACACACGTGTGCACACACATGTTCACACCCACACGTCTGTGCTTACATGAATGCCCACCCACTCACTCGCAGGCGTGGACACACTCGCATGCTCACACACACACACAATCGGGGAAACACACAGACCTGGGCAGGAGCGTGTCCTGGGCAGATGGATAGGGTCCTGGAGGGGACAGCGTTAGTCCTGGGCTCCCTTGGCTGGGCCAGGGTTGGCCTGCGGCTCCCTGCTGCCCCGGGGTAGCCAGTGAGGAGGACGGCAGTCCTGGGAAGGGGTGTCCTGGCTGGTCCCTGCCCGGCCATGTTCGGGTGTGACCCGGCTCACTCTGCAGCCCGGCGTGTGACCTTCATCCCGCCCATCACTGGCTTCCCCACCATGAGCTGTAAGTGGTCGCCGCCCATTGCCCACAGGGGCAGGGGTGTTTGCCAGCCTCAGGGGGTGGTCACAGACCTGGGGATAAAGCCGGGACAGTGTGGGCAGCCGGGAAGCTGGAGCTGGGCTGGAGCCGGGCCTTGGGCGTGGCTGGGAGCCATCCCTGTAGATGGTTCTGCTGGGGGCTGACCCGGGTGCTGGTGTCGGAGGAATGGGAGAATCCGGAGCAGAGGGGAGTGAGGAAGGGGGCGGCGGCTCCCCACCCCGAAACCAGGGGCCTGGTCCCAGGGAAGGCTGCCCTCCCCCACCACGCACTCCCCACAGCCCTGAACACAGCGCATGGCGGGCGGGTGTGCAGCACGTGGGGTGACTTCCACTACAAGACCTTCGACGGCGACGTCTTCCGCTTCCCCGGGCTGTGCAACTACGTCTTCTCCGCGCACTGCGGTGCCGCCTACGAGGACTTCAACCTCCAGCTCCGCCGCGGCCTGGTGGGCTCCAGGCCCACGGTCACCCACATCACCCTCAAGACGCAGGGGCTAGTGCTGGAGGTCTCCAACGGGTCCATCCTGGTCAACGGGAGGCGGTGAGCCTGCCCGGGTGTGGAGGGGCCAGGCTCCAGGGTGGGCTGGGCTCAGAGCTGGCGGGGAGGGCGCTGGACCCGTGGGAGCACCGAACTTTCCGGCCCAGGGAGGAGCTGCCCTACAGCCGCGCCGGCCTCCTGGTGGAGGAGAGCAGTGCCTACGTCAAGGTCAACATCCGGCTGATGCTAACCTTCACGTGGAACGGAGAGGACAGCGCCCTGGTGAGGCTGCCCACCCCGACGCCCTCCCCACCCAGGGGCAGCCCTGCGGGAGCTGGGTGGATGGGGGCTGGGGGCCCTGCGGGCCCGCAGAAGCTAGAGCTGCCCCTCCCCCGCCCCCAGCTGGAGCTGGACCCCAGGTATGCCAACCAGACCTGCGGCCTGTGCGGGGACTTCAATGGGCTCCCGGCCATCAACGAGTTCTATGCCCACAGTGAGTGCGCAGCAGGTGGCCGAGCCCAGGCTGGACGGTCCCAGGGAGGCTGGGGCGCAGGGTGGGGGCCTCGCCGGGACGCTGGGCAGGGAGCAAATCGGGGGGTGGCAACGCTTCCAGTGATGCCCCAGAGGGAAGTTTCGGGGGTCCTGAGCATGGGCGGGAGCTCTGCCCCCAGAGCCCCTCCGGGCCCCTGCATGGAGTGCCTCCTCTCTGCAGATGCCAGGCTGACCCCTCTACAGTTTGGGAATCTGCAGAAGCTGGATGGGCCCACGGAGCAGTGCCAGGACCCCCTGCCCTCCCCAGCTGACAACTGCACAGATGAGGTGAGTGCCTGCCCGCAACCCCTGCAAATACGTGCCCCTCCAAACACAGTCTCACCAAGAGGGGGGCGCTCAGGAAGCCCAGAGCAAAAGCCCTTCCGACGTGCTGGGAGGACCCCGCCTTTGGAAGTGGCCTAGCAGCTCCAGGATCCCCAAAACCAGCAGAATCCACGAGGCTTAAATGGGGAACTGAAGCTAGTCAGGGGTGGGGGCTGAACAAGGGGGACGGTCAGCGACAGGTCGGCACTGACCCTGCTGGGGCTGGCTGACCGTGGGCACCTCCGCCTCCCCCTTCTCTGAGCCGCCTCCAGCATGGGGTCTGCACCCGTCCTGGGCACGCGCACCGTGGGCAGGTGTGTCCCGGAGCCCGGGGTGGGCGCAGGGAGTCCAGGGTCGTGGGTCACCAAGCAGAGCTCTGCACAGAGCAGTAGCAAGTTCTCAGTGGTTGAGCAAAAGGATGGGTGGCTGGCTGGAGGGATGGATGGATAGATATGTGGATGGACAGATGGACAGAGGACTGGAAGGACAGATGGGTGGAGGGAGGGAGGGAGGGATGAGAAGATGGATGCGTGATGGACGATGGGCAAGCAGGTGGCTGGCTGGCCGGCTGGAACCTCAGGGGAAGGGGGCTTCCTGGCCTGGGGAAAGGCTGCAGGGCTGGGGTCCCCACCGATACCGCACAGAGGACAGAGCCTCCAGCCTCTGTCTCACCAGGAGGGCATCTGTCGCCACACCCTGCTGGGCCCAGCCTTTGCTCAGTGCCACAGGCTGGTGGATGCCGAGGTGTACGTGGCCACCTGCACCCAGGACCTGTGCCGCTGCCCCACCTGCCCATGTGCCACCTTCGCCGAGTACTCTCGTCAGTGTGCCCACGCCGGGGGACAGCCGCAGAGCTGGAGGGGCCCTGACCTCTGCCGTGAGTGCCCCCATGCACTGGGGAGGAGCCCAAGGCCCTGCACCCACACTGGGTCCCTGGGGAGAGTGTGAGGGAGGCGACCCTCAGGCAGGACACCTGGCATCTGGCTGGGGATCCGGGCAGGTGGAGCCCCTCGGGGGGCCCACGGTGAGAGGATGGGCAGGAGATCAGAGGGGAATATGAAAGGCCTGCGGGCCCCCGAGGGCCCAGAGGGAGGACCTGACTTGGGCACACTGAGCTGGGCTCACCCCTGAACCCAGGTGGGGGCGGGGGGGCTGCCCCCGGAGGCTCGGGGCCCCGCGCTCCTCTCCCCTTCCGCCTCACTCAGAAGATGGCTAGATGGGGCAAGAGGCGCCCCTTTGGGGACCCTTGGTGGCACATGGAAGGCGGGAGCAGGGTGGCTTCCTGGGGCCAAGCCCTGTCCTTCTCCCCACAGCCCAGACGTGCCCCCTGAACATGCAATACCAGGAGTGCGGCTCACCCTGCGCGGACACCTGCTCCAACCCTGAGCGCTCCCAGCTCTGCGAGGACCACTGCGTCGACGGCTGCTTCTGCCCCCAAGGCAGGTCCTCCAGGCCCTTGGGGACCGCCCCCTATCTGGGCCTTTGCCCCCATCTGGTCGCTGTGTTTCCAACGCCTGAGCCCAGCCTCCTCTGACCACTTGTGCCCCTCCCCACCCCGCTGCTCCCCAGGCACGGTGATGGACGACCTCACCCACTCGGGCTGCCTGCCCCTGCGGCAGTGCCCCTGCATGCACGGCGGCCGCCCCTACGCCCCGGGGGCCTCCTTTGCCACCAGCTGCAGCTCCTGGTAGGTCCCCCGGCCGGCCTTGCCCCTGCCCCGCGTGGGGCTCACCTCCCCCTCACCATGGCCCCTCTGTCACGGCTCCCCCCCCAGCACCTGCTCCGGGGGACTATGGCAGTGCCAGGACCTCCCGTGCCCGGGCATCTGCTCCGTCCAGGGCGGGTCCCACATCTCCACCTATGATGAGAAACTCTACGACGTGCACGGGGACTGCAACTATGTCCTAACCAAGGTGAGCCCCGCCTGCTGGGCCCTCCCGGGACCCTCCGTCCTCCTCCACCCCAGGAGGGGTTCCATGACGGCCATCCGAGCGGTGAAGTCCCCTGGGGTTCCATTCCGAGAGGAAGCTCACACTCATGGGGGCCTAGGGGCTCCCAGGTCTGGACAAGCTGCCCAGAGGTGACCAGGGGCCAGAGGCCCCCGACCCTGCAGGGCTTCCTGGGCACAGGCACCACACACACACAGTCCCACTCGCCCGGGGTGGGGGCTGGCTGACCCAGGACACGGGTGGGCTCTGTGCCGTCAGATATGTGCAGGCAACGCCCTCACCGTGCTGGCCGAGCTGCGGAAATGCGGCCTGACGGACAACGAGAACTGCCTCAGAACGGTGACGCTGTGGTTGGACGGAGGCGACACGGTGAGGGCCCGGCTGCGGGGGGCGGTGGCAGCGGCCCTCCGCGGGCGGGCCGGCCGGGCTCCGCCCCGCGCTGACCGCGGCCCCGCCTCCTCTCCCCAGACCATCCAGGTCCAGGCCAACGGCGGGGTATTCGTGAACTCCATCTACACGCAGCTGCCCGCGGCAGTGGGTACGCGGCCCCCAGGGAACGGGCCCTGCGGCGGCCAGGCGGGACCTCTAGGTGGCGCCACCGAGCCAGCTCTCTGTGGCCTTGGGAGTCCCGGAAAGGCCCCGGGCTGGGTTCCCACCTGCAAGGTGGGGCTGTCACGGGCCTCATCTGTGACTCCGTGGGGACCCGTGTGGCGCATACTCGGTGCCCGGCCTCATGGCAGCGTCAGCGGTCACGGCCCGAGCACACATGCGAGCTCCTGCCCAGCTCCCGGGCCCTGGAGGGGCGGCCGGGGTTCCTGCCGGGCAGCCCCCCGAGCCCTCGGCCCAGGCCTGGCTGGTCAGCACGGCGGCCTCTGACCGTCCCCCCCAACCCGCAGCCAACGTCGCCATCTTCAGGCCGTCATCCTTCTTCATCCTGGTGCAGACGGGCCTCGGGCTGCAGCTGCAGGTGCAGCTGGTGCCCCTCATGCAGGTGTTCCTCAGGCTGGACCCCTCCTACCAGGGCCAGATGTGCGGTGAGGCCAGCGGTGGGCTTGGGGGGCTGGGGGCGGGGCGGGGGGGGGGAGCAGGGGGGGGCAGTCAGGCCAGAGGCGGGGACTGGGGAGTCAGCGGTTCCCCGGGCGCAGCAGGGGCCCCGGCCCCGGAAGGTGGGCCGGGAGGATGGAGAGCAGGACACGCTGCCCTCACAGCGGGTTTCGTGTGGGGGCTGCCCGCCCCCCCACCAGGGCTCATCTGCAGATGGCTTTGGAACCAACATCCTGGGATGGGGCTCTCCGGCGGGGCCACGGTGTGGTGGTGCCCGTAGGACCCGCAGGCTCCCGGGAGCCTGGGCCGAGCTGGGCGGCCCGCTGATGCCCACCCCCCCGCCCCCAGGCCTGTGCGGGAACTTCAACCAGAACCAGGCCGACGACTTCCGGACCATCAGCGGTGTGGTGGAGGGCACGGCCGCCGCCTTCGCCAACAGCTGGAAGACCCAGGCCGCCTGCCCCAACGTCAAGAACAGCTTTGAGGACCCCTGCTCCCTCAGCGTGGAGAACGGTATCCCCAGCCTGGGGGTGGGGGGGCCTCGGGTTACCCTGCGGCCGGGCCTGGGAGCTGCCCGTCTGTCTCACCCGGGCTCCAGGGTGGCCGGGGCTGGGGGGTGAGCGGGGCGGGGTGCGGGGTCACCGACAGGCTGCAGGCCCACCCCCGGGGGGGCGCCCGCTGCCCTGTGAGCTGGGCCCACGCGGCGCGGCTGGCGAGCCCCCAGTTCCGGTTCGGTTCCCCCAGCGGAGCGGCCCCCACAGGGCCTGCGTATGCCGAGTGGAGGCTGGGCGGGTGGGCAGGTGCAGGGGAGGAGGTGTGGGAGGAACGTCAGTGACCGCTGAGCTGCGCCCGCGACGGTCCGCGTGCCTGCCCTCCCCAGAGAACTACGCCCGGCGCTGGTGCTCTGTGCTGACCGACCCTGCTGGGGCCTTCTCGTCCTGCCACTCTGTCATCAGCCCTGGGCCCTTCCACTCGGTGAGACCCCTGGCCAGCCCCTGGGTGGGGTGGGGTGCTGGGGGCAGGACATGCCCCACTCCCGGCTCCCTCTCTCAGCACCGCCCACACCTCCGTGGCCGAGGGGCATCCCACTCTAGGGACATGGCCACTGCTGGTGTGTTCGGTGCCTGGGGCGGCCGTACCAAAGGGCCACAGACTGGGGGTGCTGACAGCCGGAGGCATCTACCCACTGCCCAGGTCCTGGAGCCTGAAGGTTAAGATCATGGTGCTGGCAGAGGGCCCCCCGGGGGTCATTCCTGCCTCTCCTGCTTCTGGGGGCCACGACACTGCATCACCCCAGCCTCTGCCTCGTGGCCTCCTCCTGTGTGTCTGGGTTCAAAGCTCTCCCATAAGGACACCAGGTGTGTGGGTCCAGGCCCACCCTAATGACCTCATCCTAACTTTGTCACATCTGCAAAGACCCCGTTTCCAACAGGGCCATGTTCACAGGCCCTGGGGTCCTGACGTGGACACATCCTTTGGGGGGACACAACTCGACCCGACAGTTCGCTCACAGGCCGCTTCTCTGGAAGCCAAAGCCCTAACGCTCAGTGACTCCAGCCCCTGGGAGTGTGTGTCCACAGCTGGAAGACCCAGGCCCACTTTGGGGGGCTGCACCCCCTGCCAGCACCCTCCCGGCCAACTCACCTCCAGACATCTCCGGCCTTCAGTCTCCCCCCACATGCAGCTCAGCCAATGACGGACCTAGAACTCAAGCCGAGCCCTGTTCTGGTCCCGCAGAGACCCCTCCCTTGGACCCTGTCCTCAGCCTGGCCTGGCCTCTCCCATCCCTCAGAGCAGCATGTTCCCACCCACCCCACCGTGGCCTTACACCAAGCTCCCCGCGGGAGGCCCCGCTGCCCTCTGTCTCCTGGCCCAGACGGGGGTCCCAGGAAGGATGGACACGGAGAGAAGGGTCCCTGGTGGGCTGGGGTCCCTGACGTCCCAATGCCCCCCCAGAACTGCATGTTTGACACGTGCAACTGTGAGAAGAGTGAGGACTGCATGTGCGCGGCCCTGTCCTCCTACGTGCGGGCCTGCGCCGCCCGGGGCGTGCTGCTCGGCGGCTGGCGGGACGGCGTGTGCGGTGAGTGTCCGCCAGCCGGCTTGATGGGGCACGGGGTGGGGATGCGGGGGGACCGGAGACCCTGGGGCGCACCCCCCCACCTGTCCTCAGCGAGAGCCTTAGGCCTCCCCACCCCAGCCGGCGGGGAGGCCGAGTCTCGGGCTGCTCCAGCCCCAGCTTGGACGTGGTCAGGCGGGGCTGGATGGGCTGCCCGGCTACTGACCTGTATGTAACCTGCCGGCCCCCAGACAAGTACATGAGCAGCTGCCCCAAGACCCAGAGCTACGCCTATGTGGTGGACAGCTGCCAGCCCACCTGCCGCTCCCTAAGCCAGGCCGATGTCACCTGCGACGTGGCCTTCGTGCCCGTGGACGGCTGCACCTGCCCCTCGGGCACCTTCCTGGACGACACCGGCGGCTGCGTGCCTGCCGAGGCCTGCCCCTGCTACTCGCATGGCTCTGTGCTGGCTCCAGGGGAGGTCCTGCACGACAACGGTGTGGTGTGGTGAGGCCCCTCCCCGCTGCCACCCCCTCCCCGATGTCATGCCCCCCAACCCGCCTGCTCCACACACAAAGATCTCCGTGCCTCCCCCCGGGGACTTTAAAACACAGAGGACGCCCTGGGGAGGGAAGTTCAGCCCCGTGCACCCCATAGCCGTTCTGAGAGGGACCCCTCCTCTGGCCCGGGAAGGTGTTCCAAGGGTCTGAGGCCCGTGGGGGGCATGGTGTGTGCCCTGGAGGGCCCACCTGGGTGCACCCCTGTCCTGGCCTCCCCCACCCCCTCCCGCCCGACTCCAGGTACCTTCCTGGCACCTCTGCTCATTCACTCAGTGCGTTCGCGGGGATCTGGGGCCCTCACCGTACCCCGGAGCAGGCGCCTCCCTCCCCTCATGACAAGGCCCGGGGGCCCAGCTGGCCAAGATCTGGGTGAGGTCTGTGGGGCCGCGGGCGGCTGCCCAGACCGGTCATCGTTCTCATCTCTTGTAGTTCATGTGTGAGCGGGAAGCTGAGCTGCCTGGGAGCCGTGGAGCAGAGCACAGGTTCTACCCACCCCCGCCCCGGGCCTCCCCGCGTCAGGGCCCCGCACCACCCCCCGACGACCAAGGGGAGGGGCTGCTGCCGGGCCGGGCGGCCCACCCAGCGTGGTCTCCTCCTCAGGGTGCGTGGCCCCCATGCTGTTCCTGGACTGTAGCAACGCCTCCGCGGACACGCCCGGGGCCGAGTGTGTGCGGAGCTGCCACGCGCTGGATGTGGACTGTGTGAGTCAGCTGGGAGGGCACGGCAGTGCTGCCCGGGGCCAGGGGTGGGGGGCAGCGTCCCCTGCCCCTTGGTGTCCCCGAGCCGAGCCGGACGAGCCGCTGATGGGCGTCTGCCTGTCCACAGTTCAGCACGCGCTGCGTGTCAGGCTGCGTCTGCCCCGCAGGGCTGTTGGCCGATGGGAGCGGGGGCTGTGTGGCCGAGGAGGACTGCCCCTGCCTGCACAACGAGGCCGCCTACAAGCCTGGGGAGACCATCAGGGTCGACTGTAACACCTGGTGTGTGGAGGGGCCGCGGAGGGGGTGGTGTGGGCGGAGGCCACGGGGGCAGCGGCCCGAGCGGGCCTCGGTCAGGATGTCCTTGGCAGGAGGCCGGAGAGGAGCTGAGGCCTAGAAGGCCCTGGGTGGCCCGTTCGTCCTCTGGAAGGTGCCCAGGGACTGGCCTTCTCTGCCCAGCAGATGGCAGGGCCGGTTGAAGCTGCCCCCAGGGCCGTGGGCCCTGCACCCCAGGCGCCAAGGGTTAGGGGAGCCTGCAGACAGGAGCCCAACTCGGGGGTGGGGTGTCAGATCCCGCGTGCCCCAAGCTCCCTGCTCCATTTAACCCCTCCAGCCTGGGGAGGGGCACACCGCACTCCTATTTTATGGAAGAGGCACTGTGTCCTCGTCCTTGTCAGTCGTGACGGGCTCGGCCACGGCTGCCTGGTGAGGTGGTCTCCTGGCCCGGCCCCCTGAGCAGGGCATCACCTCCTCTCCCCTGCAGCACCTGCAGGGGCCGCAGGTGGGAGTGCAGCCGCCGGCCCTGCCTGGGCACCTGCATGGCCTACGGGGACGGCCACTTCATCACCTTTGATGGCGAGCGCTACAGCTTTGAGGGGAGCTGTGAGTACACGCTGGCCCAGGTACGCGGCCCCCCTCCCTTGGCCAGCACATGCTGGCCCAGGTACACGGCCCCTCGCCCGCCCCCAGCCAGCGTGACCACGTCCCTCTCCTCCCCTTCCCAGGACTACTGTGCGGGCAACGACGCCAGCAACGGGAGCTTCCGCATCGTCACCGAGAACGTCCCCTGCGGGACCACAGGCGTCACCTGCTCCAAGGCCATCAAGATCTTCCTGGAGGTGGGGGCACCTGGGGACCATCTCCCTCCCTCTGCAGCCCCGTTGGAGCCCCAGCCAGGGCCCCTGGACCTCCAGCTGTGGCCTCGGGTCTCAGGGCCGCAGTAACAGCCACAGCCCAGGGACTTGCAACCTGAGAAATTAATTCTCTCATGGTTCTGAGGCCAGGCTCCCGCCACAGGCTCCAGGCGAGGGTCCTTCCTGCCTCATCCAGATTCTGGGGGCTCCTGGCTTGTGACCGTGTCCCCCCCGATCTCTGCTCTGTCGTCACACGGCCCCTTCTCTGTGTCCTTTTCCCCTGTCTGACCTGGATCTGGGCCCTCCCTAAATCCACGACGGTCTCACCTCCAGATCCTTCACTTCATCACATCTGCAAAGACCCTTTTTCCAAATCAGGGCACATTTGCGGATTCTGGGGGTTAGAACTCGACGTGTCTTTTTTGGGGGGCCTTCATTCAGCCCCCCACACCTGGGGTGACCAGTTCTAGCAGAGGGTGGTCAGAGTTCACAGTGCAGAGAGCAGAGCTGCTGACTGGGGGCTGCTTCCCACCCACCCCAAAGGTGGGGAGAGGCGTGAGGAAGGCAGCAGAAGCATGGGCGGCAGGCCCGAGATGGGGCCGGCTGGCCTCCTGCAGTTCCTGTGCCCTCCACCCCACTCTGCTTGCCCACAGCTCCCAACTTCCCACACACCTCTGCGGGCTCCCAGCCTCTCACCTCAAGTTCGCAGACAGTGTCAGGAGGCCGGCTCATTCCTAACGCCAGCCCCATGCATTGGGACCCTGAGTACCCACAGAGCCCCTGTCCTGGGCCACGGGGGAAGGGGGCTCCGGCCCCAAAGCTGGCCCCTCAGCTCCCTGCAGCCGCCGCCTCCCCGTGCCCCTCTGCAGAACTATGAGCTGATCCTCCATGAGGGTTCCTACAAGGTGGTGCAGAGGGGGCCAGGCGGAGACCTGCCCTACAAGATCCGTTACATGGGCATCTACCTGGCTGTCGAGACCCGCAGTGGCGTGGTCGTGTCCTGGGACCGGAAGACCAGCGTGTTTATTCGGCTGCACCAGGAGTACAAGGTGGGGGTGGCAGGCTGCGGGACCCCCTTGGGGAGGGACAGAGCTCTTGCTCCTAGACCTGGCCCAGCAGTGCACTGTGGCAGCTGACGGACTGCTGAGGGCTGGGGAGGCCATGCACAATGTCCGCTTCCCAAAGGGGCATGTTGAGACCAAACCGACCAGTGGGCGTGTCAGTCCTGGTTGGAAAGCGCTCGTGGCTCCCTGGTCTCTGCACTCAGCTGTTCCATGCCCGCTGGGCTAAGGTTCTATAGGGGAGCAGGTGCCTGCCTGCCTGTCTGCCTGCCTTTCTGTCCACCTGCTTACCTGTCTACCTGCCCACCTGCCTGCCCACCTGTCCACTGGCCTGCCTGCCTGTCCATCTGCCCCACTGTCTACCTGCCCACCTGCCTACCTGTCCACCTACCTACCTGTCCACCTGCTTACCTGTCTACCTGCCCACCTGCCTATCCACCTGCCCACCTGTCTACCTACCCACCTGCCTATCCACCTGCCCACCTGCCTGCCCACCTGTTTACCTGTCCACCTGCCCACCTGCCTGTCCACTTGCCTACCTTTCTACCTGTCTACCTGCCCACCTATCTGCCTGTCCATCTGCCTATCCACCTGCCCACCTGCCTTCCTGCCCACTGCAGGACTCCTCGTGCACCCCGCCTTCCTGAAAGTTCACTGGGTGCTGCCTGGGGGAATAGGGTGGCCTGCAGTCACGCCTCCCAGGCCAGGCTCTGTGCTGCTCCCTCAGGCCACCCCATGCAGCCCCACCCTGTGCCCATCTCTGCGTCCATCTGCAGGGGAGGGTCTGCGGGCTGTGCGGGAACTTTGACGACAACGCCCTCAACGACTTCACCACGCGGAGCCAGTCCGTGGTGGGCGACGTGCTGGAGTTCGGCAACAGCTGGAAATTCTCCCCGTCCTGCCCGGACGCCCAGGCCCCCAGGGACCCCTGCACCGCCAACCCGTACCGCAAGTCCTGGGCCCAGAAGCAGTGCAGCATCATCAACAGCGCCACCTTCAGCGCCTGCCATTCTCAGGTGGGCCAAGCGGGTGCTGGGGCTGCCTCCTTCCCTCCTGGAGGGACCTGGGTCTGGCCCAGGCCTGTCCTCCGAAGACGGCCTTGACCCTGACCATTGTACACGGCACACTGTGTGGACCTCCCACCAGGCAGGTGCCCACGTCCCCAGTCCTGCTCTGCTTTCCCTGACGGCACTCAGCCTCATCCCCTGGAAACGGGGCTGCGAGCCACCCAGGGAGGACCTCAATGTCACCTCTCGGTCCTCCCCCACATTCCCTGAGCCGCCAGCCCCCAGCACGGACAGAAACCTCAGGGGGCCTCAGCCCAGCCGGGCCCCACGGAAGCGGAGCATTGCCACGGCCTGAGAGCCTTCCCCGAAGCCCTTCCTGCTACTTAACAAGGACCGCAGGGCCCACTCACCGACTCGGTCTCGTGATCCGGGACTCGCGGGGGTCGAGCAGGCGGCGTAGTGGGACTGGTCCGCGGCTGACGCTGGCCAGCCTGTGTGAGGCCTCGCGTCCCGCCAGGCTCGCAGCCCCCGCCCGCACCCCGGGTGCCCTGCCCGCTGGCTCAGAAAGTCCTTTGTGCACCTGACACAGCAGTCTCCACCTTAGACGGTGCCGCCCGTGGTGGCAGATGTGAGACATGGTGGCCCTGGTCTCTGCCACCCGGGAGGGAGGAGCGGGGGGCATCCCCTCACCCTGAGGAGACAGCACCCCGTTTGCCAGGACAGGTCACAGCACGGTCACAGGGAGGGCTGGCCTACAGCTGAGTGAGTGGCGGAGCAGAGGCGAGGGAGGAGGGGTGGGTGCCCAGGTGGGCGCGTCGCAGACGGCAGGTGGGGGGTTGCCGGCTGCCCAGGGGCCGGGGACTGGCTCTTCTCACTGAGCAGACTCCACCCCCCAGGTCGACTCCACCAGGTACTACGAGGCCTGCGTGAGCGACGCGTGCGCCTGCGACTCGGGGGGTGACTGCGAGTGTTTCTGCACAGCCGTGGCCGCCTACGCCCAGGCCTGCCGCGACGCGGGCGTGTGCATGTCCTGGCGGACCCCGGACATCTGCCGTGAGTCGGGCTCTGTCCATGGTGGCGGCATGAGGTGCAGCTGCACCAGCTCTGGGGCCTGACGGGCACGCATGCACACACAAGGTCACGTGACACGTGTGTACTAACGCGTGTGCTCACGTTTGTGTGCGTACAAACCAGACAGACAGGTTCCCCAAATGGGATGGCTCAGCGGGGGACAGGAATTTGGGGGGCAGGCCCTGAGACCCCTCGGACCTGGGAGGAGTGAGGTGACGGGGCCCGGCGGGCGCCCACAGCCTCTCTCCCCCTCGCTCAGCCCTGTTCTGCGACTACTACAACCCCCAAGGGGAGTGCGAGTGGCACTACCAGCCCTGTGGGGCCCCCTGCCTGAGGACCTGCCGGAATCCCCGCGGGCACTGCCTGATGGACCTGCCAGGCCTGGAAGGTGAGGGCAGGCTGTTCCGGGGAGGCCATGCCTCGTCACCCCAGCACAGCGTGCAGGCAGCGGGGCAAGGGGGCTCCTGCCTCCCCATGCCCACCCTCGGGACGGGGGGACAGAGATGGGTGGCGGCCGGGGCAGCCCCACCGCCTGGCCTGAGAGGGGAGTGTTCTCCCTGCCCTGTGCCCGCCCCAGGTTGCTACCCAAAGTGCCCACCCAGCAAGCCGTTCTTCAATGAGGACCAGATGAAGTGTGTGGCCCAGTGTGAGGGCTGCTACGACGAGGATGGAAACTACTATGATGCCGGCACCAGGGTCCCCACGGCGGAGAACTGCCGGAGCTGGTGAGCCAGTGGCGGAGCGGGGGTGGGGTCTGGGAGGACAGGAAGCAGGGCCGGGCGCACACAGTAAGGCCTGCGCCCTGCTGGCCCTCAGCGCTTCTCTCTCTCCCTCCCAGCGACTGCACCTCCAGAGGCCTCCAGTGCACGTACAGCCCCGCGGGTAAGCGGGGGCCTGTTGGTTTGAGGGATGGGGGCTGGGGGCTCTGAACGAGCCCCGTACCTGTCCGTCTCCAGCCTGTACGTGCACCTACGAGGGCAGAACCTATGCCTACGGAGACGTCATCTACAACACGACCGATGGGCTGGGCGCCTGCCTGATTGCCATCTGCAGAGACAATGGGACCATCGTCCGAAAGGCCGAGGAGTGTCCCGGAACCATGCCCACAACGCCCTTCACCTTCACCAGCACTGCGGCTCCGCCCTCCACCACGGGTAAGCCTGGCAGACACACCACTGGTCCTGCCTCACTCACCAGAGCCCCTGACCCCGGTGATGGTCTGGGTGCCAAGGGAGAACCCAGTGGGCACCTGGTACAGGTGTCCTGGGTGCAAAGGATGGCCCGGGGCCAACGCTGGGGCAAGGGGACATGAGTCACCTCTCCTCTGGGCTGGCGAGGATGCAGAGGAGGCTGATGGGGACCCTGGCACCCCACCCACAGGCTCGGTCCCCACACCCTCCACCGTGTGCGTGCGGGAGCATTGCCGCTGGTCCGACTGGTACGACAGTGGACGTCCAGAGCCGGGCATGGAAGGGGGCGACTTCGAGACATTCGAGAACCTGAGGCAGAGGGGCTACCAGTTCTGCCCGGCCCCAGCGCATGTCGAGTGCCGGGCCCAGCAGTTCCCGGATATGCCTTTGGAGAAGCTGGGTCAGAAGGTGGAGTGTGGCCAGGCCCGGGGGCTGACCTGCCTCAACAGTGACCAGAATCCCCCGCTCTGCCACAACTACGAGCTGAGGGTCCTCTGCTGCGACTACGTGCCCTGCAGCACCAGCCTGGCCCCGGGCACCAGCCAGCGGCCATCCTCCCAGCCCCTGCCCACCTCCACCCAGACCACACCCACCAGAGGAACCTCCCTCCTGTCCACGGTGGCCTCCACTTCACAGACCCCAACCACCAAGTCCACCTCAACCGTGACCCAAGTGGGCAGCAACTCTGTGGTCCTGGCCACCACCACCTGTGAGCCCCGCTGCCAGTGGACAGAGTGGTTTGACGAGGACTACCCCAAGTCCGAAGAGGCCGGAGGGGACGTCGAGTCCTACGACAAGATCAGGCGTGCGGGAGGGGCCGTGTGCGAGCAGCCCCAGGGCATAGAGTGCCAGGCCGAAAACTTCCCCAACGTGAGGCTGGAGGAGCTGAATCAGCGCGTGCACTGTGACGTCAGCTTCGGCCTGGTCTGCAGGAACGACGAGCAGGTGGGCCTGTTCAAGATGTGCTACAACTACAAAATCCGCGTGCTGTGCTGTGGGTACAGCCACTGCGGGGAGCCCACGCCCCCCACCACCACTGCCACCGCATCCACTGCCACAGCCCCCACGGCCAGCACCGCCACTGCCACAGCCACCACTGCCGCCACCTCTACAGCCCCCACTGCCGCCACCTCCACTGCCACAGCCCCCACGGCCACCACCGCCACTGCCACAGCCACCACTGCCGCCACCTCTACAGCCACCACTGCCACCACATCCACTGCCACAGCCCCCACTGCCACAGCCACCACTGTGGCCACCTCTACAGCCCCCACTGCCGCCACCTCCACTGCCACAGCCCCCACTGTGGCCACCGCTACAGTCACCACTGCAGCCACCTCCACTGCTGCTACTGCCACAGTGGCCACCTCTGCTGCCACAGCCACCATGGCCCCCACGGCCTCCAGCACCACCACCACTGTGACACCAGCCACGCCGCACACAACATGGCTGGGGAGCACAGGGGTGACCACGTCCCCCGCCAGCAGTGCCACACCAGCCCCTTCCCTTTCCATGGGGCTGACAGTCCGAGTGACATTGAGGCCCAGCCACACAGGCACGCTCCCAACATCTGCCACGTCGGTCCTCCCGACTCACACAGCCTCAAGGGGGCCCACCCTGATGTCGGTGACGACGCAGACCTCCACGTCTCAGCTGCTGACGGGAACAGCAACGGGCACAATCACCTCCACGGGCCCGCTGTCCACCTCACACCCTGAGACCAGCATGCTGAAAACCCTGGTGTCGACGGGCACCACTGGGGCCACCACCAGCACAACCAGTTGTCAACCCAAGTGCCAATGGACAGAGTGGTTTGATGTGGACTCCCCCACCTCGGGGGTCAGGGGCGGAGACATGGAGACCTATGACAACATCCGGGCTGCGGGCGGCAAGGTGTGCCAGCAGCCGCAGAAGATCGAGTGCCGGGCAGAGAGCTACCCCGAGGTGAGCATTGAGCAGATCGGGCAGGAGCTCAGCTGCAGCCTGGAGGTCGGGCTGGTCTGCAGGAACGACGACCAGAGGGGGAAGTTCACCATGTGCTTCAACTACAACATCCGTGTGTACTGCTGCGATGACGTCCGGCACTGCCCCACCACGGCTACCCCCCACCTCACCTCCACCACACTGCCCGCCACCAGCAGCTCCACAGCCACGGTGCCATGGCCCTCGACCTCTGCCGTGACCCAGACGGGGGCCCCCACCACGGCCCCTCCAGCTACACACGTGAACAAGACCACCTTCGGGACCACCTTGCTGCCCACCCCCGTGACGCCCAACACCCGCTCCCTGCACCCCACGGCCTCTCCTCAGGTCACAGAGCTCCCCACCAGGCCCTCCAAGACCACACCCGGACCCCCCATCACCACACCCAGCACAGGCCAGGCCACCTCCACCAGTGTGACAGGTCCCTCCTCCACGGGGACGACGCAGAGTGTCTCCACCCCCACCCGTGTGACAGGTCCCTCCTCCACGGGGACCACCCAGGGGGTCTCCACCTCAACCCGTGTGACAGGTCCTTCCTACTCTGGAACCACCCAGGGGGTCTCCACCCCCACCCGTGTGACAGGTCCCTTCTCCCCTGGGACCACCGAGAGCGTCTCCACCCCTAGTCCCTCTGCCTTCCCGGGGTCCCCACCCACGACCACCAAGCCAGGCTTGCCCAGTGTCTCTCCTACAGGTCCCCTTTTGACTTCGCCCATATCGACCGCCCCCGGGTCCCCACCCACCACCCCTTCCTGGTCTGGGGTGGCCTCTGGCAGCCCGGGGGCCTTCCCCACCTCCACCGCCTCTCCCAGCCCCACCACAGCCTGCCTTTGCCACGCCTTCGGAAAGCTCTTCCTACCAGGTGAGTGGAGCCCTGCAGCCTGGACGCTGGGTCCTGCGGGCCGTGTTCACGTGCCTGCCTGTCCGGGGATGCCCTCCTGTCCCCCTCCCTGGCTGACCCAGTGTCTCTGTGTTCGTAGGGGACGTCATCTACAACAAGACCGACGGAGCAGGCTGCCTCTTCTTAGCCATCTGCAACCAGCGCTGCGACATCGACCGCTTCCAGGGCACCTGCCCCACCTTCTCACCCTCGGGGACCTCGGCCTCTGTTCCCCCAACCACCCCAGTTCCCGGCTGCAATCACACCATCCCTCCCCGACAGGTGTGCCTCCCGCCTCCTCCCTGTAGCGCCAGGCCCTTACAGGGTCTCGGGCGAACCCCCAGCCCCTCGGTGACCGCTCCACAGCTAGCTTGGCTGGAGGGAGGCACGCGGGGTCTGGGCCTGCTTAGCACCGGCCGGCCAGGAGGCGGGGCAGCCCTGCCCAGGCCGAGGGGGTCCTAAGGCTGCGGCGGCGGCGGTGAGTCCACCTGTTGCGCGCTCTGCGCTTCCCTCCAGGTGAACGAGTCCTGGACCCTGGAGGACTGCACGGTGGCTCGGTGTGAGGGCGACAACCGTATCGTCCTGCTGGGGCCAAAGCCAATGGGCAACGTCGTCTGCGTGAACGGGCACCTGCCCGTGCGAGTGCAGAGCGGGGATGGGCCCTGTGACTACAGCTACGAGTGCGAGTGTGAGAGCCCGCCGCTGGGGGGGGGGGATGCGCCGCCAGGCATTTGGGACACGCACATGTCCCCTGTGCCCAATGCCCGGGGTCGCTGAGCCCACCCCCCGTCAGGCTTGGCGGTTTGAAGGGAAGCCGGGGGTTTCTGAGGTCAGGGAGAGGAGGGGATCATAACCTGAGGGGTCCTGAGCAGATTTCCCCATGGAGCAGCACGTGGGAGGGGGTGATCTTACAACCCCCGGGGGTCCTGGGGCAGCTAAAATGAAGGACCACAAACTGGGTGGTTCAAAACAACAGAAAGTGACTCTCTCCCAGTCCTGGAGACGAAATCCAAGATCCAGGTGTCTGCAGGACCGAGCTACCCCCAGAACTTTAAAGGAGGGTCCTGTCTGCCCCTTCCAGACTTGGGCCTCAGGCGCCCCGGGCTGTGGCCGCGTCCCTCCCACCTCTGCCCCCGTCATCACGCGGCTTCCTCTCTCCGTCTCTTCCGACTCTTAGAAAGCCACCTGTCGTTGGACTTAGGGCCACTCTGGTGACTCAGGATGACCTCACTCCACGATCCTTAATCACAGTTGCAAAGACCCTTTTCCCAAAGGAGGTCACGTTCTTAGGCTCTGGGTGGACGCGTCTTCGGGGCCCCCATCCAACCTGCTATACCCACGTCATAAACAAGAGGACTGGGGCCCTGGGGGCTGAGTGACTCCCCAGGGTGGCAGCTCTGGGTGGCACTGCGTGAGGCCTGTCCACACCCCGCAGGCTCCTGCAGCGGCTGGGGGGACACCCACTACGAGACCTTCGACGGCACCTCCTACTCCTTCCTGGACAATTGCACCCACGTCCTCATGCGGGAGATCCAGCCGCGCCACGGGAACCTCAGCATCCTCCTACACAATCACTACTGTGAGGCCGCCGCCAGCTGCCCCCGCGCCCTCAGCGTCCACTATGAGTCCATGGACATCGTCCTCACCACCACCCCTGGCGCCGACGGGCAGGAGGAAAGCCTGGTGAGTGCAGGCAGCAGAGCGGCACTGGCCTGTCCCAACCTGGTTAGGGAAGGCAGGGGCCAGCAGAGGCCCGGGAGCCCTGGTGCACATAGAGCGCATTTCCCCCGCGTGGAGGGCAGCTCCCATGGGGCCTCAGGGGAGGCAAAGGGCACGCTGCGACCTGGGGTCCCAAGCACAGTGACTCCTGAGCAGGGAAGCAGCATGGGAGGGGCCCGCGGCCAAGAGCACCCTAGGACCCAAATGCGCCGACTGTGACCCCAGGCCCGAGGCGGCATCTGCGCTTCGGGGTGCAGATGCCGAGGAGGGGGCCCAGCGTCCGGCAGGCAAAGCCCCAAAGGCCAGGCCGCTGCCCCCGGCCCAAGTCATGGGCTCCCGGTCACGTCCCCAGATCCTGTTTGGCCAAATGCCGGTGAGGTCGAGCTTCAGCAAGAACGGCCTGACCGCGACAGCGACGGGGGCCACCGAGATGAGCATCGAGATTCCCGCCGTCGGCGTGAGCGTCATCTTCAACGGGCAGGTCTTCCAGGCCCGGCTGTCCTACAGCCGCTTCAGCTACAACACCGAGGGCCAGTGTGGTGAGCAGGGCCCCGCAGGACGCCTGCTGGGGGAGCGAGGGGCCGGGCACCACCGCTGCGCCACGCGCCCCCAGGCGGCCCTGGCTCTTGACCACCTGCCCCCGCCACAGGTTCCCACCTGCTCCCCCTGCCACCTGCCCCGGCAGGAAGCAGTGTTTCATAGCTGACTGGCTGCCAGGGAAGTTGGGGGATGGAAGGGGAGAACAGGATGGTCCAGTGCCCCCCTACAGTGATGCGCCTGCCCCGCCCTCCCCAGGCACCTGCACCAACAGCCGCAGGGATGACTGTCGCCGGCCCGACGGCACCATGGCCCCCACCTGCCAGGACATGGCCCGGTCCTGGCTGGTCGCCAACAGCAGCAGGGAGGGCTGCTGGGCACCGACCGGGCTGCCCCCGACCACCAGCCCCCCCTTGCCGGCACCCAGCACACCCACCTCCACTCCGTGTCCCCCGGAACCCCTCTGCGAGCTGATGCTGAGCCCGTGAGTCCTCTGCATGGGCTGGTGGTCGGGGGCAGCCACCCCTGGGGCATCGCCTTGGCCTCTGACCGGCCCTACCCGCAGGGTGTTCGCCGGGTGCCACGGCCTCATCCCGCCCGGCCCGTTCTTCAGCACCTGTGTCAGCGACAGCTGCAGGCCCGGCCGCCCTGACCGCCCTGAAGCGCTCTGCCAGAGCCTGGAGGCCTACTCTGCGCTCTGCCGCGCCCGGGGCGTGTGCCCCGACTGGCGCAACGCCACCAGCGGGCTGTGCGGTGAGTCGGCTGTGGCCGCCGGGGGCCCTGGCCTCCTTGGCCCACCTGACACCCGTCCGTGTGTCCGCAGACCTCACCTGCCCGCCCACCAAGGTGTATAAGCCGTGTGGCCCCGTGCAGCCCAAGTCCTGTGACTCCAGGTGAGCCCAGCAGATGGGGACGGGATAGGACGGTGGGGACAGCAGGCCTCCCAGGCTGGCCTGAAGGGTCTGGGGGGACCCAGGAGGAGACCCACAGAGGGTCCGGGACCCCAAGCCCCAGATCTCAGGGTGCCCTTCCCCCACCCTGACCTCCGACCCTGGACTTCCGGAGTGACCCCAGCCCCCCACCATGCCCACTGCACTCCTCCTCGGACTGCCCTGGTCGCCTTGCAGGAGCCAGAGCCCGGCGAGCAGGGGGCTGGCGGAGGGTTGCTTCTGTCCTGACGGCCACATCCTGTTCAACTCCCACACGGACGTCTGCGTGCCCGAGTGCCGTAAGCAGCCCCACACCTGGGCCCTCCCCAGCCCCACAGCCCCACACCTGGGCCCTCCCCAGCCCCGCAGAGCAGGATGCGAGGGCCACGGGGGCGGGCACGCCCCGGCCTGGCCCCGCCCACCCAGTTCCGCCAGCGGCGCAGGGTGGCCTTGAGCCTTCCTGAGCCCCCTCCTAAGTGACCACCCCCCTCGGGTTCTCGGGGGCTTCTGTCCCCAGCAGGAAGAAGAGGCCTCTGTTGGGGGGAGGGGTGGCCAGGCCTGCTGGGCCCCAACCCCAGCACTCCCAGTGACCCCCCTTCTCCCCGTTCTTCCCTCCCAGCCTGCGTGGGACCAGATGGGTTTCCCAAATTCGTGAGTGTTCTGCCCACAGCTGCCTGACTCCTTGCTCGAGCAGAAGGAGGGAGGGCGTCCCCATCTCGGGGCGGCAGCTCTACCTGGGCCAGGGAGGGGCTGGTGTGGGCACCCCAGCGTGAGCTGCATCACCGTCACACGCCTGCTCCAGAGATGGGGAGGCTGAGGGCTGGGGCCTGACCCGCTGCTGGACGCAGCCCCAGAGGCCGGGGCACCACCCAGGAGCCCTGGGGGACCCTGAGCTGGTCTGTTCCAGCCCGGAGAGCGGTGGGTCAGCAACTGTCAGTCCTGCGTGTGTGATGAAGACTCCGTGTCGGTGCAGTGCGCCCCCGTGCAGTGCGAGGCCCAGGGCCAGCCACAGGAATGCGGCCGGGCCGGCTTCGTGGCCCAGACCAGGCCCCTGGCCGACAACCCTTGCTGCATGGAAACTCTGTGTGGTGAGGCCTGCACCCCAGGGGACCGGGTGGAGCGGAGAGACAGCAGAGGATGGCGTTGGGCACAGGCCGCCTGGCCGGCAGGCCTGCAGAGCGGAGGAGGGTTGCAGGGTCCTAGCTGGACTTGGCTGGACCACGAGGTGGGGAGGCCTCTTGGGCCTTCATTTTTCCACCTAAAAATGAAGCTGATGACCTCTGGTGTGCCCTGGTACCACTCAGGGTCTTGGGGAAGACCGGGGAGGTGACAAAGCGTGGGGACCCTGCAGGGCAGCAGAGAGCCGTCAGCTCCCATGGAAGGGGCGCTCTTTGGTCCAGCGAGGGTAGGTGTTACCCTGGGAACCAGAGTAGCCAGAGGCCAGAGGGCAGGGACACCCCAGGCAGCCCCCCAACTCTCCCGCAGTCTGCAACAGAAGCACGTGCCCCCAGAGCCCACCCAAGTGTAGGCCGGGAGAGGAGCTGGCCTGCACCCAGGCGGAGGACAGCTGCTGCCCCACCTTCAGCTGCCGTGAGTCTCTGGGGTGCGGGTGGGGCCGGGGGGGTCTGAACACTTCCTTCCGCTGCCTGGGCAGGTCCTCAGCCCTCTCTTCCCTTCCAGGGCCTCAGCTGTGCACCTACAACGGCACCGTCTATGGGGTAAGGGCTCAGCTAGGTGGTCGGGGTAGGGCGGAGAGCGGGTCCGGGGTGGGCACATCCGCCGAGGGATGCCCCGTGTCCACTCCTCGCCTCCCCACGCCCAGCTCTATTCGGCCCCTCCCGCCATGACAGCAAGTGAGTCGAGGCTCCGGGCCCTATACAGGCACCTTCTGTAGAGAGCCTCTGGGAGCTTAGCTCTCCCAGCAAGAGCTTCGGGGCAGGACTGAACCCTCCCACCCCTCCTGCCTGCCCGGGGCCCCTGCCTGCCCTGGTCTGTGCTTAGCCAGCGGGTACATCCGTAATCCCATGTGAAGAGGAGAGACTGCTCTGTGGGCCTCACCGACACGGGGAGAGGTCCTGGCCCTGGTGCCCCTCAGGGCCCTCGGTGTCACCTCCCCTCACCCTGTCCACTGCAGGTCGGTGCAACCTTCCCAGCGGTCATTCCCTGCCACACATGCACCTGCCTGTCCGTGGACACCCATGACCCGACCGTGCTGTGTGAGGAGGATGCCTGCGACACCACTTGTCCCCAGGTGAGGCCAGCCTCCTGGGCAGACCCAGGCCCCTGGGGCAGCCCCCAGCCACCACACCCTAGGGTCCAGGAAGGGTCTCCAGCTCAGGCTTCACTGGGGTTTTTTTCTTCCCAAAGGGAGAGAGTGAAGCAGGAGGATGGTGGAAGGGGTCTTGGGCGAGGGGCAGGACCTGCAGGGCTGGGATCAGGTTCCTGGAGGGCACAAGTGCAGAAGGTGCTGGAAGCAGGGGTGAGGCTAAGAGGGGACACTGGGGCAGGGTAGGGACACTGCCTCACAGAGGAAAGGCGCTGCTAGGGAGGCCCTGGGCCCCTGGGATATGGGCAGGAGAGCAGGAGGCTGACGAGCCAGGCTGGGGCTGAGGGACGTGACCCCCCCCCCCTGTCCCCAGGGCTTCCAGTACTCGAGGGTGGCCGGGCAGTGCTGCGGGGAGTGCGTGCAGACGGCTTGCCTCACGTCCGACGGCCGGCTGGTCCAGGTAAGGGGGGCTCAGTCTCAATCCCCGCGCCCCAGAGACCCTCCCCGCCAGCTCTTCTCTGCCCACCAGATAATCCTCAACCCGGCCCCCACTCTCCCCCTTTTATTTCAGCCCAATGAGACCTGGGTCAACAGCCTCGTGGACAACTGCACGTTGTACCACTGCCAGGCTGAGAACGGGCCCCCTATGCTGACCCCGACGCCCGTCGCATGCCCGGACGTGTCCAGCTGCAGGGTGTGTGTCTGGGGCTCAGGCCCGCCCCGGAGGCCCCGCCCACGCCCAGAGCCACACCCACCCGGGAGCCCCACCCACACCCACCCCAGGAGGCCCCGCCTGCCCCAGCTCGCTCTCTGTCCCCCTTCCCCCGCAGGGCATCCTCAGGAAAATCGGCTGCTGCTACTCCTGTGAGGAAGTGGGTAAGTCGAGGCCCGCCTTCCCGCCCCCAGCCCCGCCCACTGACTCCTCCCGAAGCCAACCCCGCCGCCGGAACCCGACCCTGAGCGGGAGGTGACGTGGGGGTGCGGCGCGGGCGGGGACCTCAGAGATCCGCCTCCACCGCCTTTCGTCTGCCCAGACTCCTGCCAGGTTCGCGCCAGCATGACGGTCCTGCGACACCAGGGCTGCGCCACCCAGGCCGCCGTCAGCGTCCCCTTCTGCGAGGGCTTCTGCCCAGGAGCGGCCCGGTGAGCGGCCCGCGCCTCCCCCCACCCCCGGGACACACGGGGACACCACCCGGTGCCCCACGTGTCTGTGTCCGTCCCTGGCCGGACACCTGGCGCTGGGCTGGGGCTGGAGGGCCCAGCTCGCTACAGGAAGGGAAGAAGGGCCGCTCCAACAGGGCTGCACCAGCCCTGGGGCCTTCCCTGACCCCCAGAGCCCAGCCTGGGAGAGCTTGGCTGGGCCACGTGGGGCAGGGCACCAGGGCTACCATGCAAAGGTCAGAGTCCACGTGCAGGACGGGCAGAATCCGGGGGGACCAGACTGTCTGGGCAGAGCTGCTGGCAGAGCCCCACCCCACCCCCGATGCCCGGGCTGCAGCCAGCTGTGAGCAGACGGGCTGGAAGAGGCAGGAGGATGGGTCCAGGCCTGGCTGGAGGGCCCCGGGACAGGTTCCTGGAGGAGGGGTCTGACAGGGTCAGCAAGTCAGAGGAGCTGTTGTGGGAAAGAAAGGGGGCCTGGCTGGGGAAGGTCGGGGTTCAAAGTGACCGAGAGCGCTGCCCGGGCCAGTACAGAGAAGCCCCGAGCGCTCAGGGAACAGGCACGGGGCCGCTGTCTCCCGACCCCCGAGAAACCAGGAGCCGGGCAGTCCGGGCGGTTGTGGCTGGGTGAGCAGGTCCTGAGGGCCGTACGTCTGCAGGTACTCCATGGGGGCCCGGGCCACACAGTGCCCGTGCATCTGCTGCAAGAAGACCAGGGCCCACCAGGAGGTGGTAACCATGCAGTGTCCCAACGGGACGGCCTTCCAGCACACCTACACCCACGTGGACGAGTGCAGCTGTGGCCCATCTTGCGTCTCCTCGGCCCAGGCTCCCGAGGACAGCACCCCCAACTTCCCGACCTATGGGTCCACCATTGTCTGACGCATTCTGCCCCCCCTCCGCCCGCCCCACCTGCCCCACCTGGAGCCAGAACACACACCACCAACCACGGAAACCGCGGGAGCCCACGCACACCTTCCGTGGATACCACTGCCCCCGCCCACTTTACACCTGCCCCAGGTGAAACCCAGGCCCTGGCGGGTGACAGCGTAGTGAGGGTCGGCTTGAGGAGGACCCCGGGCTGGGGGGACCTGCCCTCAGAGCCCCTCCTGCCTGCTTTGGCCACCTGCCTGGCCTTCGGGCCCTGACCTTCATCTGAAACACAAGCACCCGCTCCACCCAGGCTCACCCCCCGCCCTGGTGTCAGAGGGATGCCCCAGAGAAAACTGCACACCCACTGCCGTGCTGCTCCCACGGCGGGCCTGTGTGCCCCCCACTGCCCCTCGAAGCCCCGCGGTGCACAGGTGCCCGCTGGCTACACCTCTTGCAGCTGAGCACAGACTGAGGCCTGTCCGGGCAAGGCCGGCTACCTGCCCACGTCCGGACCCCGGCCTGAGGCTCCGAGGGTCAAGGGACGGGCCCCGGCGGGGTCGGCACCCCACAGCTCCCGCTCTGCTCACCCAGCCCCCGTCTCTGAAAATAAACACCGAGCATCACATACGTTTCCTGGTCCTGGCGGATGTCCCCTCCACGTGTGGGCTGGGCTGTCCAGAGGCACACCCCTGCTGGACCTCCGGGAGGGACAGGCGGGGCAGGAGGCAAGAGGCCCCCAGGGTCAGTCTTGGGCTGCGGGAGTACTGGCCAGAGTCAGGGGTCATCCGAAGGTTCAAACACGCGGGTTTTATAAGGAGGTTGGTTCACAGCTGCACAAAGACCAGACGAGCCAACGGGGGAGGCCCACGGGGGATGCAGAGGGCATCTGTGGGAAGCGCTCCCTGCGCTCTGCGGGGCATCTCCTTCAGGCACTTGTCACACGTCAACTTGCTGTGTATCTGACCTTCGCTTCTCTCTCCACCGAGGGCAGGGATTGCTGCCTTTCTCTTCTGCTGCCCCATCCAGAGTGGAGAGCACTGCCAGCACAGGAACGGGATGGGACGAGCTGGGGGCAAGGCTGGGGTGGTGCCCCGGCTTCAGTGTCCATATGGGCAGGGGCAGCTACGAGAGGGTGGGGCTTCCACCGGGGAGGCAGAGGCGGCGCTGGCCGGGGCCAAGGAAGCCTGGCGAGCGTGTGCGGGGCGGGGGGCTTCTGGGGCCTCCTGCATCACGTGACCTGCCTCTGCGCTCTGTGTGCGCCTGCCCACCCAGGGAACGGCAGCCACAGTGAGTTACATTGTCCCCCATGGGCTGCGGTCCTCAGCTCCCGGGGAAGGCGGGGCCTGTGGTCTCTTTAGTGGCCTTTCCTGCTCACGTCACCGAGGTCTGGTCAGGGCAGGCCACCCTGGGACTGGGCCGGAGCTGGTCCAGGAGGGCTGACGAGGTTACGGTTGCCCCCCTCGGTCACCACTGGAGTCAACTGTAAGCTTGCCGTCTCACAGTCTGATTTCCTGGGGTGGCGGGGGCTGTGGCCAAGTCATGCCCCAGCCGTGTCTTCGTTAACCCACGTGTAAAACACAGCATTTCCTAAACGTCAGTCATTCTCAGGGCACGACTGCTTCCTTAAACCCACGCACCTCTTACAAAACTAAGCGTTTCCAAGGCACCTGTGAAATGCGTGTCCGTCTCCACAGACCAGAGCTCACGTGTGTGAAGTGTTTTCACCCGTCACAGACTAGAGCTCACTTTGGAGAGCAGGGTCCAGCTGTGCTCTCTGCAGGCTCTCTCTCTGCCTGGTGTGGAATTAATTAAGGAAACTGAGCTAAAGTTGGAGTCGGGACAGGCCTGCAGGGGAAGCTCTCATGCCCTCAGCGCATCATCAACTACCCCAAACAGGAAGAGACGTCCCCCTGCACGCCCCTGACAGGAAGGCATCTCTACGGACCACCCAGCCGTCCGGAGGAAGGAAGGAAACTTCTCTCCTCCCACGGCAGCCCAGCCAATCAGAGACTGCAGCGGCCCAGCCCATGGGAAGCCTCCTTACTCCGGACCCCCAGCTCCTCCAATGGGCTCTGGATATCACAGCCCCTCCCAGCTCCCCCTTCTCCCCATAAAAGCAAGAACCCCTTCCTTGTTCTCTGGATGTGCCTGTGGGCCACCACGGTTCACAGATACTGAGCTGCAATTCCTCTGCTATTCCCGAATAAACTCACTTTTGCTGGTGAAACAACTGGCTACGTTATTATTGAAGTCGACGCTGGACAAGCTGCACCCCACCTCCTTCCAGAGGCCACAAGCCCACGGTCACTGAGGGCGGCTGAGACATGGGACCCTGGGAGCACCAGGTGCTGCCTCTCAGCCCTGGGCGGCTCTGTGCTCTCGTCTTGCTCCAGGCAAGGCTCACCGCTGGTCAGCCAGGTCCAGCCCTGAGTTCAGGGGCCTGACTGGGGTCCCACTGTCCCCCCCACCCAGGTCTTGGGCTCCCTGACCCATCAGGGCGGACGCCAG
>NW_020838013.1:9164044-9215729 GCF_003676395.1 Aethalodelphis obliquidens | reverse complement strand
TCAGGGCGGACGCCAGGCGCCCTCATCCTCTGCTTGGTGTCGTGGCCTGGACCCCGCATGGGCTTCTGCAGCTTGAGTGGACCCAGCTCTGCCGCCAGGCTCACTGGGGGCAGCTCCTGTGCGATGCGTGAAGGGCCGAGGGCGTGGGGCCCGGGCAGGTCACAGACGTTTCCAGAACTCCGCCAGTGCTCTTTACGAGACAACTCATCCTAGCTCCATCCTAGGAAGGGTGTGGAGGGTGCCTGGCACGGATCTTCCTGCTGTCCGGGTACCCGGAGGTCACGTCCTCACTCACCCTCCAATCTGCTCCCTCGCTGAACCCAGACCACGTTGGTTTCCCAGCCTGTCTGGGGCCTGAGAGCAGAGCTGTGGAAGCAGGGGGCACGGAGCTCTGCGGGGGGCCCAGGGCTCAGCCTGGCCGCCGAGCGGTCCGTCCACAGCTCCAGCTCAGCAGAGCCCCTCCCAGACCAAGGCCCCAGCCGGGCCCTCCTCCAGGACGCCCCTCGGCCAGCACCGGACGCGTCCCCCTGCGCTGGTGTGAAGTCCACACGCTCTGTCCATCCTGCCCTGATGTCCACAGGAATAACAGCGGGCCAGCTGTATGTCAGAAAGAAAACAGCTCTTCCACACTAATAACCCTTGCACTGCAATTTTTGTAATTTTTCACTTTTCCATTTTGTCCTAAATGAGGTTTATTGCTTTAATCTTGGCAGTACCTAACAGTTAATAGACACTGAGGATAATTACCTTAGTGACAACGTTACAAATGGCTGAATGAGCGTCTTGTTATCACTGGGTTTAACGCGTTTCGCAGTGACACCCGCGCTCGGGGAACCGCGTGTTTCTCACTAGACTGACGTGTTAGCACAGAAAGCTTTCCAGCAAGACCGCCATTGACATGCTCGTCCCAAGCAGCCCCGCGCTCTGCTTCGCTGTGCTGGCTTGTCTCCCGCCCTCCGCCCTCGGGGTGATGGGGACACAGCTCCGCTGAGTGCTAGGGGACTACGGCCCTGGACACGGGGCTCTGCCTCCAGAACAAGTCAAACATCGAACTGGGCTGCAGCCTTTGCTTCCACAAAGGTTGCTTTTCAGAAATCAACAGTTCCAAGGGATGTTCTGAACATTACTTCTGAAAATAAAAATGGAAGAGAGAACGATAATAAACCGCTCTCCTTGTCGGCACAGGGAAGACGGCCCCGAAGGCCCAGACTCTGCGCTCTGGGAGCCCCGTGAACCCGGAAGCCCAGCCCAGGGAGGTCCTGCCACCCTTGGGGCCATGGCGGGGAGGGGGACCGGCCAAGCTCAGAATCCCTCCTGCATTTGTTCGTCCAACAAGTGCTGACCGAGCCCTGCTGTGCAGGCAGAAGCCCGTGCTTGACCGCCCAGCATCCCAGCAGGATGGACACCAAGCAGAGGAAAGGGAACGGGTACGTCTGGATGACCCAATCGAGAGGGGCTGGGTGTGGGGAGGGCGGGGAGTTGCCAGAGAGGCTGGGAAGCTGCCCCGCTAGCCATGGGAGCAGGTGGAGGTCAGGAGCCTTGCAGGGGGACGGGAGGCTCGGCAGGAGGCCTCCCTGAGCTCCTGGCTCCTGGGTCTTCCCTTTGCAGGGCTGGCCGGGACATGGGTGAGGATCCGGGCCTTGTGCCGTCTCCCTAGTGCTCAGGAGACGTGGGAACCCAGACGAAGGACCAGAGCCGCTGCCAGGGTGCTCGGCCCACCCATTAGAGTCTCCAGACTTCCTGGTGGGAAGTGAGGGGCCTCCTGGGCCGGCTGGGGACAAGCAGTCATCCTGCAGCCTGAGGGGGGGGCCCTGAGCACCGGGCCCGGAGCTCAACATAAAGGCAGCAGCACCTGCCACCCCAGGAAGCCCCGAGAGGAAGGGAGCCTGGACCCGCGATGGCCGTCCTCGGAGCCCCCATGGCTGCGGGGCCCGCCCACTCCTCGCTGCCCATGACTGAGCGGGTGTCAGCGTGGAGGCTGGGACAGCGTGGGCCCACTGCAGCTGCAGGCACTGGGAAAGCATCTTGGAGCCTGACAAGCTCTGGACCCAGTCGGGGGGCTGGCTGTGGCCCAGGAGCAGATTCACCATGCTGCCGGGCGGGCTCTTGGAAATTCGGAACCGACCGCGGTCCGCGTTGGGTGGAGAGCCCAGGAGGGCCCTCGCAGTGGCTGAGGAAGGGATGTGGAGGCTAAGAAGGGCCGCGGGGACACTGCACAGGTGAGAGGGCGCCTGCACAGCCGAGAGCCAGCGCGGGTGACCTCTGCGGTGACCTCTGCGGTGACCTCTGCGGTGCGGCTGAGGACAGCAGATGCCGTTACGGGGCTGGCTCCCCAGCAGCAGAGTGATGGGGTGGGGGCTGAGGCCCCACAGGAGCAGAGGGGTCAGAGGCAACCGGACGCCCTGAGCAGCGGCTACCTGCGGTGATGGGGGCAAGCTGGACGGGCCGCTGACAGCCTGCGGACTCAGAACAGAACCAAGTGACAGCACAGACAGCTGTCGGCCTCCTCGTGGGGGCCACGGCCCCTCGCCCAAGGTCCAGACCTGCTCGGTCCTCAGACCAGAACCATCGGCCGGAGGAGAGGCTGGGCTCCCTCGGGAGAGCCCCAAGGCACCAGGGCAAGTGGACAGGGCGGTGGTCCCTACCCCCTCCCAGAGGGGCTCACGGCATTCACCCCCAGGGCAGAGGGGCCACCACTGACCGCAGGGGCCCAAAGCAACACCAAGGCTCCTTTAAAACTGGGGCTTATGGGGCCACTCAGCTTCCCACTGGTCATTTCCCCAGCCCTGGAACGTGCAACTGGGATGGACACCGGCAGAACGCCACTGATTCCTCTGCCGTCTGGGACGGGCTGGCCGAGAGGAGGGCCATGTCTGACCTCCGACATGAAAGACACAAGTGTCGCCGCCACCACCACGGCCCGGTACCCACTGCCCGGCGCCTGCACACCCAGCCCGCACCCGGCTGCGGATGGACGTCCACGCGAGGAGTGGCGGGCCCCTGAGACGTGGGCAGGCTGCATACCTGGGCCATGTCCGCGTCCCCCGTCCCCAGCTCCACCCGCTGACCCCAAAGTAACACCCCCGCCCACGCCCAGCTCAGCATCAGGCCTGTTTCACACACTCGATGCACAGCTACCTCGTGTTCCCTGGGGTTCACAGGATTCCCGACCGGAGGCACCAACCGTCCCCCCACCTCCTCTGGGCCCCGCGTGCAGTGGGTTTCTTCAGCCCCCGCTGGACCACCATCCCTCAGCAACGTCCCATCTGGCAAAAGCCTGCCCACCAAGGGGCCGTATCTGCATTTCCAACAGTTCTATCTGTTCTTCTCCATTTCTGGGTGGGTATTTTTAACTCTCTTGGTCTTTGCATTTTATTCTGTTTCCACGACACTGCAGGTCATCACGTGCTGCTCCAGGGGAGGCTGGCGGCTGGGATGGGTGGGGTCCCGCTCGCCTGCATCTGAGCTGGCGCCCCGGGACCGACACTGGCTCCTCCAGAAATGAGCTGCTGCTTCCACCAAGCGGCTTTCTCACCTGGAGCTCCCCGGGCTGCAGGTGGTGTAGACATGGGCCCGCGGTGGGGAGGGTTCCCCCCTCCCTCTGTGGGCCGAGTCCCCTCCTCAGCCAGCACTTCAACGAGCCAGGGCCGCGCCTCCCGGCGCCTCCCGGCGGCTCACGCCCCACACGCAGGGCCGAGCGCCCGGGACACACGAGCGCTGAGTGTACCCTACCCTCTGCATCGTGTCCCTGGTGCCCGGGCCCCGCCCGCACACAACTCCTCTCGGCCTTGGGCACAAGCTCTCACTGTGACACTGACCCGGGGCAGGAGGGCACCTGAGAAAACTGTCGGGGGATAATGGGGGCGGGGGGGGCGTACCTGAAGGCAGTGGGTCCCCTCCCTCCCACCCCCAATCCCCAGCTGCACGACATCCTCAGCGGGGCCAGTGCCCGCTGACTCAGGGCTGGGCCAGCCCCACCCCTGTGTGCTCCAGGGCCGCGGGGCCCAGCACCCGAGCCGGACCCTGCACTCGGGGTATGGCTCCGAGGCGGGCGTCGTGGGCCCTCTTAGAAGGGGAGACACATTGTGGCCCATGTTCGGTTCCTACTCCCGGGTCGGGACGGCCTGGAGAATTACAAACAGGACAACAAAGGAACGAGAGGCCGGTGCTTCGGGAACCAGGAGAGGAGGACAGCGTCTGCGGCCTGTCCTCCACAACCCAACCAGAAAACCAGACCCACGCTGCATGGAAACATTTCCGGCTCCCAGTCAGAATGCAGCCTGTGCCCTGCTCTGCCTGCACTTACGAGTCCTGTAACTAGTTTGCTGGTGAGTTTACTGCGACTGCTGTCAACCTGCTTGTTACGAGCCGAGTTAGATCAGAACAAAAATGGTCAACTCTCCTTGGAGAACTTGACTTCTCTATTTTACACAGACCATTTATTAAATTAGAAGGCTGAAAAGTAAAAACGTATCTTACAATCAAGGAGGAATCTGGACCCTGGACCCCAACAGAATGATCAGAAACGCAAAGCTCTGAGGACCGTTTCTGCCAACACTGGCAGGGCGCCTGCTGGAAACGCCTCTCTCCTCACCAGCACAGAGCGGCAGCCAGCTGCACGGTGCCCCGGCCCCGGGCGCCCGAGCCAGACGGCCCCCACCCCACCCCCAGGGGCTGCCTGGATGGGGAGTGCAGACATGAACGCGAAGCCGGGGCAGGAAGGGCGTCTGACTTAACGAAGGCCTCACAGGCATGACCTTCCTCTGACCTAGTAAAGAAGCATCCATGGAAAAGGACCATGAGAGCTGGCAGGTCTGGGGCCGCCCTGAAGCTAAGACTCCCGTGAACGGAGGCCCGGGCGGGGCGGCTGGGGCAGCGCGGGGTCACCTGGGGCTGGGGGCCCGGCCTGTGTGGAGCTGCGCTGAGTGTGGTCAGGTCACCGCCCAACAGTCTAGGGCTGCAGCCGAGGAACCATCGCTCTCAAGCATCTGAGAAGAGCCTGCGGCAAAGGCACAAGTGGTCCGAACCCACCAACCAACGCAGGTCTCCCCGAGCCGGGGCCACCGTGCACGCCTGGGGGAGACAGAAAGCGGCACTGCACTTAACCTACATGGAGGGAAGGGCTGCAGCCTGAGTCCTCCTAACTTCCTCGGGCTGGCCTTCCACTGACGTCCACACGGTTGGGATCCACCTCTATGTCCAAAGGCTGGGCAATGACTCCAAAGACAGAGCGGTGACTGCGACTTACCGCGGACCGCAGTGGCCACAGCCAGTGCGTCACTTCGGAGACACCATTCAGATTCGATTTCCACGGGGCATCACCCAGCCTGTCCCCATCCTCTCTGTCCGCGGCCGGAGCCAGGGCCAGGGTAGCATCCACACGGCAGGGCGCCTCCTGCCTCTTGGGAAGACCTGCCAGCACTGACGGTCACCAGACTGCCCTCTCTGTCGCCCAAACTGACCCACAGGCCTGGGCCCAACCTAGTCTCCCTAAATTAACATCGGCAGTAAAAGCCAGGAGTTCCTAAATGCCCTTTAATAAGCAAATACAAGACTGGATCTGTTTCTTACACCCCAGTTTTAGTTCTGTTGCCAGAGTGCATCCCGGGGGGAGCGGTGACCCTTCGGGACAGCATCACACAGAGGCGGGTGAAACAGCAGGAGAGATTGAGGGCCCAGGGCTCGGGCCAGGGCTCCCGACGCCACGCCCAGACCTGGCTGCTCTGCACTCAGGCTGAGCTCTGCAGCCGAGGCTGGACGGGGGTGAGCAGCCCACGAACACCACCAAGGGGAGGAGACAAGTTTTCAGCTGAAACTTCTAAGTGACCCCAAACCCGCTGTCAGTGGGTTCTGTGTGCCTTGCGTTAATGGGCCTACCCGATCAGGTCGCGTCACCGCAGGCCACCAATCAAACCAGAGAAGGCTCGGCGCGAAGGCCCTGGTGGGGGCAGCTGCTCCCAGGAGAGCCTCCCGGGACGGCGGGAAGGCGGGCGCGCACACGGGACACGGCCCTCCGACCAATGCGGGAGAGGCCCCCCCACCCGCCGCGACCACGTCGAGAACGGCTGCAGGAACCGAAAACCACATGCATCCCGAACAAGGGTGTGGACTGGGCTACACAGACGTCCGAGGAAGGGGCTACGCAGGGTGCGTTCACGGGGATCTGCTGGGGACGGTGCTCCTGGGAGCTGGGCGGGCAGGCGGGCAGGCGGGCTGGCAGCAGGGCACATCTAGGACTCCTCGCCCATCTGCAGCAGGGAGTTGATGGCCGCATCCTTGCTGCCCCGCTGGGCCTCCAGCACAGAGCGGATCACCTCCCGGTCCATGTTGGGGAACATGTCCTGGATGGCCTTCAGGTCCTCCTCGCTGCAGCGGGGCTGGGCGCTCACGGCTGGGGGCAGGGCCACAGGCACCATGCCGGGGCTGCACACGGCGGGCATCCCTGAGAGCAGGAGACAGGGGTCAGGGAAAGCAGCACCTCCGACGCGCGGGCTAGCCGCCCTGGGGGTCGGCCCCCCAGATCTCGTCTCCCAGCGTGACCTCAGAAACTGGCCAGACACTCGTGAGAAACCAGGGGCGAGCAGCCCCCCGCCACTCGGTCCCCGGCATCTCACATGAGCCCACTTCACAGCGGGGTGGCAGGGGCAAAAACAAGCCTAAGAACGTGTGCATTTACACCACAGGGGTCAATTCTCATCCATCAAAGGCCACAAAACAGTTCCCTCCACCTGAGAACGAAACAGCAAACCCAGTCTACGCTCCTTTGCCCCAACACCTGAGACTTTCACGCCGTTTCCTCTGTCACACATTCCAGAACAGACTTTCCCAGCTTGGCACTCACATCACAATCAGACACTGACGAGGAAAGAAAACTCACCCAGCGCGTGCCCAGCACGTGCCCAGCCTTCCCCGTGACAGCAGACAACCCACGAGGCGAGGTGCTCACGAGCACTGCCGCGCCGGGGCCTGTGCGCTCGAGCAGAGGCCCTGGGGCCCCGGACACCCAGCCCCGCCAGCTACACGTGGGGCTCCTGGTATCACTCCCTCACACCAGCCACGTCCCCTCACTCCCTTGTTAGACACAGGTGACAACTGAGAACCTCACGGCATCTCAACTGCTGGAAGGTTCAGTCCGAGCACCTGGTGCCACTGGACCCCAAGACAAAGCTTTGACTCCTTGTCCTGAGATGGTCTCGTGGGGGAACCCAGACAAACGTAAGGAAGGAGAGTGTTAACAGAGGCTCCACGCCTAACCGAGTGCAGAGCCTAGTTAAACACCTCTCTGAAAAGTAGAAACGGATTTAAAATCATTAGTTCTGGGACTTCCCTGGTGGCACGCTGGTTAAGAATCCGCTTGCAGGGCTTCCCTGGTGGCGCAGTGGTTAAGAATCCGCCTGCCAATGCAGGGGACACGGGTTCGAGCCCTGGTCGAACATGCCACAGAGCAACTGAGCCCGTGTGTCACAAATACTGAGCCTGCGCTCTAGAGCCTGCGAGCCACAACTACTGAAGCCCGCGCACAGCAACAAAGACCCAACTCAGCCATAAATTAATTAATTAAAAAAAAAAAAAAAAAGAATCCGCTTGGCAATGCAGGAGACGCGGATTCGGGCTCTAGTCGAGAACTAAGATCCCACATGCCGCGGGGCAGCTAAGCCTGTGCGCCACAATTGTTGAGCCCGGGGGCCACAACTACTGAAGCCCGTGCGCCTAGAGCCCATGCTCCACAACAAGAGAAGCCACTGCAATGAGAAGCCCACGCACCACAACCAAGAGTAGCCCCCGTTCGCTGCAACTAGAGAAAGCCTGCGTGCAGCAACGAAGACCCAATGCAGCCAAAAATAAATAAATAAATTTTAAAAATAAAATAAAATAAAATCATTAGTTCTGATAAACTCAAAAGCACAAACAATCCGCCGAACCAGGCTGGGAGCGCTGGACTGAGAAGTTTAGGACATGATTTCCTTTCCTGTCTGAAGTCAGAAGATCCTAAAGGCGGCTCAACGCCGTCCAAACCAAAACTGGCAGAAGGGCCGACAAGTGTTGAGATGAGGTCGCATCGGCTGCAGGTGCGCGACTGAGGCTGCGCTGGACACACATGGCTGCCTCCAGGGACAGAGGGGACGGGACGTGCTCCCAAGGCATCAGCAGAGCCCAGCCCCTCCGAGTCCCTCCTGGGCCAGCCGGGCCGAGCACCGGCCCACACCCCCCGCCCACCGGCCTTTAGTCCTGGCCGTCCTGAGAGGCGAGAGGTCGCTTGGGTCCCAGGCGGGCACTCAAACCTGGTGAGGCCAGGGCCCCCAGGTCATTCCATGAGCCCAGGAAGGTGCTCGCCCACCGCCTTTCAGAAACGGGGAGGGAAAGGGAACCCGGGACTGGGGATGGCTGACAGCTGCACTCCGCGAGCCCCCCGCCGTCCGCCCTGGCCTGGTTCGCATCCAGGCCACACCCCCACCGCCTGCATTTCTGGGAACAGTGGAGACAAGCTTTAGGGGGCCCCTGGCTCTCCTTAGGCCCCTTCCGCCAGGAGGGTCTTGGGTTGTAGCGTGGGAGGCAGGCGGTCCTAGGGCAATTAACTCGGGGCCCCACAGTCTTCACCTCGCTCTGGACGGAGTTTAGAGGATTTTGGGGACGTGGCCACCACCGTGCACACGGCATCCTCGGCGTCACTTGGTCTCTCCGGTGCCCCGAGCCTCCCGCCGCCCATGCACTGCCCGGGTTTTATGGTGGTTCACGTGGGGGGCGAGCTGAGCCCAGGACCCGTCACGGCCCCGGATGGGAGCCGATCACAGGCTGACGTGAAGGCTCAAAAATCCAAAGGCGGAAGAGCCACAGTCCAACTTGACTTTGCTGTGCTGTGCGAGCCGCGCGTTCAGAAAGGTTACCAGCGCGTAAGGTAAGAAGCTCGTAAAGGTAAAAAGATGGGAGAGAAACAGCAACGCTGGAGCCCGGGGTCCATCCACCCAACAGGAAGTGATCTTGTGCTGCGGTGATTCAAAATGCTTAGAAATCACATTTCAACATCTCCATAAATTTCAACTCACCTTCTCTGTGCCAACAGAGAAAAAACAAACCCTATTTCCTACACGTGCACGTAGCGTTCAAACGTAACAGTGGACCCCTGGTTTTGGGAGGCTCTCCGGGCATCCCTTGAAGACCAGGCCCAGACTCTAGCCCACACCCCGAACCCCCACGCGCCTCCCCGCTGCTCGAACACCCAAGGGCATGCGCCCGGGGAGGAGAAGCAGCACACACCTGTGATGGGCACGTAGCCGACGCCCTGCTGGTACACAGTGGGCATCAGGACCACGGGCTGAGGCGGCATCATCATGGCAGCCGGCAGTGACTGAAACACACCAAAGACAATCAGGGGTCAGAGAAGAACACAGCACACATCCGAACCTCATCACTCCCAGCCTCGCCAAAAGCGTCCTGGGAGGGACAGTGCAGGGCCTGGAGCCCAGTCACCGGGCCCAGGATCGAGGTGGGTCCAGCCAGGCCCTGCATCCCGTCCAGCATCATCAAGTCCCTGCCCACACCGACACCCCAAAGGCTCCTCTGCCGGAGGACTCGGGTAGAAGGTGGCATCAGGCCTGCTGAACCACGGCTGAGACGTGACCAACAGAGAACCCCGCTCAAGAAAGGAAACCTAAGCTTAAACTCCAGGGTCAAACCGCCTCTCTCTGTTTATAATTCTTTAGTTAAGTACAACGATGGCTTTCTGTCTACGTAGAAACGCCTGTTACAGAGGCACGATGGCATGTTCACGAGTAAACTCACTGATGTTGGGACCTGCTGTGAATCAGTCCAGCACCAGAAAGGGGGTGAGACAAGGTGCCAGAGGAGGCGGCCGTGAGGCTGGGCAGTCGGTCCCACCCGGGGCCCCTGCACCCCCTCCCCGCGTCCACATGCCAGAAACACCTGGGAGTAAGGGCGGGGATGCCGGTAAGCCCGGGAACGGCACCCCAGTGGCCATGGGCCCGCCGGCCGGCCTCACCGTGTAGGACAGGACCAGGTTGATCATGCCCTCCTTGTCGTCGCCCTGCCGCCCGCTCAGGCTGTACCATTCGTCCACGACCTTGCCCTGCCTCAGCGCCTCGGGGATTGTCACGTGCGTCCAGGCAATGCGGTCGTCCATGGAGAAGGCTCGCTGGGGGGGCGACGGGAGATGGCGGTGACCCCAGGGCTGCCCGGGAGGCCGCCCCACTCCCCCAGCCCTCCCGGCAGGGTGTGCGCGGCCCGGGGCCGCCCCGCTCTCTCCACCTCCTGTGAGCGCAGGGGGACGGAGGCTCCACCGGGCCCCTGCAGACGTGCGCCCCCCACAGACCACATGCTCCCCTCCACCCCAGGGCCCCAGAGGCGACGGGGCCGGGTGTGAGGGAGGACCCGGGAGGAAGGGAGGAAGGCAGAACCCTGGGGACTGTGGCCACTTCCCAGCCCCGCTGCCCACCCCCACCTCCCAGCCCCGTCAGCCGACCACAGGCGAGGGGGCAGCCGACGCGGCCTCAGGAGCGGTGGGACACGCCCAGGCAGGCCCTCGGAGGGCCAGGCTGAGTTAGAGCCCAGGGCACCCGACGGCCCAGCGACACTCGGGAGGTTCCTGCCACTCACGCCACCCAGCCACGGGCCCTGACCACGTCACACCTGAGCTGCGTACAGATAGCGGCTGCCTGACCTGCCTGGTCGGGTGACGCCCACACGCTGGACACAGGGTGGTGACGTGTCTGAATGCAAGTTCTAAAGACTCTGCAGGGGAAACGTGCTTTTCACTATGCTGGGGACACCAGGACACCTGTCACAAAGCCACAAGAAACCTGAAGTTCTGGAGCGGCTGAGTGGCCCCCGCGCGGCGCCCACCTCGTCAAAGATCTCCAGGTAGAAGGAGTCCACACCCGGGGGCACCGTGCACTGGATGACCTTATTCCAGCGCGGGTTCTTGGCGCCGTTGTGGGCTGTGGGCGTCTCGTACACCGCGTAGCCCAGGCGCAGTCGGCAGTACGGATCCATGCGGGTCATGCCGTAGTTCTTTGCCAACTTGGCCTGAAATAAAGCCGATGTATGAGACGGGGCAGCGGCTGTCACAGTGGAAGCCGCAGCTCAGCTAAGTGGGCTGCCCCTTCCACTCACGGCTTCCAGAGATTTCTGGGTGCCGACCCACCGGAACACGGCTGTAACTGAACCGTCAGCCCTCTGTATCCGTGGATTTAAGCAACCACAGATAAAAAATATTAGGAAAAAACATTCCAGAAAGTTCCAAAAAGCAAAACTTGAATTTGCCACACCAGCAACGAATTTTATAGCTTTACACTGTGTTACAACTGCACGCACACAGCATTTACCGTGTGTCAAGTGTTACGGGTAATCCAGTGATGACTCAGTACACGGGAGGATGTGTGTCGGGCACGTGCAAAACTGCACCGCTTTATATAAGGGACTTGGGCATCCTTGGATTGTGGTGTCTGTGGGGTCCCAGAACCAATCCCAGGGACGACCGTGCTCTGGGACCCAGGAGGGAGGAGAAAGTCCAGGCTGGGTCCAGTGTTTCTGCGATAAGGCACCCGGCGCCGTGCCTGACACTCAGGACACACCGGCTGCTGCTAGGCAGGGGCTGGATCCCCACCCAAAGGAGGAGGAGGGTGAAAAGGGCAGGCCGTCCCAGGACAGAGCCAAGAGCCACCGAGAAGAGAAGCAGGGGGACGGGGGCCACCCCGGAGAAGCAGGGCCCAGCCAAGGCCTTCCCTGCGCCCTCGGAGAGTGACTGTGCTGGCTCCCCGGCCCCGCTCCCGCGCAGGAGCCTTTCAGCAGTGACCATCCCTGCCCAGTGCTGCATGGGGGCCAGGGGTGCAGGCAACTCATCTTGGGCACCAGATGAGGCGGAGCCCACCCACATCTCACATAGGTCACGGGCCCACCTCAAGCCAGATGCGCTGCTCGGGACGGCTGGGATGCGTTTGTAGGCGCAAACGTGAACACCGATGAGCACATCAGGCTGTCGGTCGGGAAGTACTGACTCCCAGTGGATTATGGGCTTAAATGTAAAACCTAAAACTGTAAAACTTGCACAGGAAAAACCAGAAGTCTTTGTCATCTTTTAGGCAAGGTCAGCAAAAGCACGGCCCAGGAAGGACAGCTGGCGGCTTCCTGGGGACCGTGAGGAGGACAGAGCAGCCCCGTCTGCGGCATCAAGTCTGATCACAAACCCGTGTCCAGGACATAACTGACCCACAAACCTCAGCAATGAGAACACAACACGGTTGAAAAACAGGCAGAAGATCTGAAGAAGAAAAGCTCGACGCCAATTAGCACGTGAGAAGACGCTCCCCACCATCGGCCATCAGCGACACGCAAAGCAGAACCCCATGAGGCCACAAGGAGCTGCTGGACGGGCTCAGACCCAGCCCGCCGGGCCAAGCCGCCCACCCCCAGAGCGCAGGAGTCCCGCAGGCGGCTGGGAGAAGCCACGGTGTGGCAGTGCAGGGACCAGCCTGGCAGCTTCTCCAAAGCAGACTCCACCCAGCTCGGGAGTTGGGAGTCCACTCCGAAATGGGAACTCACGCTCACACAGAAGCCCGTGCTTCACAGCGGCCCGGGGCTGGGACCCCCTCCCTGCTGGGCAACAGACAGACACGGGAAGTGCCCCGGGGCCTGAGCTTGGTCAGCACTGCGGTCAAGGGCAGGCCCACCGACAGGCAGAGGGAACTATCTGTGTTGCTGGGGAAGCTCTCTTCATCACAGGGGTGGACAGGCTCGTCAGAGGTCATTGAAACACAGGCTAATTCAAATCAGTGCATTTTAACATATGTAAATCATATTCAGTAAGGTCGATTTTTTAAAAAACAGCAAAAAATTCCCCAAAGCCCTGCTGCCTGCACTGACACCCTCTCTCTTCTCCCCTCTGGAAGGCTCCGCACAAGCCCCTATTCTGTCTGCGAGCCTCCTTGCCCCCCCGCATCCCCCACTCTCGTGCCGACTTCCCCAGAGCTCTGGCCGGGGCTGCCCACGACCGCACGTCCCAGAGCCACCACCCCTCCGTGCAGGCCCAGCCTGAGCCCCTCAGGACGCCCGCCTTATGTCACTGCTGGACCTCTGCCCTGCAGTCCACAGTCTCCCGGCCTCGGCCCCCTGCCTTTAAAACATCCTCGACTTAACGTGTCCGACACCGAACCGCGAGTTTCCTTCCCGGCCTGTTCCTCCTGTAATTTCCCGCATTTTGGTCGAGGCTCCTCCATCCCCTGGGTGCTGGCAACAGGCCTTGGGGTCACATACCCGCCTGCCCCCACGTGGGTGCGCCCCGAAGTCGGCTGGTTCTCCCCCAGGAGCACCAAGCGCAGGGCCTTCCAGCCTCGCCCACATCTTCCCGACACAGACCCCGAGGGAGCCCTGAACTCCAGCTCAGGACAGGGTGCCCACTCAGAGCCGAGCCCCAAGGCCACAGGACCCCCAGCTGGCAGCACCAGGAGGGCCTGGCCCTGAAGCAGCCCCCGGCACAGGGTGGCGATTCCTGTTCATGCTGTACTTTCCACGATAACACCTGGGCCGCTCCACACCTGCCCCCCAAGCTCGCCATCGGCGCACCGCACCCCAGCCCTCAGGGCGACGCAGGCGTTTACTGCCGCCCTGCCCTGCCCTCCTCACCCGCTGACTTCCTGCTCCTCTGTCTGCAAGAGCAAACACGGATCGCACGGGCAATGTCTTCCCGAAAGCGCCCGGCAGAGGGCCTCAGCCCTCACACGCTGTTGTCTTCACTGTGAATTCACTAGAGCAGTTCTCAGGACGGCAGATTTTCCCCCCAAAACTCCTAGAAGCCGCCCTGGTATTTTCTGGAAAACACGTAGCAGCAAAGTCTGGCACGGGCCTGATTTTCGATAGCTTCAAGGCCGCTGTTTTGTCTCTGTCTATCCGCCAAGGCTTTTCCGGCTGAATAATCCGACGCTCGTGGCCTGAGCAAGGCCAGCGGCCCGTGAGTGCGGGAGGCGCCTTCCTTCTCCTGGACCCCGACTGGCCCCAAGGCCGTGCTCTGCTCACGGCTGCTGCCCTCTGCAGAGGCCCGTCTGCCACCGTGCTCTCCTCCTGCGCCCCCGGCACCACGAAGGGGACACGGAGGCCTGGCCTGCCCGCTTCCAAGTGGCTCCCCTGAGACATCGACTGGGCTGCGCTGTAGGCACACGAGTGTCTGAGGAAGGCCACCCCGAAGCTTACTGGGCACAACGACTCGCCAGGCACGGCCCTGGTGTCTGCTGCGGACAAATGGACAGATGGACAGATGTCTCTGCCTCCCGCGGCCTCACGCAGCCCGTCAGAGCAACGTGGCAGCGCCCTTTCTGTCCTGACAGCACACCTGGTTCTCCCGGGGGCCGGGATGACCGGGCAGCAGCCACACCGCCCCTTCCCCGGCACCGGCAGGGCGAGCGGCGCTCCGGACCCCTTCTCTAACTCTTCCCGGGGAAACCCGGGCGATCGTCAGTATCTTCACATCCATCGCTCTCCACGAGGTATGTGTTTCCAGAAAAACGGGATCAGAGGAAGCCCCATCCATCCACGTGGCAACATGCTATGACAGCGAAGGCCCCGCCCCGCCTGCTCCGGCCCCCTCCCCCCGCCCCCCCCCACAGGCGGCCACACCCACCTGCACCACGGTGATGCTGAGGCGGCCCACGGTGCCCAGCGCCCCTCCGTACTGCAGCTGCTGCGCAGCCTGTGCGTCCAGCTGGATCTGCTGCTGCTGCTGTGTGGGCGTGATGCGCAGGAAGTCCTGAGGCAGCTCCCCGATGTACACCTGCGGAGAGCACGGCGGTCAGGGCTGGGCGCCACCCGCCCACAGGACGAGGGTCCGCGGCGGCAAGATATCCACCCTGCGGACCCCTCCCAGGGCCTGCACTCTCGGCATCAGGATGCGCAGCAAACGGGGGGCTCTGTGGAGGCCCGAGTGCGTCTCCGCCCTGAAAGCAGGCCTCGCGTCCTCACTGGGCCTGGGGGCCTCACACGCTCTGGTCCACGTGTCCACGATCCCTTCCCCAGGACCAGGACCGCCGCAAGCAAGGCCTGTCCACCGTGAGCGCTGTTCACGGGGTGAAACCTGAAGCTTGGATGTCCAGTGACTTGGAAAGGCCTCTGTGCTGATACCCTCCAAACGTCTCCGCGAGAAACAACTTGCGTGCAAAAACGCCCCGGAGACCAAGAACCCAACAGATTAACCACCAGAAGCCCGGATACCTGGCCCTGGACAGGTGAAGTGATGGGGACACACCTGATGGGGACCACACTCAGGGACACACCTGAGTGTGGAGCCTGGTGGAGCCTGGGGGCTCCAAGAGTGAGGACTCCCAAGAAGACCGCAGGAGACCATGCACGGAGAGACGGCCCACAGCCAGACGGCCCGACCGCCTGTGTTCAGAGCCCTCGACAGCCGCACCGTTGCTCGCCCCCCGGGGGGGTGCGGGCCTGGAGGGGCCACAGTGCGAGCAGAGCCCAGGTGAACGGGAGGGAGCAGCCGCAGGACCCACGATGGAGGTCTGGCTGCTGGGGGGGAAACCGGGGCCACAGGCCCCCTCAGCCGCACAGGGGACGTCACAGACCCCAGCCGCGGGCCCTGAAGAACTGGATGGAAACGGAAAGGAAGACCCCAGCGTGTCACAGCGAGTTCTGGCAACTGCGCTCACAGCAGCCGCCAGGGACCACTTGACGTCCGGGCGCCGCACGACACGGGGGTCTCTGCTGCGCAGACCAGACGGCACCAGGCAGGGGCCCAGACAGCACCCCATCCACCTAGCTCACAGCGCCCCTGGGAGAGCACCTCCCCCAGCGAGCGCCCCCAGCGCCTTTCCTATCGAAGGTCCCTGGGAGGGTCTGGGCCTGGAGATCATGCGCTCCCACCAAGGCTGATGGAAGCGCACACAAGGGCGCTCGCTGGCTCCCAGCAGCCCGCACGCCGACTCTGCACCCAGGGGCCTAGCGCTCCCGCTGCTTCTGTCTAAAAGCAAGCCCCCCCCCCCCCCCCCCCCCCCGACCCTCTGTCTGGGAGCCAGCTCTGCGTCTCACACCTCCGCTGCATCAAGGGCCCAGCCCAGGGCAGGGGAGGGTGCCCCCGGAGGCTGCCCCCCAGAGGCCCCGGCGTTGCCAGGAGAGGAGCGCAGTGCCTTCCATTCCCTCCCCAGGGCATCGCAGGCCGCATTTCCTGGGCGCATAGTGCAGCCGAGTGGGTTCCAGGACAGGCCCTCGAAGGAAAGCGGGTGGTGACACCCCGTGGGCCACACCCCTCAGGAGGGCTGAGATGCCCAGGACACGCCAATCGTCAATTCCTGCCAGCGCCAAGACCAGGCCCCCGTGACCCCCCAAACGCACCCCATCCAGAGCCCCTCAGGCTCCTTGCCGTTTGCCCGGTACTCGTCTTACTGAAATGACTCTCCCAGGGGTCGCTGGCGCACAGACCACACCCCCGCCTGCTGGTCTGAGGAATGACTGCCCACCTCAGCGCCAAGGACCCCACAGGGAGCAGGCCGCAGGGGGACATTCAGTGGCGAGAGTGACAGGTCAGGAAAGGCCTCTCTGTTCCTTCACTGATCCTGTCTTGTCGGGAGCTCCTAGAGGTCATGAAACTAGAATGAAATGAAACTCCTGGGGGGTATGTTCCCTCTTTACTGTACTCATCTTGGTTCTGGGGTTCAGCACAGTCCACACAGGAGCCACGCGGGGACAGCGGGCCACGCTGAGGCCTTAAGGGAGGGGGACCAATCCCACGTGGTCAGAGCCTGTGAGGGGTGGGGGAGGGGGGATCACAGCCCAGGGAGGAGGAGCCTCCAGGTCTGCAGGGCCACCCGCCTGAAGGCACCCTGGGGACACCTGCCCTAGGCCCGCCCGCCAGAGACAACAGCAGGGGCGAGGCCCAGGGTGATGGCGGGTCAGGGCAGGGCATGTGGTGCTCAGCAGCCGGCGGCTGACGGCTGCCCCACCAGCCAACAGGCCCCGTCGCACAGCAGCCCCAGAGGCCTGCGGCAAGCAGTAGGCTGCACGCTCATCCCAGCGCCCCCCACCCCGACAGAGAGGCCCCGGGACGCGCCCGCTGAGGCCTAGGAGACACCTGCCAGTCACGGCACGGGCCACTGACGTTCTTCCATCAGTTCAGCATCTTCCCAAAGGAAGTTACAAGGAAAACTCCAACTGCCAGCCGACACCTGCAGCCACGGGGATGGGTCTCCACACGGGTCACCGCCCCCCACAGACACACACACCCTGCTCCTTCCTCAAGTCTCCAGCGCCTCCTGCCGATGACCTGGTTTCAGGAAACAGGAAAATAGGAAAAAGCCCAGAAGCAACAGGGAGGGAGGGCTGGCGCCGTGGGGGGCTCCCCAGAGGGTGCCACTTAGTCCCTCCCCCCTCGCCCCTCCCGCCACAGTCCTCTTCCAGGTTGCACTGCAAAAACCTCTGTGTCACCTCTCCTCCCCTATTCCTATCCCTCAGGCCTCCCCCAACTTTCTAAATGACCCAAACCTGGATAGGCCACTCAAGCCAGAACGTCTGGCTGTCCCAGCCCTGCCGGACACAAGCTCCGGACGCGGGGACTGAGACACGGCGTTAACTGAGCACGAGGACGCCGGAGGGTCAGCGAGAGAGACAACGCCACTGGCCCAAACGAGGACCAGACCACAATGCTGACAGGACAGCAGCGTCTTCCACGGGGCCTTGCCCAGGGATTCCGGAGCCTCTCACGCCAGCCCGGGGTCTGGGTGCGAGCGAGATGGATCACCCTGTCCACACCTGAGTAAAATGAAACAGCCAGTGACGGGCCAAGGGGCGCCGGGGCCGGGCATCGCACTGCAAGTCTTTCAACTTCACCGTATGTGCGGATTTTCACGCCAAATGCTGGGGGGAAATCACTGCTCCCGTGGCGCTCGTAGTTTAACAAAAGAAGACAACTGCTGAAAGTCGCAGCGCTGTACATAATCACAGGGTGAGCACCCCGGGGCAGGTGAACAGCCGGTGACGTAAGACGGTGTAGACGGCTGAGGCCACTTTGGGAGAAGACGCCACCTCAGCAGAGGCCTGAATGGCATGAAGGCGGCGGTCATGCAGAGCCTGGGAGGGCCCTGTGCACAGGCCTGGCCAGGAGCCCGCCAGGCAGATTGAGGCAGGGAGGTGGCTGGAGCAGAACAAGCAAGGGAGAGCAGGAGGGTGCAGCAGAGGACAGGAGTGTCGCACCAAGGCCACTGATGGGCTCTGACTCAGAGATGAGGAAGGGAGCAGGTGAGCAGCCAGGGCAGGTGAGCAGTCGGGGCAGGTGAGGAGCCGGGGCAGGTGAGCAGCCGGGGCAGGTGAGGTGCCGGGGCAGGTGAGGAGCCGGGGCAGGTGAGGTGCCGGGGCAGGTGAGCAGCCGGGGCAGGTGAGGTGCCGGGGCAGGTGAGGTGCCGGGGCAGGTGAGGTGCCGCGGCAGGGCACCTGGCCCGGGCGGGTGCCGGGGGGGGGGGGGGGGGGGTGGGACCAGTTGAAGGGGTGCGGTTGGTGTGGGTGAAGCAGCGGCTGAGAAGGAATCCGATGCTGGACCTGCTCGGAAGGCAGAGCCACAGGAGCGGCTGAGTGGGCAGGAGAGGCGAGGCCGCCCAAGGGGACGGGGAAGCCAGGGAGGGTTCCAGGGAAGGAAAGGGTGGGTCCGTGTGCGATGTTCTTGGGAGACAGGGAGCCGCTCAGGATGGTCAGCCTGGGGATGAGTGGGGTGGGCACTGACACCCCCCAAGACCCCCAAGGGAGCAAGACGGACAGAAAGGAGGAGCCGTGGAAGGAAACCCGTGTGAAGAACGCGACCCTAGGCAGTGAGAGGCCATCGCACCTGTGCCCACTGCCGCGGCCGTGCCCACAATGAACCCGCCAGACAAGCCGCTGCGGGGCCCCCGCCCGAGCCCCACCCCCACTCGGTCACCCCCGCACCTCGCAAAGCACAGGTGGCTTCCCGACCTGCAGGACCCTCTCACTGTCGGCTGAGGCAGCTGCCCCTCCTGGGCCCCCAGCCCCGCACCGCCATCATCCCACCCAGCTCCTGTCCAGCTGGTGGTGAAGCAGAATCACCAGAGGGAGGTGGGTGGAATGGGAGGTACACAGGCAGGACTGCAGGCGGGGAGCCCGAGGAGTTGGCCAGGTGTCTGAGAAACGACAAGTAACGCAGGGGCCGAGCAGCCCCCAGGCCGTATACGTGGGAGGGTACGGGCACAGAGCTGCTGGCCACAATGCCCAGATAGATGCCACAGACACCGACAGAGAGCAGAGCGGGGGAGCGGAAAGAGGGGCTGGGGGTGCTCTCAGATGCGGGAAGAGGCACAGGGCTGGAGCACACCAGCAGCTCAATGGCAGATGCCTCACAGGGACCTTCACGTCCCAAGAGAAGGAGCCTGTGCGCCCAGAATCCCAGACAGCAAACATACCTTTCAGGAACTAGAGAAAGCAGCACGTGTCTCAGTCCCTGTGAGCAAGCACCAGCTTATCAAGGTAACACTGCCCCTGGGAGGATGGGGAGAGGCCACCCGAGGCAGCAACCCATCAGGAGGAGGGCGGTTACAAGGGTTAACCTTGCAGCGCAAAGTCCGTACGTTAACATTTCCAGGACAACCCCAAAGAGAACAGAATGACAACGTGTGTTTTCCAAACCGGCAGAAACCAAAAAATGGAACTTAAAAAACTATATTTAATCAATCCAAAAGAAGGCAAGGAGAGAAAAAGAAACAAAAATAGACAAATAAAAGCACAAATGAAAGTGTTAGGAACAAAAAGTGTGTGTGTATAACCATACACATAAAACTATCTAACACATTCCAGCTAAAAAATGAAGAAGACAGACTTCAGGTTTGACTTTTTAACAATCCAGCTCCATGTTGCTGACAACAGACCAACCTGACACATGTTCTGAAAGATGTGGTCCAACAATGAAAACCCCATCAGGCAAACACTCCCTAAAAGAAAGCTGGCGTTGCCATGTGGCATCAGACCAAACGAGAAAGGCCTGTGCATGGCCAGCGGGGTCACCACACGCAAAAAGGTCCAACTCACAGGAAGACGGGGCCATCCTAAACCAGGATGCGCTCCTAACTCACCCTGAGAATCCAGAGCAGAGCTCACGGGGACACGGGCGATGGTCTAGACTCCAACAGTGCGGGTCCACAACTGTACCCGAAAAAGAGAAAGCCAAGCGCAGGCCTAAAAAGAAAAACAACTCCTTCCTCTGAACATTGGAAATGAAAGAGAAAGAACTAAGCAGCTGTCTTGCCTTTCCCATACAGACTGTATTTAAGGACAACCAGACAGCGTTCATCTATACAAACAGGTCCAGCTAATAAATGCAGAAGAAGTGACAAAATTCAAACATCAGGGGCTTCCCTGGTGGCGCAGCAGTTAAGAATCCGCCTGCCAATGCAGGGGACACGGGTTTGAGCCCTGGTCCGGGAAGATCCCACATGCCACGGAGCAACTAAGCCCGTGCCCCACAACTACTGAGCCAGCGCTCTAGAGCCCGCGAGCCACAACTACAGAGCCTGCATGCCACAACTACGGAAGCCCGCATACCTAGAGCCCGTGCTCCACAACAGAAGCCACCGCAATGAGAAGCCTGCGCACCGCAACGAAGAGTAGCCCCCGCTTGCCACAACTAGAGAAAGCCCGCTCGCAGCAACAAAGACCCAACGCAGCCAAAATAAATTAAAAAAAAAATTCAACTATCACCCTCTGCCACCCCCAGTGAAGTCAATTATCAATTCGTGCAAGGCTGATGAGAACCTGGACATCCCCGCCCACCCAGGCATCCAGACAGCTCACCCTCAGGCCTGACGAGGGAAAAGACATGAGAGGAAGGAGGGGCCACACTGATCAACCAGCATCTCCAATAGCAGGACAAGTGGTCCCTACTGGCCCCCTTTGGCCTGGACTCAATGGGACACACCACACATCGTAGCCTGTGACCAAGCCTTGGCCGCCGTCCCGTCGAGCTGACCGGCAGCACTGTGGTCAACAGTGGCGGGTCCCGCAAACCCCCCCTGACCCGAGTTCTACCTCAGAAGGCAGAGAGGCCCCCACACAGGTACTGCTGTGGGTGCCCATCGGGTGCTTTTTAGTAGTTCGTGGACCAGACAAAATCACAGCATGGAGAAGGTCTGTCAGAACAGAAACACCAGCACTGCTGAAAGCGGGCAGACAGCACAGGGCTGGGCATCCCTCGGTGGCCATTCAGGGAGGGACTCACCTGCAGACGCAAACACCACGTCTCCTGGAACTTAAGCAAATTCCTAGCCCCTCAGGCTCCCCTTCTCAGGGACAAAGGGAACCTCCCCAGACCCGTGGGACCCCCCCTTCTGCTTCCCATGCCCGAGGACTCTGCCTGTCCCTCCTTCACCACGAGCGGGAAGAGACAGTCAGACTTCAGAGTCAGCCCAAGCGAGCGTGAATCCAGGCCCTGGGAGCCCTGCTGAGTGACCCTGGGCCGAGGCTGAACCCCGTCCTGTGTGGGTAGGGCTGGGTCCCCCCGGCCGAGGGCGGACCCTCGGGAGAGCCGCCCAGCCAGGACCCGGCATGGGGAGCACCTGCCGGATGCCCCAGCTGGACTTGCAGCTTCTGCCACGAGCCACGCCGTCCCGCGGGGCCTCCACCGCACCACACACACGACAGCACGTGGGAGCTCCTTCAACGCCAAGTCCGTACACCCTGGCAAAGGAAGAGGTCTCCACCAGACCCCGAAAACCACAAAAGAAAGAGTTCTCCAAGTCTGATAACCGGCAAAAAAGCCTTTACGAGTACAGTTAACCCAGAGGGGGTGGGCCAGCGGGGAGATGTGGAAACGAGAGGATGTGTACCAGGCAAAAACCTTAGGGGGGAAAAAAAACCAGTAAAAAGTAAACAGTCCACTGTAGCAACCAGATCAAATGCAAGGCCAGATGCACCTGCACTGGCGGCCCCGCCCTCTGGCACAGACAGCCCTGCTCAGGACCCTTCCTGGCCTTGAAGCAGCAGCCCCCCATCTCCCAGACCCTGTCCCACTCTGCTTTCCATGCTCTCCCCTCCCACCACCCCACAGCTCCTGCTACCCCATCAAGTCTCCAGTCAGAGACCCTTGCCCCAACACCCTTACTCAGCCCGGCCCCGGCCCCGGCCCCGGCCCAGGCAGGCCACCGTTCACCCCAACTTGAATTCAGACCTCAGGGTCTGAGAGCGGATGCTCTGTGAGACCCTGATGGCAGGCGTCACCGTACGGTGCCACCCAAGATACCGAGAGCACCCACACCATCTGGGCAAGCCACACAGGCTCCAGGGCGCCCAAGACCCCTGAGCCCCCAGCAGCTCTGGCCCGGACCGAACCTTACTGCACGAGCACAGGTCATGGAGGGCAGCCCTCAAACACCTGCTGGTCTACGCATGGGGCCCACGACACACGGACAGAAGGCCCACGACCACTCGACAAGAGAACACGCCGGGAAGCACCGCACAGGGCCGGTCAGCCGGGTCATCGAGACCCCGACAGCACAGGCCCCAAGTCCGGACACCGTCCGCCGCCCTGGCCCAGTCACAGCCCTGTCACAGCACATGGCCGACGTCCCCCTTGGTGAGAGGAGGGGCCCACCTCCACCAAGCGCTCCCTGCGCCTGGCCCCGAGCCGGCTGTGCGTGTTTGCCTGTGGTTCCCAGCAGGCTGAGGACACGTGACGGGCCAGGAACGGGGCCGGGCCGCTTGCCCATTACGCCACCGCTCCCCTCCCGAGGGAGCCGCTAATTTGCTCCTTGTGCTGCTCTGATGAGCCACTTGCCCAGAAATGAGAACGTGTCGACAGACACTCGGCCTGCTGTGTAGCTCACTGGACGCAGTGCCGGTGAAGACGCGGAAACGCTGAGAAATCACTCTACTGACTCTGGGGCGTTTCCACACCCAGTCGGCTAGGAACTCCCATCAGGTCCCATTCAAACGCTCAGAACGAGCGTCTGTGCCCGGGGGGGTTTCTAACAAGCCCTGGTCTTCCTCAAACTCAGAAAAACGTTCTGTGGATTCTTCTCCAGTCGGGAGAAACACGAACAAGACTTGTCAAGCCCGACTCGAGGGTGAGGAGCCCCGGCAGCCGGGGGCTTACCCTCAGCAGCGGCTTTCTGAGACAAGGCACATCAGAGTGTCCACAGAGGAACCTTGTCCCGACTCAGAAGGACCCAGGTGTCCGCCTACCCTGCGTTTCAAGACGCTGTGATAAAAACCTCACTACTCGTGAGGACGCACCCCAACCCAGTCCGAACGCCCGGCTGGAGGCGAGTCTCCAGGAGCCGGCCTGAGCCCGTCTGGACTCGCTCGCCGGCAGCGACACAATAAGCTGGGCCAGAAGACAGGACGCGAGGGCTGCGCGGAAGGGCACCCAGCTCGCGGCTCCCAGACCCTCATTTGTCACTTAAGAAACCGAGGAACAGAGCCGGGCCTGGGAGCCTCCACCATCCAAGAGCCCGTCCAGGGTTCAGGGTGCTTCTCTGGGTGCCTCCTCCTCCCGAGGACCCACTGGGTGCGGGGCCTCCCCCAACCCGGGGACCCACCCGGTGCGGGGCCGCCCCCGTCCCGGAACTCCCTTCCGCTTGCCCGGAGCCCGGCGTCGGGCCCTCCCCTGCGCCCTGAGGCCGCGGAGCCCGCCCCCAGCCGGAGCCTACCGGCCCGCGCTGCGTGCTGACGGTGGTCGCCATGGTCTGGCCGGCCTCAGGCCTCGCCCTCCGAGGGGTGACGCGCCGGCGACCCTTCGCGCGGAACCGCGATCTAACTATTACCCCGCAAGGCCGCCGCCGCCACAGTCAGCTGACGGCCGGCCCCGCCCCCGCACTGCCCACTGCGCCGGCGCAGCGCCGCCCCGCCCTTTCCGGCGCCGGGCGCCTGCGCAGTCGCTCCCCGCCCCTCGGCCCCGCGAAATGGCTCCCGAGCCGGCAGTGTGCGCATGCGCGCCGGGCTGGCGGGGGTGGGTGGGGGCGGGCCGTGGGGCCGGGCCGCGGACTGTAGGTGCTGGTGCATCCGGCTGGACCCGCGGCCGGAGCGGGTCTGGGGCCCCGCCGCGCCTCGCCGAGTGATCGGAGTGACTCGGTGCGGCGGCCGCCCTCCGTGTGTGTCCGCGGTGAGGCCGCGCGCTGACCACTCCGCCCCTTGCTTCCCGCCGGCCCCTCGGCAGGGTCTTACCCGAGGCTGCTGGCCGAGCTTCCTCTGGAGACCACGGAGCTTTGCTGTTGTCCGTCCGAGGAGGAGGTGGAGAGGCCTGGCTTCCCCTAGGCCTGGTGTTCTGCTGTTGACACAAGCAGTTTCCCAGGCACTACGATCAGACAGGGCTGCTGACCACTCCAGTCACGGGTGGACCTCCTCCGCCACCCGAGCTGGGACACTGCTGCCACTTCCCATTACAGCTTCACCTTCTAGATGGGAGTTATTAAGAAGCTTCCAGACAGCATCCAATCCACAGCAAAACCCCGCTTCCTTAAACCCACCCCAGAACCACCTACAAAAGCCCCAATTCTATAAGGAGTCCTTTCTAATACCCTCTAAGTCCCCCGGTGCATCCCCCAGGTGTGTGGTCTCCTTAGCTGTAACCGGGAAGAATCCCAGCTTGTTGAGTTACAGGTGTGTTCCTGGTGGCCTGCCTGGAGGGCACTGACACACCCAAGGTGTGAACCGTCCTTTTCCTGTGTGTACTTCCCAGAGCCCTCAGAAGTAGCCAGCCCACTGCATAGTCTTTGTAACCCCGCATTTGCCATAGCGACTAAATATCTCATCCACTTGGCCACACATCTGTTTGCCCTCCACTTGCACCACATCCCATGCCACCATTGGTGATAATTTGAGGAACTGGGTTGCCCCTGGATGACACAGGCTCCTGGTACTCCATTTCCCCGGGCAAGGACTTTAGCCACATGCTCATCAAATATGCGTGCAACCCAATGCTAGCGTCCCATTTTGAGTCTGTTTTCTGGGGCCACTTCTGGTGGCAGTTATGGTATCAGTCATGGTCCCGGCGAGAAACAGATAGCATGCGCACAAGGATCACTGGAGGGATTTCAGCAAATCCCTCCAGTTTACAAAGGAGGGGCAGAGTTAAGTGAGTAAGCAAAGCATGAGGGACTTCTTTTAACCTCAGGAAGTGGCCACCGCTCCTGGCCTTGAAAGGACAAAAGGAGGAAGCAGTAATCAGGGAGAGAGGCTTCCTCAGCAGAGGAGTGGAGCCACTGCCAACCACAGGCTTGCAGGGAGGCACCTGGGGAAAGAAACACCCTGATCTCTCTCATCGCTAGTCTCTACAGGTGTCTACCATTAACCTAAGCAGGTGATGCATTCTGTAGACAAACACTTCCTGGGGCACAAAGAAAGGCAGAGAAAGGTGGAGAGGGTCTGGGAGGCCAAACAGAGACTCTTCTATATGTGCGTCTAAATATCAGTGATAACTAGAGGATACAGTTTTATACCATTGAAAGGAGCAAAAAAAGAAGAGACAAAATGTAACTTTTTTTAAAGTGTTAAGGAAAAATTATAAAATTTGATCAAAAGACCTTAAGGAAGACCTGAATAAGTTGAGAACTGTTTACCATATTCATGGATAGGAAGGCTCAGTATCAGAAATATGTCCATTCTCCCCCAAATTGCCCTACAAAAGAAATTCTCATTAAAACCCCAACAGGCTTTTTTAAAAGAAGTTTAACAAGCTGATTCTAGAATTTATATGGAAGAACAATGGCTGAGTAATAGCCAAAACGTTCTAGGACAAGAAAGAGGAGAAGGAGGAAACAGAAGGAAACTGTCCTAGGAGGTGTCCAAATGTACTCCAAAACGACGGTAATTGAGCCTATGGTATGGATATGGGGATAGACAAGTTCACCAATGGAACAAAATCTGAAAACTTGACTTAGGAGGGTGTTGGCACTGCTGAGCAGCTGGGAAAGGAAGTATCTTCTAATACTCTGTACTAAAACGATTGGTTCTACTTGGGAAAAAACTTGAAATTGGACCCCTACCTTATGCTGAACAAAAAAGCAATTCCTGGTGGAACTGATCCAGTGAAAATTTGATGAATTCAATACCTATGTCATGTTTGTAAAGGATAAAATCAGAAAAAGGTGGCACCTCTCCTCTGCTCCATCTGGGAAGGGTTGAGCAGCAGTTGAAGTCTTGGGAGAGAACACGTAGGATGAAAGGAGAGACGCTTGGTGAGTCAAACATGAGGACAAGTTGTTCAGCAGACCAGCACCACCTGGCCCCCAGGGTGCTGACCACATATCCCTGAGAAAGGCAGAGGGAGCTGATGGGCAGAAAAAGTGAGAGTTAGGTGGACCAGAAAAGGAGGTTTCAACCCTAGAGTGGGGGTTAGGACCAAAGCAAGGTGTAATAGTGAACCATCCTCATGGAGCCTTACCGAGTGGAGTGGTATGGCCATAGAGGTGGCCAGAGAAGACATCCTTGGCAGGAGAATTGCAAGAGGGACAAAACTGGAGGCCGGGGTCCAGCCAAGTGAAGTCCTGTAGAAAATGTAGACTGTGAAGGGAATTCTAACTTAAACACCATCTCCTCCCCCAACTGCTTACATTTGCTCAGAGACCCAACACCAACACTCAGGACCCTGACCCTGTGTGTCACCTGAGCGATGTCATCTACCTGTGTAATCCTCATTGTTCCCCAGTCCAGTTCCATGTTGTCATGGGAGGTGAGCTCTCCGTGGCCTTTCTGGGTCCAGGTTTCAACTCACAATGGCACCCACGGGTCCCAGTATTCATGGAACGTCCCAATGTACCAAGAGCCCCTGATAGTTTCTTTGTACGTCTTTGGGTGGCATTCTTGAGTAACAGTGATGATAAATAACACCTTTGCATGTTTCACAGGTGTCAGGCTCGGTGTGTATAATCTCATTTAATTTACAGTACGGTCCCATGAGGCACACGCGTTTGTCATCTGCCTGACAGAGGGATAATGGGCAGGTGAAGGACAAAAATGTTTCAGTGTCTAACACCAACGAGTAATGACTGTCCAGAATACAGAAACACCTCCCATAAATCACAAGGAAACAGGAGACCAGATGGTAAATGGACAGATATTCTAAACCGGCAGTTCCAAAAGGGGAAGCCCAAAGGGTCAACAGGTATGGGAAGGGGCTTTCAGACTCACTAAGAGTAAGAGAAATAAAACAGTCATGAGACACCACATTACATCCATCAGAAAAATAACCATTAGGAGGGGAGGGAGACCAAGGGCAGGTGAGAACCCAGGCGAGGGCGGCTCCGCAGCTGGGCTTAGTGGACTAGACACACCCCAGGAGCTCTCTCCTGAGCATACGTTCCGGAACATTCTCACTCTGACCCACAAGAGACACATTCAGAGCTGTTTGCTGTTTGTGTAGCAGAGTTGGCAACCTAGTTGCCCATCTTTAGGGGAATGAATCAGTAGGATGTGACGCGTACACACTATGGGTGCAATGCGACAGGGAGAAACAATAAAGTGGTTGTTTGTAGAACAGCTTGTATGAATTTTTTAAATCCACGCAAGATAATTAAGCAGCAGGTTTTCAAGACACCGGACATAAAGCAATGAGGGTCAGTGGTCCCTGTGGGACGGGGAACAAGTGAGCTCAGCTGTAGGACGGCCTCTGCTCACTGCCCGGAGAGAGCTTGCAGGCTGCAGGGCAGGGAGGGTGACCAAGGGGCAGGGCAGGGGTCTCCCTGAGCTGAGGGGACTTGGCCGGGAGCCTGAGGAGGCCGGGGAGGTTGGCATTCGCCGGGGGGTGGGGGAGTTCCTGCGCAGAGAAGGGACTGCTATCTGCAGAGACTCCCCCTGGAGACTTCAGCTGAATACAGACCAGAGCACACATGGGATGAAACTGCTGAGGCACGAGAGAGCGCCACCTGAAAGAGCTACAGAGATAATACCGTTAGCCAAACGGGGCGGGAATAGTTCCTGTTCCCACGAGTCAGAGTAAAAAGCCACATAACCAACAGGACACTGAGTAGGGTACGCAAAAGGCTTTGCCTTGAAGTTGCCGGGGATGAAGCGGGTCGTTTTAGATGGTAAAGGGATACACTTACCAAGAGGACATAAAAATCCCAGAAGTTTCTACATCTAGTTGTAGAGCTTCAGAGTTCTTGGAGCAAAACCAGAGAGAACTGCAGGGAGAGAGACAAACGCATGACCGTCGCTGGAGATTTCAACACCCTCCCCTCCGCATTCAGTGGAACAAACAGAAGCCTCGTAAAGGGAGGGCAGACCAGGACAGCACCAACGGCTCGATCTGACCGGCATTTGTAGAAAACTCCATCCGACAACAGCATAATACACAATTTAAGTATTCACTGAACATTTACCAAGATAGACCATATTCTGGGCCAGAAAATAGTCTAAAATGATTCAAATCGTGCAAAGTATATTCTCTGACCGAAACAGAATTAAATTAGAAATCAATAATTAAAAGATATCTGGAAAAGGCACAAAATATTCGGAAACTAAATCACAAACAGCTAAATAACCCGCGTATCAAAGAAACCCAAAGGAAAGTTAGGCAGCATTTTCAACTGGATGAAGATGAAAATGTATTACATTTTGTGGGATGCAACTAAAGCAGTACATAGGGGAAATCCATGCCTACATTAGAAAATCACTGACCTCAGCATTCACCTTCAGACACTAGAAAAAGAAAGGCAAATTAAATTCTAAGTAAGCAGAAAATAAGGAGGAAATAAAAGGCATTGAAGAGGGACTTCGCTGGCCGTCCCGTGGTTAAGACTCTGTGCTTCCACTGCAGGGGGCGCGGGTTCTATCCCTGGCCAGGGAACTAAGATCCCGCGTGCCAAGGGGCACAGCCAAAAAAAAAGTCATTGAAGAAATCAATGACATAGAAAACAGAAAGACCACAGAGAAAATTGGTAAAAACAAAAGCTCATTTTTTAAAGAAGATCAATAAACCACTAAACAGACTGATCAGGAAAAAAAAAGATAGAAAACGTGAATTACCGATAGGAGGAATGATAAAGTTGGCATCACTACAGATTCTACAAAACATTAGAAGAAGAGTAAGGAAATGTTATGAACAACTTCACTTAGGTTAAATGAGATAGAATGAAATAGACAAAGTCCTTGAAAGACACAAATGATCAAAGCTCCCTCATGAAGGACAGTTCTGTCTATTAAATTAAAAACCTTTCCACCAAGAAAACTCCAGACTCAAATGGCTTCGCTGCTGAGTTCTACCAAAATTTGAGAAAAAATAACATCAATTCTACACAAATTCTCTTCTAGAGAACAGGAGAGGAGAAAATACTTTCCAACTCATTCCATGAGTCCAGCATTACGCTAGTACCAAGACCAAACAAAGACATTACAAAAGAGAAAACTGCAAACCAATATCCCTCATGAACCCAGATGCAAAATTCTTAACAAAATTTTTAGCAAACTGAATTCATCAACATATAGGAAGGATAATTTATCATGACAACGTGGCATTTAACTCAGGAGTGCAAGGGTGGTTTAACTTTTGAAAATCATTATACGATGCAATCTACCACATTAATGAGCGGAAAACGAAAGCAAAAAACAAAAAGCAGATGGTTGTCCAGATAAAGGCAGAAAAAGCATTTGACAAACTCCAAAGTCCACTCCATCTGTTAACTTTCTGCAGGTGTGAACAGAAGGGAACTCCCTCCATCTGATAGAGGGAATCTACAAAAAAACATGCATCTGACATATCATACTTAGTGGTGAAAGACTGAATACTTTTCCTCAGACAGGAACAAGACAAGGATGTCTGCGCTCACCACGTCTATTCTGCGTGGAATGGAGCTAGTAGCAGGGCAATCAGGCAAGAAAAAGAAACCAAGGCATCCCACTTGAAAAATAACAAGGTAAACCATCTTTACTTACAGACGGAATGATCGTTTACGTGAAAAATCCTACAAAACAGCTACTAGAACTAGTTAGTGCGTTTAGCAAGTTTGCAGCGTTAAAGGAAGTAAACAAAAATCTACTGTGTTCCTATATACTAGCAGTACAAACTGAACATTCATAAACTGAAATTCAAAACAATGCCATTTACAAAAGCGTCCGCAACATTAAATACTCAGAGATAAATCCAGTTGATTGCTGGTGTTGTTGAGTTCAGCTATGTCCTCACTTGTCTTCTGCCTGCTGGACCTGTCCATTTCTGGTAGGGGGGTGTGAAGTCTCCAGCTGTAACAGTGGGTTCATCTGTTTCTCCTTGCAGGTCCATCAGTTTTGGGGTTTTTTTAATATTTATATATTTTTATTTTAGTTATTTTATTTTTGGCTGAGTTGGGTCTTTGTTGCTACACGCGGGCTTTCTCTAGTTGTGGTGAGCGGGGGCTACTCTTTGTTGCGGTGCGCAGGCTTCTCATTGCGGTGGCTTCTCTTATTGTGGAGCACGGGCTCTAGGCACGCAGGCTTCAGTGGTTGTGGCATGCAGGCTCAGTAGTTGTGGCTCGCGGGCTCTAGAGCGCTGGCTCAGTAGTTGTGGTGCACAGGCTTAGTTGCCGCACAGCATGCGTGTTGCAACGTGGCTTAGTTTCTTCCCGGACCAGGGCTCGAACCCATGTCCCCTGAATTGGCAGGCAGATTCTGTGCCACCAGGGAAGCCCGTCCATCAGCTTTTGCCTCGTGTATTTTGATGCTCTGTTGTTCGGTGCATACACATTAAGGAGTATTATGTATTCTTGGAGAATTGATGCTTTACCATTTTCCCTGATAAGTTTCCCAGCTCTGAAGTCTGCTCTGCCTGAAATTAACACAGCAACCCCTGCTTTCCCTTGTTTCAGGCTAGCGTAGTGTGTCTTTCTCCATCCATTTCAGAATGGATCCTTTTCCCTCCCCCTGACGGAAGCACCAGGAATTTTTCTCCAGTGTCTACTGTGAGGACCTGGTGGTGCTCCTGGAGGTGAATCTCACACTACTGTGGGGACCCCCCGACCGAGTGCCCCTGGAGCTTTCATCCCTCAGGTGTGTCCACACCGAGCCTTCAGCCATTTATCAATTCCAGTCCAGACTTCCTACCCCAGTGCTGGCTCCCACGCAGACAGCTGCACTGGTAAACCCCGACTCCCTGTGTGCGCCTGTCTGTCTCTCCAATTTGGGGGACAGTAGTTTGCCCTGTGACCTCGCTCCTCTATGGATCAAAGAAGAGTTTTGGATTTTTGTTTGTTCAGCTTTTTACTTTTGTTAGGACAGAATGGCAACTTCCGAGCTTCCAGCATGTCAGAAGAGAGGGTAGTCTTTTCACAGATACTGCTGGGTATCCATATACGATTGGATACCCGCATGCAAAAAAATTAACTTTGATCGGCATCCCACATCTTATAGAAAATTAACTAAGAATGAATCATAGATCCATGGGTAAAATGTAAGAATATAAATCTTCCTGGGAAAACAGGAGAAAAATCTTTGTACTCTTGAGTTAGGTAAAGATCTCTTGGATACAACAGCAAAAGCCCAAACCATAAGAGAAAAAAATGGTAAATTGTACTTCATTAAAATTAGTAACTTTTGCTCTTCTAAAGACCATTAGGAATAATGGTTAAAGAAATAAAAGGACAAGCCATGGACCAAGAGAAAATATTTGCAAATCATATATCTCGTAAAGGGTTTGTATGCAGAACATGTCAAGAACTTTAAACTCAGTAACAAGAAAATAAACAACCCAATTAAAAATGGGCAAAAGATCTGAATAATTTATGAAAAAAGGTATATAGGGGCAGATAAGCATGTGAAAACGTGTTCAATATATTAGGCATTAGGGAAATGCAAATTGAAATCACAATGAGATGCCACTACACACTATTAAATGGCTAAATTCTAAAACAAAAAAGACTGCCCACGCCCAGAGAACGTGGAAGAACTAAGCCCTAGTGCGCAGCCGGTGGGAAGCAACACGGCGGCACAACTACTGGGGGGACGGTCGCGCAGCTTCTTAAAAGGTTTGTTTGCTTGTTGTTGAGTTTCCGCCAAGGTTAAACCTACACCCACCATGTGATTCCACTCCAGGCTCTTTCCCTAAGAGAGCGAAAGCACGTGTCCCACGGAGAATTCTCACAGTAGCTTTATTTGTAATGGTCCCAAACTGGAGAAAACCCAAATGTGCACCAAAGTGTGGAGAGAGAAACCTTGGAAGGTGCACCCAGCGGGGTACTTCTGGGTGACCTGGGGGCAGGGGCTGTTGGCACACAGGGCAGCAAAGGTGAATCGCAAAATGATTTTGCCGGTGTGTGTGAGTCCATATATTCAGAATTCTGGGGAGTTCCCTGGCAGTCCAGTGGTTAGGGCTCGGCGCTCTCAGGAGTTCCATTCCTGGTCTGGGAACTAAGATCCTGCAGCACCGCGGCCAAAAATAAATAAGTAAAATTCTGGAAAATGCAAAGTCCTCTGTGAGGACACAAGCGGATGAGTGGGGAGGAGCTGGCAGAGAGAGGGTGAAGACAGACAGGCAGACAAACAGGAGGGGCACGACAAAGGCACAGGAAGCTTCCGGGGGTGAGTGATACGTCATTATCTTGATTGTACGATGCTTCCGGGGTCATTTGCGAAAGCCAGAACGTATCAACGAGCGCAGTTTAAATACGTGCCGTCATTGTACATGAGCTGGACCTCCACACGTGGTCTAAGCTAGCACCAACAACACGCGTTTCACAAAGACGCGTGTGCACAGGAAAGTGTGTGTTCCACACCCTCTGCCTCGGGCGAGAGAAGGCCGACGGGCTCCACTCTGCACCTGCGGCCCAGAGATGTTACAGAGCGGGGCACCGCAGACCCCCCGCGGGGACCACAGTGCCCACACCAGCAGGAAAGGGAGCTTGGGGCTGGGCGCGCTGTTTAATCTCTTACAAAGACACAAAGATCTACAGTGATGTCAGCCCTGGTCGCCGGGAGTTGGTCATGCCAGCCTCTGTGTTTTTCTGCCACTTCACTGAAAAGGGGAGACAGGTGGGTTCTGACCTGGGCTCTGTACCACTGGCTGCGTGACCCGGTGCCAATCTTTAGACCTTGATTTTTCACCCGTGAAAATGAGAGCACACCTACCCCATGGGGTTTTCTCCACTAAGGTCAAATGCGGTCATTTTTGCAGAGCGTCTTGGGGACCCTGGCTCGGGGTCAGGAAATGTGAGCTCCGTGTTATCATGAAACTGTTGGGGAAAACCAGCACCCCACCACGTGACCAGAGGAGCCGGGACGCGGGGCCTCACCCTCCCTCTGTGAGCAGACGTACACGTGGGCCATCAAGTGTCCGTCAGATCATCTTCGTTCTGGCCGGTCGGCACTCTTGGGGGCGTGTCTGGGGTCTTCTGACTTGGAATACGGCCAGGGGTTCATCCTCTCCCCGTCCTGCAGGCCCAAGTCTGAATCGAGGTGTCGCAGTGTCGCGCTCCGCCTCTGCTGCTGCCGGGGGCCCCACGCGCCTCTGGGCTTATGGCCGTGTCACCCCAGCCTCTGCCTGGTCTTCACGGGTCTCCTCCTCGCTCCGCCTCTTCTCTCATCAGGGCACCTGTCGTTGGATTTAGGGCCCCCCTGGTGACCCAGGATGACCTCATCTCGAGACCTTTAGCTTGACCACAGCTGCAAAGACCCCTTTCCCAAAAAAGGTCACCTCAGGTTCTGGGGGTTCAGATGTGGACTATATTTGGGGCCACCAGTAACGCCTCCCAGGGGTGGGAGACCCTGGCCCTGCCCATCCCAAGTCCTTGGGTCAGGATTTCTGACACGGGAGCCAGCACGTTTGCCTCAAGGTCCTCCTTCCAAGTGTGACCTACTCCCTCCCACCCCAAACACACATACACACGTGTGCACACACTACACACACACACACACACACACACACACGTTTTTCCCTTGGAAAAGTCACACTGCCACGTTAAGTACACCCCTGTTCAGTCTCGCCCCCTGGGTCGTGCGAGCCCTGCCCTCTGCCCTCTGCCCCTCTGCCCTCGTTGACCTGCAGCTTGACCTATGGGTGCTCTCTCACCTCACACACGGCCCGTTCTGTGCTCCCTGAGTCCTGTGACCTGGGCTGGGACACAGGAGGGCTGGTGCAGGAGGGCAGGGTGTCCCGAGTGGGGCTGACACTGGGTTCGTGTCGGGGGGACGCCCAGGGTAGGGGTGTCCACGCCCACAAGGTCTGGAGACAGAGGCTGCTCAGGCCAAATCCCAGCGCTGGGGGGATGTCGCTCGGGGCCCTGAGAGGCTGACGCTGGGCTCCCAGGAAGGAAGCACAGAGCAGAGCCCAGGGAGCAGACGCTCATCTCTGTGTCCCTGTTGACCTGGGCCACGGGGAGGGCGGCCCCAGCAGCCGGCAAGCACACGGGCCTGGCAGAGCACGGACGCCGGCTCCAAGGAGGACACCCCCCATCGGCGTTCACATCCCGGGTGCAACTACGCTCACCCCGTCCCGCCACCCCCAAAGGTCCTGCCCCATTGCAGCACTGATTCCAAGTCCAAGAGCTCATCCAGATCTCTGCTAAATCAGGGATGGGGGTGCTCAGCGCATGAGTCACCCCGGGGCAGAATTCCCGAGCCGAGGAGCAGCTGCCTGTCCCCCTAACTGACACCTCGCAGCCCTGGGTCCACCTCTGGGATTTGGAAGAGGCTGTTTAAGAGCAACACAAGGGTGAACAAGATGGGTCCCTCCACATGACGCAGCGTTACTGGGCCTCGACAAGGAAGGAGATCCTGACACGGGCGACAGCATGGATGAGCCCTGGGGACATTAGCCAGACACAGAAGGACAAATCCTGTGTGACTCCACTCCCGTGAGGTCTCCGGAGTCATCACATCCGTAGAGACAGGAAGCAGGCGGTGGGGCCGGGGCTGGGGGAGGGGAGGGGGGTGAGTGCTATGCGGGCAGCGTGTCCACGTGGGAGGACGGGAGGTTCTGGAGATGATGGTGTGGCGGTTGCACAATGTGAATGCTCTTAATGACGACGTGCCCTTGAAGATGTTCACTCTTACGTGTATTTTATCACAGTGGGGAAAGAAGAAGAGAAAACAAGAAACACAGCAGTGGGGACCTCTCACACAGACGCAGCCCCACTCCGCGCCCTGGTGTTGTGGGTAGGTTTTGCGTCGAAGAAGCCTCAGAGCCCAAGGGAGGGGGCCAGGGTGCCGCCGCTGCCTCGCATGGGTGCCAGTCGGGCATGGGTGAGGATCCACTATCTGATCGCATTCAATCACCCGCGGGCTCTCTGGCTCCACAGAAGGGACGAAGGCACTTTAACATTCCCCCGGGGGGCTTCCCTGGTGGCGCAGCGGTTGAGAGTCCGCCTGCCGCTGCAGGGACGCGGGTTCGTGCCCCGGTCCGGGAAGATCCCACATGCGCGGAGCGGCTGGGCCCGTGAGCCATGGCCGCTGGGCCTGCGCGTCCGGAGCCTGTGCTCCGCGGCGGGAGAGGCCACAACAGTGAGAGGCCCGCGTACCGCCAACAGAACAAAACAAAACAAAAATAACGTTCCCCCGGGTGCTGTCTCAGGGGCGCTCAGGTGACCCGTGCTGGGTGCTGGAGTGTCTCGCAGCTGGTGGGGGGTCAGTGCGGGAGCGGTTTCCTGGGCATAAAATCAAGATTCCAGTGGGTCCCTCCGCAGGACGGTGACGCATTCCAGGGAAGAATGGCTCTTGTCTTGTGTCCTTCCTCTCTGATGGTCAGGAACAGAGCTGCTGTGAGAGGGGACAGGAGGCGGTGACCAGCGACCTGGAGAAGGCTGGCCAGGCCAGGAGATGCCACACCCGGGGCAGGACGGGCCCGACGTCACCCCCTGGAAGCAATTCCAAGAGACAAGTGGCAATCTGCTGTCTGCTAAGGGGGCTTTGGCCAAAGACGCTCTTTTCAGCTGCAGGTCCAGCCTCCCCACACACCCAGCCCAGGTGCTGCCGCGCGCCACCTGAAACTGCAGCATCTCAGTGCACGGCCACTGCTCACGGGGTGTCCGCGAGGTGTCCCTGCCAGGGCCAGCACAGGGCCCGGAGGCCCTCCGGCCAACACAGGCTCGCACATTTCGGCGCGCGGGATTCCATGGGGCTTCACTACTTTTGTACCAAATGTCTTAAGTCATGGCCTGATGTTAGGCCCTAACCCTACCCCTAACGCCTGAATGTGTCCCTGCAAGTTCATACGCTGGAGTCCTAACCCCAGGAACTCAGAATGTGACTGTACTTGGAGATGGGGTCTTTAAAGGAGTAACTAAGGTAAAATGAGGCCATTAGGGGTGGGCCTAATCCCATAGGACTGGGAAGAAGAGGAGATCAGGACACAGACACACACAGAGGGATGACCCCGTGAGGACACAGGGAGAAGACGGCCGTCTACACGCCGAGAAGAGAGGCCTCAGGAGGACCCAGCCCTGCCCACACCTGGATCTCGGATTCTAGCCTCCAGGACTGGAGACAGTGAGTGTCTGCTGTTTAAGTCCCCTGATCTGTGGGACTTTGTTGGGGCGGCTCCAGGAAACTCACACTCCACATTATTCCTGATCACAGGTTATTTCTGTGTCCTGGTTGCTTGGGCACTGACACGGCCCAGTGAAATGACCCACCTCTGCCGCGTCTTTCCACCTGGAATCTGGAGAGCGTGGTCCACTGTGGCTCTGGTCCCCAAGAGCCTGGCCGCTGCCTCTCGGACTCTGTGTGTCACCAGGAAGTCCCATTGTGGCGTGAAACACCTGCTTCTCTTCTCCATCCAGGCGCTGCCTCTTGGACTCTGTGTGTCACCAGGAAGTCCCATTCTGGCGTGGAACACTGGCTTCTCCTCTCCATCCAGGCACTGCCTCTCGGACTCTGTGTGTCACCAGGAAGTCCCATTGTGGCGTGGAGCACCGGCTTCTCTTCTCCATCCAGGAAGCAGCACTGTGGTGCTTTACGCTCAGGGTGTTTTATTGTTCAGTGCAACACGAACTCCGTCTGGCAGGCGACTCTGGAAGCCCAGCTGAAGCTGCTCGGGGCAAGGTCTGTGGAGAGAGTGGCACCGCTCTTCGGGGTGTCTTATCCTGCTCCCAGGATGCAGGACGTCCCCGGGATCCAGGGGCACAGACAGTGTCCCTCACCTCCTCCATGGTCAGTGTGCCAGCACCTGCATCTTCTCTACGGAAAAAAAAATGACCTACGTCATTCCAGGAACAGGTGGAAGCCCAGACCGCGCTCAGGGGAGTCCTCAGGCCCAGGGCTGGCACCCAGGAGGCACGTGTCCTTAATGGATGCCCAGGTGGGCGAGAGCTGAGTAAGGACACAAGGGGGCACCCAGCTTACAGCTTGCAGAAAGTGAGGTTTCACAAAAGAAGCCACTTTTCACATGCCTACCCGTAAGCCACACCAGGGCACACTTCCTGCTTCTAGGCATTAGCCACAGGAGAGCAGAATTCAGGCTGGGGTCAAAGAGAAGGCCAGCGGGGTAAGAAATTACAAATATGACCTTTAAAACATGCACAATAAAGATTTTCTGCTATGACGGGCACCAAACCCAGAGGAACGCGTGTGTCTCTCTCAACCCTGGCGGGTCTCTCGACGGCCCTGCCAACCCAGGGCGTTGCCTGCCCAGTGCATTGCGGTGGGGGTGTGTCTGGCCACCACTGGTCAGTCCCGCCAGGAAACAGTAGTGGCCAGAACACCTCTCCCTTCAGGGCTGGTCAGAACCCACTCCTTCATCAGCACTTGGCCGCTCTCTTTGTATAGAGAACAGAGTCCCTGGGGAAGGTCTTTCCTAACTAGTTAAAGGAAGAGAGAAGGAGAGGTTCTGGCGGCCAGTTAGCAACCCTTCTTCAGTATTTGTCGTCGTGGCTCTTGGTCACCAGACCCCAGTCTTCCCCTCCTCCCACGTCCCCCGCTCCCGCCCACCTCACCCGGCACTGGGTCATCCCAGCCTCCGTGGCTCCACCCACCAGACCCTCCAGCCTGGGTTTGCTTCCCTTCGCTCCCCCTCCCCCCTTCCCCCAGCTTTGTTGAGCTATAACCCACCCATTTAGAGCCTACGATTCAATGGCTTTTAGCGGGTCCACAGAGATGCACCCATCACCACCATCCACTTTAGAGCACATCCCCCACCCCCAAGAAGCCCTGCACCCTTAGCGGTCACAGACCACTCCTTCCCCTGCCCCCAGCCCCTGGCAACCACGAATCTCCTTTATGTCGCCTAGATTTGCCTATTCTGCACATTTCATATAAATGGAACTGTACGGTTTGTGACATTTTGTCTCTGTTTTTTTTTTCCACTGAGCATAGTGTCCCCAAGTGTCATCCACGTGGTAGCCTGTGTCAGAATCTCCTTCCTTTTTTTTTTTTGCGGTACGCGGGCCTCTCCCGTTGTGGAGCACAGGTTCCGGACGCGCAGGCTCAGCGGCCATGGCTCACGGGCCCAGCCACTCCGCGGCATGTGGGATCTTCCCAGACAGTGGCACGAACCCATGTCCCCTGCATCGGCAGGCGGAGTCTCAACCACTGCGCCACCAGGGAAGCCCAGAATCTCCTTCCTTTTTAAGGACGAATAATATTTCACGGTACACACAGACCACATTTTGCTTATCCGTCCATCTATCTGTGGACACCTGGGCCGTTGCTGCGTCTTGGCTGTTGTGAACGATGCTGCTGTGAACACAGGTGTGCAAGTACCTGTTTGAGAGCCTGCTTTCATCTCTGCTTCATGCTTCTTTATGGCCAAACAATGTTCCATTGTGTGGATACACCATTTTGTTTATTGATTCATCAGATGCTGGGCATTTGGGCTGTTTCCATTTGTTGCTGTTATGAATAACATTGCTGTGAATATTACAAGTTTTGTGTGGACATATTTTTGTTTCTCTTGGGTATTCCAATGTGTGTTTTTTTCCCACACCCCCAGTGATTCTCCTGTGAGACACTACCTGGGTGTCTCACAAATTTAATTCAATTCTGACACTACCTGCCTAGCGTTAGCATCAGACCCCACAGGTAAAGGGCTCAGTCTCACATCTCCACCTTAAGATGCCAATCCCAAATCCAGGTTGTCACCTGTGCTTCTGACCGACTGGGTATATGTTGGAGGTTCCTAAGACCCCCTCTTGGGGTTTGATTTGCTAGAGTGGCTCACAGAACTCAGAGAAACATTTTACTCACTAGATCATCAGTTTATTATAAAAGGATGTAACTCTGGTGGAAGAGATGCCTGGGGCAATGTGTGGGGAAAGGGTCGGGAGCTCCCATGCCGTCTCCAGGTGCGCAGTCTCCCAGACCTCCGTGTGTTCACAGCCCGGTCCTTTTCAGTGCTTTCGAGCCTTCATTACCTGATTGATTAAATCATTGGCCACTGGTGATTGAACTGAACCCCCAGCCCCCTCCCCTCCTCAGAGGTCTGGGGGATGGAATGAGGGTGACAGCCGTCTAATCACACCATTGTTCCCCCTGGTGACCTGCCTTTCGTCAAGGGCAAATACAAATCTTAAAAGTGTTCTCCACAGATAATAAAAGACTTTAGCCGTCTGAGTGAGTAGACTTAGTTTATTCCAACTGTTATTTATAAACTGGTGAGTTTTGTATTGTACGTGATTCATGACGAAAGTTTTAAAATGGAAACTATGAGATCTCTGTCTGCGTCTGTCTGGGTGACTGTGTGAATATCTATGTATGTCCTTATGGATATGGTATGTTTCTACCTCTGGAGGGTATTGCCAAAATTAACTTGTCAAAGAGCTCTATATAATTGACTTAAAGAAAATTAAGTGCTTATATAAATTTTTAGAAATATAATAGAAACTAACCCAAATGAATTTCAGTTTATGTGATCTGGGAAATTTTCAGTATTAAATTAATATTTGTTATTAAAACTAGTTTAACTTTGTTGGTTTAATTCATATAGACATTTCTTCAGCATCAAGTATAATACTTTTATTGTATCAATACCTAGGTTTACTAAACGTCAAAAAGTTCATGTTATCTTTGTTATAAAATTTGTCAGCCAAAAAAAAAATAGTTCGTATGATGATATCTTCATAAGTGAATTAAATGTAAATGAGATAAGAGTTGTTAGGTGAATTCTTTATGTTTTATGAGACTTAAAAATATTTTTTCCATTCTTTTTGGTACCTGGAAACTTTAGAGTTTTGTTAAGTTAAATGGCAGAAATTTATTAAATATCTTGATCATTCCCCCCAAAATAAGATGCTGAAACATTAATTACTGAACATAGGCTTCCTTTTACAGAGAAACTAAAGATATTTGGGGCTATTAGTAAATATATCTGGTGCCACCCTGAGTAATTATCTGTGAGAAAGTCCATGTTCCTAGAAATTGTAAAAAGTATTTGTAATTCGCCAACCTACAGAATGCTAATGCAAAAGACAGTCCATGATTGCCTACTTCTTAATGTTTACTAGAAATTAAGGTTTCTAAGGGTTAAAATTCTAATTAATATATGTAATTAAAACTACCAAAATTAATAAGAAAAACATCCTCACATGCAAGGCAATTTGTTTTAAAAAGTCTAAGGAATGGAAATGCATTTTGTTAAGGGAAAAAAAGTGACTTTGTCCTAAAGCTGGTAGTTTCTAAATGGGAAAGAAAACAGGGGACAAACAATGTGGATATAGGAAGTTATAGACAGTTTGTAAACAAAATGAAACAAAAAAGCGAACGTTTAGAAGGGAATTTTATATATGGTCAGAACTGGCTAACACTGGAATGAATTCAGTTAAGTAAATGATTTTTAATATCAAAAGCAAGCTTTGTTTAAAAAATTAAACTTTGTTTTCTCTGTTGAAAGGAAACGTTTTCTTAGCTTATTGGTCTGATCTTAATGAGAAATTGTAGACAAAGGTTTTCTTTATCTTTAATGTAATCTGTCTAGAAAAACAAAGATTCTATATTGTATAGCTCAGGCTTTTTACAATATACATAACTTTTTATATTTGCCTTTAATTGTTATTTTGGTAAAATGGATAACTAAGCACTGCTTCACAGTTACCTATGATCCGATTTGACCAAGTGCTTTTTTAAAAAACTTTCGGTATTTGTTGCAAAATTCCCCGAATCAAATTCTAAATGAAGTCTTTTGGACTTAGAACTAACTTTGAGGTATGAGATGTTTCAGAAGGCCCCTGAAATAACACAAAGATTTGTTCTCTCTCCTTATAAAAAGGAGATGTTAAACGAATTAGGCTTATTTGATATTTTAAATTACACGGGAAGCATTGTCAAATAAGAAGTAATACTAAGCCTCCTTTATGTTGTGTCCGTGTAGGTATATGTTAAATATGTTTCTGAAACTATGTGAAATTTCTGGAAGTCTGGTGTATCCTGGTATAATGTCATCAGTCATAATTCTAGTTATTATCTTAAAATGCTGTATGTCAGTGAAATAACCTAATTTCCTTGTCAATTGCATTGTGATCAGGTCTTTAACCAGCCATTTTAAGTCTTTTTTCATTTATGCACATTGCTTTACTCTGGTCTTTATTAATGTTTCCTCTTCAGAGAGATTCCTGGAAAGGGCTCTGACACTTTCTCTAGACTACAGGTTTCTGATAAACTTTTAGATCATACCATTCAACTGGGTAAGAATTCACAGAACTCTACTGAAGAAACTGATGGCTTCATAAAACTACTAACAACAGGTCAAGATCAAGAATTAATTCCATGGGGGGCTTCCCTGGTGGCGCAGTGGTTGAGGGTCCGCCTGCCGATGCAGGGGACACGGGTTTGTGCCCCGGTCCGGGAAGATCCCACATGCCGCGGAGCGGCTGGGCCCGTGAGCCATGGCCGCTGAGCCTGCGCGTCCGGAGCCTGTGCTCCGCAACGGGAGAGGCCACAACAGTGAGAGGCCCGCGTATCGCAAAAAAAAAAAAAAAAAAGAATTAATTCCATGAAACTGAATGAACTGGTGAGGAGGATTATCACTTTTATGACTTTTTGTTTTAAACATTGCAGGTCATTTTATGTTTTGCTTTTCCAGATTTAAGAAAACCTTTCCTCTCAAGCTATCTAGGACTTGCAGCAATTTGATAAAGTATACCTTTGTAGACAAAGATGAAATATCGATCTTTTCTCCCTACCGAATCCCTCCAGAATTTGGAAACTCTGAGTGGGTATTCTTGTTTCCATGGCAATATAATTATTTGCATAATTTCAATAAGACTCTGTTCTCCTTATAACAGGACATAATTGGAAGCATTGGTTCTTTTCCCAAGGCTTTGACTGGAATGTCATATTTGAGAGGGACATGCATTGTCTCAGACCAGAAAGCTTTAAGGAACTAAGCCTGACTTTATGGAGCCAAAAGCCCATTGGGAAAACAGCCTGGGACCTGGCTTACAGGGTTCCCAGCAGCCTAAACATGTGAGTAGGGAAAGTCACTTCCTGGCAGGTACATAAACCTCAAGATATTTGGGCACCTGGAGAAAAGAGGAATGGAGCCCAATCTGCAGGTGCTGCAGGCGAAATCTGATGTCAAGTTCTTGCTTGGCTTTCCTGGCCTCGAGAGGACTTTAAAAGTTCAGGCTGGGGGCTTCCCTCGTGGCGCAGTGGTTAAGAATCTGCCTGCCAACGCAGGGGACACGGGTTCGAGCCCTGCTCCGGGAAGATCCCACATGCCGCACAGCAACTAAGCCTGTGCACCACAACTACTGAGCCTGTGCTCTAGAGCCTGCGAGCCACAACTACTGCACCCACGTGTCACAACCACTGAGGCCTGCATGCCTAGAGCCCCGTGCTCTGCAACAAGAGAAGTCACCACAATGAGAAGCCCGCACACCGCAACAAAGAGTAGCCCCCGCTCGCCACAACTAGAGAAAGGCCCGTGCCCAGCAACAATGACCCAACGCAGCCAAAAATAAAAATAAATAAATAAATAAAAGTTCAGCCTGAGGGGCTTCGCTGGTGGCGCAGTGGTTAAGAATCCACCTGCCAACACAGGGGACATGGGTTTGACCCCTCGGCCGGGAAGATCCCACATGCCGTGGAACAATTAAGCCCGCGCGCCACAACTACTGAGCCTGCGCTCTAGAGCCCGCGTGCGTAGAACCCATGCTTCACAACAAGAGAAGCCACCGCAATGAGAAGACCGCGCACTGCAACGAAGAGTAGCCCCTGCTCGCCACAGCTAGAGAAAGCCCACGTGCAGCAGTGAAGACCCAACACAGCCAAAAATAAACAAATAAGTAAATTTTTAAAAAAAGTTCAGTCTGAGATTCTTTATGAACAGTTCCAGCAAAGCCAATTTAAATGATCATAAAAATATGAACGATTGCTCTTCTTGTTCCACTTATGTAAATAATTGGGTTGAGTTTATTGCAATCAGACTTACTTTGCAAAAAAATTACTTTGACTAACTTTGGTAGAAATGAGGGTAATTTTAGAGAGAAAAGTTATGTTTCAGTAATACTTTTGCGGATATCAGGTTCTAGTGCTGTTAAATTGCCTTTGAGGTTTTGGTATTTACCCATAATCTGGACTAGATCCTGAATTCTCCTAGTTTCCTCTAATATCTGGCTATGACTCCAAGCTAACATTTCCAGTTTTCCTCCCATCCCTTCGACTTGGAAATGTTTAGAACTAAAAATGCCCTTTCCCCAAAGTCATGCAAGCTAACATCAGACAACTTGATTTAAATTTCAGAGAAATCACCATAACAACTCATGTACAGAGAATCTTCACACCTGCTGTTGTACGAGCCACTCAGAAAGTTTACCTAAACCCTTGATGACATGATCAGAGACTTTTCACACTGCAAAAGATGCTCTGACCCTGACATCGAGAAACCTTCAGCGGGCTCCCTTCTGGACTTAGTGCCTTATCGTGACCCAGATTGCAACTCATTATACTAATCGTTGTTTTACTCTGTTCTCTCCTTGTTGTTTTTAAAGTGTTTGTGCTTTGTGTCTCTCTCTGCTGTACTGTGATGCCCTCCACAGCAGTGATGGTGGTTTGATGTCAGGATGACCGGACACTCCTGTAAGATTCGTCCTGATAATCCACTTTGAGCTCGTTCTTCCGTGTGGTGTGAGGGACCTGCGCCTAGGAGTGATTCCTGATTCCTCTGCCTGCAAGTCCCTCTCCACCACCTGCTACCTGGAAAACTCATATGCGTACATCAAGACCCTGCCCCGTCACTGACATATATACACTACCAAATGTAAAATAGATAGCTAGTTGGAAGCAGCTGCATAGCACAGGGAGATCAGCTCGGTGCTTTGTGACCACCTAGAGGGGTGGGATAGGGAGGGTGGGAGGGAGACGCAAGAGCGAGGGGATATGGGGATATATGTATACGAATAGCTGATTCACTTTGTTATACAGCAGAAACTAACCCAACATTTTAAAGCAATTACACTCCAATAAAGATGCTGAAAAAAGCCCAAAAAGCCCCTGCCCCACGTCGCCTCCTGTGTTAGGGCTGTCGCCACACTCCTGGGCAGCTTTAACTGCTCCCCGGGATGTGGGCTCACAGCCAGTCCTGCGCGGAAGCTGGTCATCTCTGAGTCACACCCTTAGGTGCACAGGAGGCTGACAATCACGCAGCCAACATTTACGCCAACGTTCACCGAGCGGGGCCTACGGCAGGGACTTTGCAGTCCCGCCACTCTTTGCAGGAGCCACACAGCCCCGTGATACAAGTGGGGAAACTGTGGCTCAGGGACATAAGCGCCTTTCCCAAGTCCACATAAGTAGTGAATGGATGGATAGATGAACAGATGAATTGTTTGTAAGAGATGGATTCTACGTGATGAGACTAAATTGAAGCCCAAAACTCTCTCTTTGAGCCCCTGAGAGCATCTTAGAGGTGTGCCCTAGGAAACACAAAAATCAGATACCCAGTGTAGGGATGTCAACGGATAAAACAGCTACATTGGAGAGCAACCTCGTGGGCTTTCAAGAGAATCTGCTAAAACCCAGAACTCCTATAACTAGCAGCTCTTGCAAGACATCGGGTGTCAATTTTCCAAGTGCTAACTAATTCAGAGATGTTTGGAGTGGAAGTTCCATACACCACAATCTCTGGGAACGAAACTCCATTGTAACAAAGCCGGGTCTTTGTTTTTAATACGTGTCCTAATACATCTTCAAGATGGAGCGAACCTGCTGGCCAGTTTTCTCCAGGTGGTCCCTGCCTGGTTGTAAGCGAACAGGTCAGCCCAGCGAGGGGCTGGTCTTGTGGGTCCCGGCCTCCCTCCCCACTCCCAGCTCCCTGTGCCACCCAGCTTCAGCCCTGCAGGCCCGGCCCGGGGCCAGCGCTGGGTCAAGGCCACTGCACCATCCCCCGCCAACCAAACCCCCACCCCAGCTCACCCCAGCTCCAGCCCCACCCCAGCCCCGCCCCGCCCCACCCCACCCCCCTCTCCCTACCCCAGCCCCCTCTCCCCACCCCACCCCCCCTCCCTACCCCACCCCTTCCCGTGCCTTCTTACGGCTGCCGCCCCCCAGCTAGGCCCCGCCCAGGGAGCGCTCGGAGGCGCATCTCTTCAGGGACCACCAGTCTTTACTTCCACTCTGGACGGAGCTCAGAAACACACGCACTACTCGTGACTCCGCGGCCTCCGCAGCTGCCAGTCCGCGGGCCGGGGAAGTGACCGCTGATGCCCAGGAGCTCGGAAGCACGGCCGTCCTCAAACGTTAATGTGTATTAGCTTACAGTCAAATAACCTGCAGTAAAGCCAGAACCACCGCTTCCTAATTACCGCCGGCCCCTCGCTGCTCCGCGTGGGGCGCACCCGCGTGGGGCGCAGAGGCTGCCGCGCACCTCCGCCAACTCCGGCTCGGAGCCCACGTGGGAGGACTTAGCGAGAAAATCCGCCAAGGCCACGCCTCAGGCTTTGATTCCGGTTCTGCTGATGGTGTCGCCCTCAGGAGGCGGTAGAGAGTGTTCATAATGCAGATCAAACCCAGATGGAAAATTTCTTCCTCCAGCGAAGGACGGCCCCGCGGAGGCCTGCTGTGGGGGGGGGGGGGGGGGGGGGACAGGGTTCCGCCTCGCGACACCGTGACCCTGCTCCTCGGGGCGATCCCTGCTGGATGGAGCTGTGCCCAGTGCAGGCTCCAAGTCAGGTGGTCCACTAGGACCTTCTATCTCACGCTCACCAAGCCAGCTCCTTGCAGGGGCCTCGGTGTGCCGGGCCCAGACCCCTAGGCCCAGGGAGGGCGGTGGTCTCCTTATTGATGACGACGATGATGATGACACAGACCCTGATCGTTGCTCCGTGGTTTGGTGTAAGCGCCTCGCTGTCTCTAACTCTGCACCTGCCCCAGTGTTGGCGCCTGTCTGTCTGCCCTGAGTCGAAGCCGGGACACCCGCAGAGCCCGGAGTTCTGGGGGCCCCCAGGGCCCTGCCCTCCACTGCTGTCATTCCCCCCGTTTCCCTTCACAGGCAGGTTTTCTTTCGTGTCCCCACTGGTGGGCTCGCCTCCCTCCCAGGCATGGTTTTTATTCCATTTCATCTTCATTTGAGAACTGTCGTTAGAAAGAATTTGGGGGAGAGATTCTGAACTCCTGCGTCCTCTGTTCCCGGGTCTCCGCCGCCCCCTGGCGTCTCTCTCGGAGGCAGCACCCGGAGCCAGCGGCCCCGGGGACACGGCCCCCTGTGCGGGGAGGCGGGGTGGCCGCAGGAGGACAGCGGCCGGTTACGAGGATGAAAAAAAGCTGGGGTGAGGAGAAGCCACACTGCCGCTGGCTTACTGGGCGTCAAGGTCCCCACGCGTCCTCCCGTCCCCTCACCGCGGCGGGCGGGCGTCTTCCCGCTGCTCCGGGTCTGGAAGCCTCCCTCTGCGCCCCCCGCCCGCGTCAACCCCCCCCCTCCTTCCTCCCTCTCACTTCTCTCTGTCTCTCTGTCTCTGTATGTCTCCCTGTCTCTTCTCTCTGTCTCTGTGTCTCCCAGTCTCTGTGTCTCTCTCCTCCCAGCGTTCTCCTTCCTCAGAGAACCTTTTCCTTCTCCTTCCACTTGCTGTGGTTGGTCTTTCTGCGTCTCTTTTGTCCCGTGCTGGCGGCTCCCTTCCCTGGAACTCACCCACGGCCGCAGGCTCCAGCCTCTCCCCTGCACAGGTCCTCGTCCTCTGTCTGCCCTGGTCCCCCTGCAACCCCCCCCTCAGTCCCTGGGCCCCATCTTCACAATGCGTCCCAGGCCGGCAATTGTCCATGTGGCTGGAGCTGTCCCCAGCACTGAGACTCCCTCTGTGACCACTGGCCCTGTGGCCCTCTGGGGCATCTGGGCCAGCAGTGGACGGCCATCTGGAAGGCTGGACTGTTGCCAGCTGCTCGGCCACCAACAGGAGATTGTTTCCTTTTCAGAGCATCTGTGGAAACTCACACAACATCCCTGGAAGGACAGAACCATCTCACCGTGGGTTCAGCGCTGCTTCTGCCAGTGCAGTTTCGGTGCCTGGCACCGATCTTCCACTGGGTGTCATCGGGCATCCCCTGCTCCTGGCATCGGGGACACAGAGGAGAAGGGGCCGAGCCCTGCAGCCCTGGGGCCGATGTGTGCGTGTGTGAGCGTGTGTGTGCATCTGTGTGAGTGTGTGTGCGGGCGTGTACATTTGTGCTGGGGGTGTATAGTTGTACCTATGAACGTGTGGTGCATCTGTGTGCGTGTACACACACGTGTGTACCTGTGGGTTTTATGTGGGCATTTCAAACCCAGCATAAGAGCAGCTTCTCCTCTTGCTTCCAAGGAGGGCAGAGATGCTGACTGACTGCACCTAAAGAGGGTGATGGGCACCCCACCCCGGGTGCCTAAGGGGATCCCAAAACCATAATAAGCTGACCAAATGTGTGTGTGTTGTCATCACTGCACTCTGACCCTCCTAAACAGTGTCGGTAAAATGTCCCCCCGGACTGGCAGCTCCTCTGTAACCCCCGACAGGAGACTGATTCCAGGTATCCACAGAAAAATATCTTCCAACCTATGTTAAGATTTTATAGCTAATCAACAAGGACCTACTGTATAGCACTGGGAACTCTACTCAATATCCAGTAATAAGCTATACGGGAGAAGAACCTGGAAAAGAATGAGTATATGTGTCACTGAATCACTTTGCTGTACACCTGAAACTAACACAACGTTGTAAATCAACTCTAATACAAAATAAAATTTAAAAATAAATTAAAAATAGGTTTTAAAGGTAGCCACCAGGAGAACAGAAATTGGATGGAGAACTTCCAAACCATCATCAAGACAAAAAGTGGAGCAAAGATAATTCAGCCAATACGGTGAAAGGCTTGGGGGGAGGGGTAACAGTAAAAACCATGGTAAATAAGAAATACAAGACCAGATGGCCAGGTAAATGCGAAGCCGCTAACGATCACAGAAAAGCATCAAGGGCTGAGGTCCCTACTAAGAACCTTCCAGATTTGAGGGGGTGGGAGAGGGATTAGTGGACAATTCTGTATGCTGTTTATAAGAGATACAGTCAGAAGCTAAATGAAAAGGAACCTTTGAACATAGAGGGAAAGACAGAGATTAAAGCATCCACACACACAAAGAGAAAGTGGTTGTGCCACTCTACGTCTGAACAAGTATTAATTAAAATAGAATGAAGATGGAAAGACTTAATGTAGAAAAAGGAAGGTTTTATATGGACTAAAGGTAAAATCCTCCAAAAAGACGTATCAGTAGTGAATCGGGCAGCTAAATGCTCACCTTCAGGATGTAGGAAGCAAAACCCTTTAGGACTTTTCGGTGAGCTCCACCCTCACAGTGAGACACGGGACACGCTCACAGAAGCTGATGAAGTGGAAGGTAAGTAGGTAAGTAGGTCCCTGGGGATGGAGTTACCTGGTCGGAGGGCAGGCCGAACGTGTGGTCACAGTAAGCAGAGGAGGCTGGGGACGGGAAGGTGGACTCGCCCAGTGCCGCACGGGGGCCGGGATCACCCACGAGCTCCCTCTGCGCCCCAGTAACGCAAGGCCCCGGTTCCCGGGACCCTTTAAAGAGACTTTGGAAACAACTTCCTGGTTAAAGCTGCCTGGAAATGGCCTCACAGCAGCACCGTGGGCGTTTCCTGGAGAACGGGGGTCGGGGGGTGCTGAAGCCAGAAAGCACAGAGCAGATGCCCCCAGGAAAGGGCTCGATGAGGCAGAAGGAAACTGAGAAAACAGGAAATTGACAAGTAGACCTGCCCAGGAAAACCCGAAGCTGGACTTCGGGGAAAAATGAATTTTATTAAAGATAAAAGACAAAAAAGTAAAACAATGATAGAAACTAAAGGGATGTTAAAAGTTAAAGGAGGGCTTCCCTGGTGGCACAGTGGAGAGTCCGCCTGCCGATGCAGGGGACGCGGGTTTGTGCCCCGGTCCGGGAGGATCCCACATGCCGCGGAGCAGCTGGGCCCGTGAGCCATGGCCGCTGAGCCTGCGCGTCCGGAGCCTGTGCTCCGCAGTGGGAGGGGCCACAGCGGTGAGAGGCCCGCGTACCGCAAAAAAAAAAAAGTTAAAGGAGAACTTCATGCACAAGTTTCTACCCAGCACTTTGAAGGACTAAATGAAACTGAGGAACTATGGGATGAAATGGACTCGTTCATTTCTCCCCATATATTTGGGGGCATCTCCTGTGAGCCGGGGACAGACAGACCAACAGGGACCACTGCCCTCGGGGCACTGACTCTCTAAGGAAACTAGACGATGACCAGCAGTATGTGACGTGGTGGCCGTCCGCCGGCCATCAACACCAGGGAGACCCACAGAGCAGGTCCGAGCAGCGGGCAGTGCCCCCTTACGTGGGAGTGGCCAACAGTGAAAGATGGACAGCGGTCCTGGCCCTGGGACCAGCCTGCCCACAGCAGCGTCCCCCTGCATCCGACAGGCATTCACACACTCACAGTCACACACGTACACACACGGTAATACACACAGACAGACACAAATACACGAGCACGCACAATCAAACACACAGACACACCTGGTGATACAGACACAAACAATCACATGCAGTCTTACACACAGACACACAAAGGAAAAAAGAACGTGAAGGAAAACCCCAGGCAGCATCACAGGAGACTGTGGGTGCAAGCACCATGCAGGTTTCCATTTCACATCTGTTTCTGCTGCACGAGCCACAGACAGGCATCACACGCAACGCAGACAACGGTTCGAAGCCGCAGGCCCTCCCCTTCCCAGAGTTAAATGCCTGGTCGTTGTTTGGAATCTCTCAGGCACGTCCACGTGGAGGTACGTAGTGTTCTGAACTTGCCTAAATAAAACACCAGCAAAAAACCAAGTGAGGGATCAAAAGAGTAACTGGTCCTCGACCCGAAGGAAGCCTCCTCTCAGCCTGTGAGGGTGTTTCCGCGCTACCACGTCCATCAGTGCGATTCCGTACGTTAGGAGCTCAAAGGTGAAAACTCTCAGTGAATCAGGAGCACAAAAGCACATCCTTCATTCACGAAGCTGGAAACCTATAGCAACTGCCCTGTTTATTTCTTAGACATTAAAAGCATCCCATTAAAACCCGGTGTCAAACAGATAACTGCTTTGAGGAGAACCGACATCCGAACAGTACTGAGTCTCGACATCCATCAATGTAGCGTATTTCTCAATTTTTAGTGATAATCTCTAAATTCCCTCAAAATGTCGTGATGGTCACCAGAGTGGTCTTACACATCTTCTGTTAGATTCATAGCTGTTTGATATTTTTGATGCTTATTATAAGCGTCAGCTTCCAAATTCTATTTTCAACAGTTTGTTGCAGGCACAGAAAGAATTGATTTCTGTGTATTGATTTTTTTTTTACTGTGGTAAAATAACATAACATAAAAGTTACCATTTGAACCATCTCTAAGGGAACAGTTCAGTGGCATTAAGCACATTCACATTGTCCTGCAGCCACCGCCATCACCCAGCTCCAGAACGTCCTCGTCACCCCACATAGAAACTATATACCCTGTATATTGATTTTGTATCAATCAAGGCTGTATTAGTTTGCTAGGGCTGCCATAACAACATGCCACATACGGGGCGGCTTAAACAACACACATTCGTTGTCTCCAGTCCTGGAGGCTGTAATCTGAGATCCAGGTGTGGGCAGGGCTGGGTCCTCCTGAGGCCTCTCTCCTTGGCGTGTAGACAGCTGTCTTCTCCCTGTTCGTCCCTCTTGGTGTGTCTGCGTCCTGATCTCCTCTTCTTGTAAGGACACCAGTCACGTTGGACTAGAGCCCATCCTAATGGCCTCATTTTCACTTAATCTACTTCTGTAAAGGTCCCAGCTCCGAAACAGCCACATTCTGAAGTCAGTTCAACCGGTAGCACTGGCTCTTGTGGATTCTTCTGTATACCCAACTATATCATGTGTGATGACATAATTTAATTTTTCCTTTTAATTTCTCTTTCTTACAGCAGCGGTCAGGACCCCAGCACTGAATATAGGCACCCAGCCTCAGAGGGACAGATTTCTGTGACTCACCTCGTTTGCTAGTCAGTTTTTAAATCGAATGAAGGAACATTGGATTTGCTCGAAAGCATCCTCAGTCTCTGTTGAGATGATCGCAGGACTTCCTCCTTTTTTTATTTACTTAAAAAAAATATTTAGGGACTTCCCTGGGGGCGCAGTGGTTAAGAGTCCGCCTGTCAATGCAGGGGACACTGGTTCGAGCCCTGGTCCGGGAAGATCCTAAGTGCCGCGGAGCAACTAAGCCCGTGCGCCACAACTACTGAGCCTGCGCTCTAGAGCCCGCGAGCCACAGCTACTGAGGCCCGCGCACCTAGAGCCCGTGCTCTGCAACAAGAGAAGCCACTGCAATGAGAAGACCGC